>NC_142026.1:20047288-20395788 GCF_982192425.1 Myodes glareolus
TTGTGGCCTTGTCAGATCCCCAGGCTCTGCTTCTAAATGCTTTGCTCTTAGCGTACAGAAAATGAGGCTTAACACTTTCCTTGTAAGCAAGGAGAATGAAACAGCGGTTTGCTCTTTTTTTTTTCCGGGATAAGCGAAGGTGAGATAAAATTGTAACCAAGATGTTTTATAGAATGAAACAGAAGAGTGACTCCTCAGGACAATGTGGGAAGCTCTTAGGAGAATTGTTTTCGTCTGTCCTGCAAGAAGCTCCACATGTTGCCTAGTTATTTCCTTTTTTTTTTTTTTTGGCAAATCAGGAATTAAATATACCATGGTTATTCTCCTCTTGTTACTGATTGTCTCGTCAACTAGCTGTCCTTTAGTTATTTCATTTCTCTTTACCCCCACAAATAACAGTCTTAGAGACACAGTTAGATTTCAGGGTTCAGAAAAACAGATCCCATTTCATTATTATCGGCTGTCACGCTCTTTGGACAAAGGAGTTCCCAAGTTCATTCACATCTTCTAACAGGTTAAGCTCATTTGACTGCTCTTGGAAAGCTTGGTATTTGACGAAACATGCCTGGATCCATGTGTTCTTACAGATGCATGGCTAGAAGATGTGGTTTTTGGTACATCAAGGTCACCGAGTTTCTGGTTCTTCATTTAAAAATGAGGCACCTCACAAATCCGTTCGACCAACACCAGAGATTCCTGTGAAGACAAAAACACATGAACATTTGAAAGTAGCAAGTTATGAATGGCTATGATTTTAATACAAATAAGTATTAGTTTCTTCAAATAAAACATAACTATTTTGGAGAAACGTTTGAAAGGTATTTTAATTTTTAATCTGTGAATTGTATAAACTAATGGTGTTTGTTATGATATTTTCATCATATAATATGCATAGATGGTGGTCACCTCCTTTATTCCCCGCCTTTTTAATTATGAACACCTTTCCAACTCTGATAATTTATGAGCCTGGTCTCCATCGTTGGTTAGCTAAGGTATGCTGGGAGGTGAGCTAGGATCTCAGAGCGTTAGCTTTCTTATATGGCAAATGGGGTCATATACTGATTTTTTTCCCTGTGGAGGTCTGTGGGATCCTGTAGCTATGGGACTACATAAACCAAGCATGCTGCCTGAGGCCATTTCCCTCTGCCTGTCAACAGCACAACACTGGCGTACGCACACAGAAACAGGTAAATAACATAAAACCGGTCATTCTGTAAATCTGAAGGGTGCAGGGGTGGTTGCTGTCTCTATCCAACCCCTGTTATTTTCTCCCTTCACCTTCCACCCCACCCCTCAACAGCTACTGCTGATTCTCATCCGGGCAACCGCACCAGATCAAAGTCTAAATTGGCCTGAGTGGTGCCCAGGGTAGCTAGGGCGTTTCAAAGAGTACATGAATGTTTCAGAAACACTAACCACACCGAGTCAATCGAAATGCTGTGTTTGTATTTGCAGAACGTGGGGCCATACTTAACACTATGAAAATGATTCTGTTTCCTGCGGGGATGTGACCAGCATCTGTACTGAGATGCCTTGGGATGAACTCAGTCTCTTGGTGCTTGCATTCCTACTTTGTTCTATAATTTCTAGGATTTGGAAAATTTAAAAAAAAAAAGACAAGTCATTTTTATTTGGCTTTTCCTTGGAGGTGTTGATGCAAGGCCCGCTCAGATGCTGGCCTCTAAATTCAATTTCTGAGTTCATTCACATTTACTCCTCATAAGACTGGCTAATTAGATTACTTGTGCTGCCTTTTAAATGGCAGGCTAAAGCAATTTACTTAATTCTAAATTCGATTATTTTTCTTTTTATTTCGAAGCAAGCTGTGGAAAACGTATCATGTCTGTGCTTAGGGGTATCCAGCATTAATACAAACAGATCAGTTGGCTTTTGGCTACTTTCCTCATTGGTGTGCTGTGGGTTCAGCCTCACTGGTACCCAGAGACCTGGACCCTGGCATCAGCCATTGTGTTCGTAAAGTTTCTGCGGCTCTCGAATGCTCCCCCTCGGTTGCATTGGTGTTTAGCAAAATACTGCGGACTCTGATTCTCTCTGTTTAAAATTCTGTAGATATCTGCTGCCAGTTCCCTTCCACTACCTTTAAAAATGGAAATTTGTGGGGGGGGCACTTGTGGTCCCTAAAGTAGGGAAGTTAGCAAGTGGAGTGGGAAGGCTGAAGTTGCAGTTCTTCAAAGATGATGGCCATTTCTACCCTCTTCGGACACTGGAGGTGGGGGAGGGCTTAGGACTTCCATGTGCAGTATTTCCCAAAGAAACTGCTAGAAGGAAGAAGTAAAGGGGTCCTCTTCTCTGCAAAAGTAGTCACTGTTCTTCCTGTTCTTACATTTTAATGCATTTAAGGCATGATGGCCAAGCGTCTGCAGGCATCAAAACTTTTCAAAGAGCCCCTTTAAAGTCAAAGTGTATTGACTTTGACAAAGCCAGAGGCTCATGGGGTATGATGGCAAGGTAAAAATGACCTGAGAGGAGCTGGGAGGCATGCTCCTCTCTTCCAAGGCCCTCTCACAGAGGAGAATGTTTGGCTGGACCCTCATTTTCGGTGCTTTCAGTGGACTGTAAGATGCCACTTGAGACCACTTTGTCCACGAAAAGAACCAATGGGCAAACACCAGTACCCAGGTAGGAAGGTGGCAATGGCCTCTGCAGTAGGAAGAAGGGCAGTTTTGCTAGTGAACAGCGGAATCGCAAAAGTGCTGCTCTGAAGACTCCTCACACTGGCTTCTCTGCACCGCATCTCGCATTCAGTTCAGGAGCAAAGAAGAGGAGACAGTCAAAAGTCACCAGGACCAAACAGTGGCAGCAGAGATACAGTCCAAGTTCCAAGGTCATTGGTTGAACCTACACCTGAGACAAGAGTTCCAGATGCAAGCAAAGACCAGATCCATCTTCTAATTGCTTTATAGACAGGACTGCATTCTGTCTTCATAACACCTTTAAAGGGTGAGCATCTTAGGATGGGGAGACAGACTGGTTGGTAGTAGAATGCTTGCTCTGTCAGTTGGGGCTACAGAACCCACACGAGAAAGCCAGGCTCAGCACTGTGCTCCTGCAAACCCAGCCCTGGACAGGCAGAGAGGGGACAATTTCTGGGGCTCACTGACCAGCCGGTCTAGCTGAACCTGCAAGTTCCAGGTTCAGGGAGAGCCTGTCTCAAGAAGCAAGGTGGAGAGGGAGAGAAGAAGCCACTTGCTGCTGACCTCAGATGACCACACTGGCACACGTGTTCTCCTGGGCGTGCACAAGGCAACTATACAGGCCGCCAGCTCTCCCCAGCGGGCTCCATCCACAGAACAAAACGGTTTTACTCAGGCCCCTGACAAACTTATTTAGGAAAACCCGACCTGAATTGATGTGAGCTCGAATTGCACCCTTCAATCATCCCAGCTGGCACCACTACCCAAACACTTCACCGCAGATATGACACAAGGGCATTTCCACAAACTTCGTTGCAGATTTGATAAGCCACGTGACCTATCTGAACAACTAAAAATTTGAAATCTGAGATATTTCTGGTCTAAGAGTTTTAAAGAAATGATTGGCTCTATCTCCCGGCCCTATCAGTGACTTCCTGGGGATTGGTGATTCAAAAGACAGAGAAACTATTAGAAGTAGCTTCCAAGAAAGGCAAGGAGAAGCAGGGGTTAACACGCAATGCAGGGACATCTCGGCTAACAGCTCCAAACCTTCAGAATCTGGAATGTCTTCAGATATTTTTGTTTTCCCCATCGGGCTTCCCCAGTCTCTTATCTCTGCTCCCTGAACATCTGCTCCGGTCTTGTTTGCACACACAGACCTCGGCTGACAGACTCCAGGAACAAGGACACACCATTGGGCCATCTCTGAGCTTGTAGCTGGCTCCACGCTTCATCCCGAGCCATCTGACTACGGTTTCTTTCTTTGTGCTTCTGAGATGGGAAATCAGAGACATTTGGTCCCTGGAATGATTATTCCGGGCCAAGAAAGCAAGGTCACCTAATACAGACATGTCTTCGAAAACCACATCGCTCAGCAGGTGTGCCTGTCTGTGAGTCTGCAGACAGGTGGGGACAGTTCTAAGATGACATCCTTTCTGTCGCAGGAATTCTTCTAGGCACATTACCTTCGCTTTTTTTTTTTTTTTTTTTTGTAGTCATACAAGCAGAGTTTGATCTTCAGCCGTCAATCATATTGCTGATAGGTTTCTTAGCTCCGGGAACTTCAGATATCTGCAGATAATATAGTTGTCATTAATAGCTCTTAAATGTTTCAGAGCTGCATGAACATTTAACCCAAGTATTAACCTAGTATGAAGCGGGGCATAGCAGCACGTGTCTTAAATCCCTACACTAAGCCTATAGAGGCTGGCTGATCTCGATGAATCCAAGGCTAGCCTGGGCTATGTAATGAATTCTAGGCTACCTAGGGCTACATAGTGAGATGCTGTCTAAAGAAACGAAAACATCAAACTCGTTTGAATCTTAATTGGACATCTTCAGATGTGACAAAATATATCAAGGTTTCCTGGTTACACACACCTTCAGTTTTGCAAATGCCTCTGGTAGGTATTTACTCTATTCACAGACACTGACAGATGTTTCATTTCTGCTTTTTTCTCTTTTAAAGTAGCTCTTTTGATTTATTTTGAGAAAAATACACACGAACCTTTTTATGACAAGAAAACATCGGAGGCTCTCGGTGTCCTCACTTGCTTAGATCACATCTGTATAAACACGCAGGGATTTCAGGACCCAGACTCCAGATGTGCCATCAACCTGGCTGATGGGACACGGGTAGATGCTGCTGCTTCAGAAGCTTGTGGCACTGGGGCTGCCTAACGAAGCTTTTGCAAAATAAAAACAAACAAACCACGATTGTGGAGTTGCCTTCTTATGGAGACTCAGCATCGAGATGAATAAAGCCTTCAGAAGAGAGGGGGTAAAAGAAAAAAGGAAAAAGAATAGCTTGCTTAAACGGCCTTGAAAATCTACCTGGGAAATCCTGCAATTTGTTACCCGGCTTTTCTTAGCCTGTTGTTAAAAGCCCTCCTTTCATTCCCTTGTTTATTCCCCCAACGCTTACTGTGTCATTTCAATCAAAATGATTTAGATGAAGAACTTGATCAGAGAGAATAAATCCACAAGTTTTTCCCCGGCGTGGAATATCTTATTTTTTTAAGGTGATAAACTTAAAAATATGTTCGGTTCAATACTCACACTTCTCATTTCTTTCTAAATGATAGCGCGACGTTATGTCGTCGGCCGGTAAATCAATGCGGCATTTCACTCCAGAGCTGACAGCATTTTTAATGGTCCAGAAAATGACACCACATATATCAATCTAAGTGCCTCACCTGCGTGCAGGTACAGGCAGGGTGGGCTCTGTGTTTCTGTCCTTCTTCTCCTGAGGGGTTGGAAGAAAACCTCTTGTCCTAGGTGTTCTTGCATAAGAGTCCAAGGCTTTTATCAGGGAGCAGAAGAGAACAGTCAGAGTTACAATGGCCTTATGAGACTTTCGGTAGTGTCCATTCCATGGCTACAGGACCACCCAAGTGTGGGTGGAGAAACGCGCATCATGGAAAATCAGTACAACTTCTTTCTCAGGAAGCTGTCACATTCAGTATGAAGGTTTTCATTTCCTCTGTGTAAGGTAGCACGGGCACATGCCAAGGTATTAAAAGTGGCGGAAGTCGGTGAGGCTGCTTGATTCAGCTGCACTTATGTGTTGAAAGCCAAAGCATCCATCAGATTGAAACCATGGATCAAGTAATGTTATGTGTGCACGCTAAATAGCCAAGGTCCACCCAGAGTGAGTATTCTGGATGTGGCAAAAACTCTCTGAGGAGCAAGATGTAACAGGCTCTGGTCCCTGTGCTGGTCCCTGGGACAAAGCCTAGAAGATTTTATGAAACTGTCGAATAGCAAAGAAGGTTCTGTGCGGGAGCTACGTCCTGGTGATAGCATCAGTGAGTCCTGTTGATTCAGTTGTTCAACGTCCAATAACCCAGGCATGATGGAAAACGTCTTCTTAGGTCGGACGTGGCTCATGTCTGCAACCGTAACCCTAGGAAGGCTAAGGAGGGAGAAGCCCAAATTATGGCCATCCTGGGCGACATGCTGAGTCCTAAGCTAGCCCCACTACATAGCAAGATTATCTAAAAACATAAAAAGAGAAATCAAAAGATTTTCTTGAAGAGATGTTAACTTCAAAATTAACAAATCAAAGAGGGAAACGACAGACATCTTCAGTAATGGGAGCTAACACGTTTGAACAAGGCATGGTGTTATACATGTACAATTCTATCATTTAGGAGGCAGAGGTGCGAAGATTATTTCCAAGTTTGAGGCCAGTCTGATGTACACAGTAAGTTCCAAGCCAACTACAGTTATACAAGGAGATGTTTTTTCCAAAGAAAGCAAAACAATAACAACAAAACCCAAACAAACCAAACCTAAAAGCAAGTAAGGCAAACATTTTGATATACCTACATAATGATAATTTATGGTTTAAAAGTTGCAAGGATATGAAAACATTTCATGATATGACTTATTCAATGATGAGAGTAGTTTTATATATTGTACTACAGAATTTTGAACAAACTAATATATATTATATACACACACCCTAAAAATCCATGCGTGAGTGTATGCTTAGGAAGACCATGGAGGGATAACTGCTAAGTTATTAACAGTGGCAATCTCTGAACACAGACTATATGTGAACTTTATCGTTTTAGATTCTCTGTTTATATTCACTAAAAAATGACTAATTTGCATTTGTGCAATGAAAAAAATATAAATGATAAAATCAGAACAAACAAATTGTTAAGATTGGATGGTAAAGACCAACCAAAATGTTGGCGCCCAACCCTTCCACAGCAGACCAGGAGTTCCCACTCTTCTTCCTTTACTTCCTGGTGTCGCAGTTTTCCATGGTAATACATGTAGGAGTAGAGAGTCTACATTCCTGTGTTCTACAACCCATGATAGCTAAAAGAGTAACGAGGAATTCCTGTCAGATTTAGAGAGGCTGGACTTCAGGGTATCAGTAATCTTTTTTGCATTTGTCTTAGTGGTGAGCTTTCCTGTCTGTCCTTTCTGGGTGTCTTTCACTCCTCGCATACCCATGACTCACTCAGTGTGGCGTGGGGAGAAGGACCAGTGGAGGCGGATACATTTGTGAGAGTTATAGCCAAAACTAGGAATGGTTCTTCACCACAAGCCAAGATTCAAGTACAAAATCATTTGTTTGTATGTGTGGCTTATGGAAATAAGTTGCATTAGGAGTTCATACTTAGCATTTGCAAATAAGAAATAAACAAGAACATACAGTATAATTACAGACAAGAGCCAGACATGAGGGGGATTGGAAAGCTCACCATGTCACTGAGTCAGTTGGAAGCAGGTCAATCACTTGAGCAGATCACATCGTTGAGAAGAGGAGGAGAGGGATCGTGCTTGGGATCAGAATGATGTACAGAATGGTGTAGGGCCAGTTTCCACTAATATGGAGGTAACTCTTTCTTTTACAAAGCAAATGCTCACTGACAATCTGCTCTGACTGCTTTCAGTCTGGAGATGTGAGGTAATGTCCTAACTGGCATTGAGACACATCTCCCTAAAACTCCACTTTAATTTAAGCACAGACCATTTCTAAAATGATATGGAATAAATTTCAGAACCCAGTTCTAGGATTTGAAGCTCAAACAGAATGCTTTATTTTGTGAGGACGATAAATTCACATATTTCCAGGCTTCGGTGCTTACTGTCGTGGAACTCACTTTCTGGTTCTTACATGGTGACAAGTATATAAAACCAAAAATGTGCCCGTGGCATTTTTGGCTAGCGCAAGTGCAATGGAAGGCACAGTAGATTTAAGGGACCGTGGTGTTTGGCATGTAGTTGTATGAAAGATGATTGTGAACAAAGACAGAAAGGAAGTGGAAGGGGGACACAGTCATACGCTGCCTTGAGCCTTTTCCCCAGAAGAGGTTTTGTAAGAAAGCTACCCCTGGGATAGAGATGTGCTTTGTGACTTCAAGGAACAACCAGCGGGCCAGTGTAGCAGAAGTGAGGCGTTTAGGGGACGTGGTAGGAGTGCAGAACTGGGCTTTCTCAGTGACGTCACTGGAAAAATCACCGAGTCTATTAAGTAGATGACTCAATCCGCCAACTTGAATTTCAAGAAGCTCATATGGTTCCTTTGCTGTGGGCAGATAATAAGAGGTTAAAGAGTGGGGATGAGGGAGGAAGTAGGAACCTAGTCAGGACACTCCTGCAAAATTCAGGACAAGAGATGATGATACCCTACATTATAGCACCAAATAGGTGAGATAAATAGTTGAGTTTGGACGTATGTGGTGTGGGAGAATTATCTGTATTCTGTCAATCATGTATTTTAATAAAACACTGATTGGCCAGGCAGAAAGTATAGGCGGAAATATCAGACAGGACGTAGAGGTGATGCAATGAAAACAGGAGAATTCTGGGAAGCAGGAAGCTTGCTCTGCCACTCCTGCCCAGATCACCGAAGAAGCAACATGTGAGCTGACAGCTGTAAAAGGTACCAAGCCATATGGCTAACACAGAGTAGAATTATGGGTTACCATAAGATGTAAGAATTAGTTAATAAGAAGACTGAGCTAATGGGCCAATCAGCTTTATAACTTATAGAGATCTCTGTGTGATTGATTTTTTTTGGGACTTGCTGGCTGTGGGGTACCGGGTGGGACAGAAACCCCAACAAGCCGGCCCTCATGTTACATGTATGTGTCAGCATTTTCCCATCAGTGTGGGCATTAGGGAAAGACTGAGACATGACTGTAGGGTCTGGGGTAAATGGTTACTAGTTTGGATCTGTCATATATTAGGATCTGTCATATATTTGTCTCTCCCCTTGGGGCTTGGGGAGAGACAAATTTTGCATGACCTCTGATATTTGAAGAAGCATCTTTAACGTTATTTCCAGTCTGTTGATGACATATATTAAATTTCATTAGCAATAGCAATCTTTGACCCTGGCAGGATGGTCTCTACCTGAGGCTCTCTTTCCATCTTCCTTTATCTACAGTGAGTCCATACTCTGGTGAATTCAAGAGCCCTAATTAGTTTGCCCACTCAGAATCTACCACCTTCTGGAGAAGTGACTCTCAACCTTCTTAATGCTGTGACCCTTTAACACAGTTCCTCATATTGTGCTGACCTCTAACCATTAAACGATTTTCCTACTACTTTATAAGTGTAATTTTTCCACTGTTGAGAATCATAAAATAAATAGCTGATATGCAGGATATATGACATGTGACCCCCATGAAAGGGTCATTCAACCCTCCAAAGGGATCTGGATTCACAGGGTGTAAACCACTGTTCTCAGACTCCCCATGTTTTTCAACACTCTTGAGGGTCTCCTCCAAAACTCCAGTATCCTGAGGTTAACCATGCTCTAGTCGGTGTCGCTAAGCTTCAGAGAAGCTGTTTTTAGGGTGTTTGGGTAGAGCTTGTACAATGTGTGAGTGAGGTGTGCAAGACTTCTAAGGGAAGCCAGAGTCTGAGAGGAAAAGCACAAAGTTAGGTGTCCCAGAACAAGAGAGGGTCTCACTTTCTCCATTGCTACTGGCAAGTTGGAGAAGTCAGAATCTAACTCAAGATCTACCTTCCAGGCCACTCTAAAGGGAAATTAACCAAAAGAAAACACAGCTCTTTTCCCAGAAGGTTGTTAAGCTGATTTACAACATAATTCATCGTCGACCCTAAATGCATGTTGCTAGGTGACTGTGGGAAGTACTAGGCTACTTCTGTTTACCGGTGTCCCTGGACCAGTGCTCTGCCTGCCTCAACCTCCTTCCTTGGCCAGCTCCTTGAGCATATGAATCTCACGTGACGGTCATCTGCTTGCCTCGCTGAGAAATCATTTGGGCATCTTCGATTCTATGGACTCCAAAGGGGCGAACTGGTAGTTACATCCTCAAACGTGTCTCTAGGGGGAAGGAAGGAAGCACACGATTGATCTAAGTATCTGAGACCCAGTAGCAGGGTTGGGATGGTGTAGTCGTACCCACGGATGGAGGTAGGAGGCTATCCAGGCTCCTGCTGACACATGCTCATTTCTTGGTTTATTGAGCATGACGATGCTGAAGCCACTGCAATGCTTTCTACTGGGTTGGCTGAGTGGCTAAAGTAGTATGACTGACTCACGATAGGCTAGGTTCCCTACCTGCCGAGGTCCCCATCTGTAAAATGGGGTTAATAATACCATGCGGGGTAGTGAGGGGATCCATGGGATAATGTATGCCAAAGCTCTTTTACTTTTTCAGAAGAAAGACACTATCTAGACCTAAGGTGTTATTATCATTCATTTTTACTTCGGAATAGCATCATCCTGTCATTTTTGATCCCGTAATTACAAGACATCAGGTAAGCACAGATTTTAAAATCAAGGGAGCGCCGTACAGCGCACTGAGACATGAAAACTTTGTCACACGAGAGCAGCCTTGACAACCTCCAAAGTGCCTGGAGCTGCATCCATTTCCATATTAATGCCTGCCACATACATTCCTGAGCAGGAAGTGCCTCATGTTTGCTTAGCCTGCTCCTCATATTTGACAACTGCTCAGAAATGGCATGGGTGGCCTTTGTGCTGGTGGGTACCCGCTGCCAGCGAAACCTCTTTTTATTAAGACAGGGTAGTGATAGTAAAGTTACAGACCCCCCGACCCTTATCTCTTTGAGATGTTCAGAGGTCTCTGATTTTAAAGCAAAACTGGAAATTAAAGGACACACAATTGTGCTTTCCTTTGCATGGTAG
The DNA here is from genome assembly GCF_982192425.1 of Myodes glareolus. Lineage (NCBI taxonomy): Eukaryota > Metazoa > Chordata > Mammalia > Rodentia > Cricetidae > Myodes > Myodes glareolus. Next base: position 20,058,089 of record NC_142026.1, read on the forward strand.
AACTTTTGAATATGGTCCTTTTCTGAACTTCTCAGAAATATCCCCGTTAGGTTTGAATCTAAACCAATTGTCAGCCTCTGTCCATCTAAGGCCTTCCAAGGTCCCACCAAATCAGTGGCAGTCAGAAGACCTCAGCTCTGTTTCAATACAGTGTGACCTTACACACATTTGGGGCTTCAGTTTCTCCTATCTATAAAATGCAAAGGTGCAACAGACACCCTGCATTTCTCCAGTTCAGCCAAGGACAGTGGGTAGATTATAACCTGTGGGCTGTGTGAGAGCTGCAAGGATTGGAGGAAACGTCCTTCCCTGCCTTCCTTTGCACAACAGTACATTTTGAATGCCCGGGGTTATTTTTAGAATCACCATCCATTTAAGAAATGATCCTGAAAAAAAAAAAAAACTTCAGTTATTTTTCTCCCCGGCGGCAACCCTGGAGTGTGATGTAGCTTTAATTAGCAGTGAGATGCTGTTGCCTTGGATGAAGACCAAGGTAAAGCCCTTTGGGTACTTTTGTGGCACTCACTGCAGAGATGGCATGTTGACCCCATCCTGCTGCTCTGTAGCCATGGCAGAGATGCTGAGCCGAAGGAATCATGGGAGCGATGAAGGTGAGGGGTATAGAAGTCGGTATTTTTCCAAGGACGCTTGGCTGTGAGACAGTAGTGCCTGCCCTGTTCTATGAACTGAGTCCGTCATGCCACCACGTGTCCCCCTCATCTCTCTGAACTCTCAATGCCACGGGCCAGAGGCCACCTGCTCTGTAATGTAACTACCGGGTAGATAATGTTCGCCCAGCACTTCGCTCTTCCAGTTCCAGTGGTTTAGAGTATAAATGCTGCCTTTGGCCTGATTAATGGGAAAAAAGCTTACTGAGTAGTGGACATTCTGGAGGGGTGTGTGTGTGTGTGTAGCAGAAATCATGGGAATTTTATGCCTTAATTTTATCACATACTTTTCTGTTGGTTTAAAATCCAGCAATTTTATATTTTTTTAAAGGAGGGAATAATGAGTCTGTTGATACTAATTTAAATCTTTTATTGATAATCCCAGAGGTATCTCTTGATTAGAAAATTGTCCCAGTAATAGAAATGACTCTTTGCTTCTACCCCATATGGGCAGATCAGAGTAAAAATAGTCCATTGGTATAATTTAGCTATCCTCTGCTGATTCAGGCGCAAGATCCATTAAACTCATTATGGGCCAGACACGGTGGAAGGACCATTTACAGGCATTTCATTTAATTCTCCCAGCCCTGTGCTACAGCTTCAACAGAGGGAAGAGAAAATGAAATGAGTTACTAGTGTGTCACGACGGGGCAAGGAAACAGGCTTTTGGGTTCCATGTTCCAAACTCTATTGCGTACATTGTCCAGAGCAAACAATAATTCCCTAGAGTCTTTTCCACTTTAATGAAATATTTGGGCAGTAAAGAAGAAATATCCAAAGAGGGACAGAGGTTTGAATCCTAAGAGCAACCCAAACACATCTCAACAATGTTAAGGCTGGTCACTGAATATTAACACCTTTTCTAGAACACATAGCCAACCTCATATATTGTGGTAAACACTGCAATCTTTTTATTTAAAATGACTTATTTATTTATTTTGATAAATGTGTGCAGTCACATGGCATCTTAACAATAAGGATTTCACTAGTGACAGTGAGATCCCTCCCTCTTCCCCCCAAAGTCCTGTTTCCTAGATTCTTAGTAAGAGTTTATGCTTAAGATTCTTGGACGATTATTTCATCTTGTCTTCATCACTTGAACCACTGTGAATATAGATGGCATGCTTAATTTTTAATTATTTTTCTAACCCTTCCTGTGGCAAATCCTTGAAAAGTTTACTCTCTGAGCAATTTTCTTATAATCAGGAAGATAAAGGAAAATGCTATAGAATCTCATTCATATGCAGATTTTTTTTAAAAAAAAGTCAGATGCCTAGGAACAACATGGGCTGGTGTACAGCAGGATCCAGAAGCAGGAGAATTGAGGGCATGAAGGGCAAAAGGGTGCCTAAGTCTAGAGATCCATGTGTGATATGAGTACTATAGTCAATACTGCCCTCTACGCTGGCGATTCTTATTTTGCTTGCTTAGAAAAGCTGCGCACAGATTTAATGACAGAAAGCGTTTAACATGGTGAAATGGTCCAGAAGTTCCTAATAACACATCCCCGTGCCCTAAGACTCCACAGCACCTGCTCTGTTCCTCGCCCATTCATCTCCTTTGTGTTTCCTCTCTCAGTTTCTCTCTGCGTCTTTCTTCCTTGCCTTTCCCCAAACGCTGTACCATCTGTCCCTCCCAGGCAGCCATTCCCCTCACGTACTCCACTCCCGGTCCGCGAGCCTGTGCTTCACACGGACCCCCGGGGAAGTTTGGGGACTGCCATTAATCTCGTAGGGAACAGGCCCTGGAATGCTGGTGAATAAAACTCTCCATCTCATTATATAGGTTAATAAGCTCCTAGAGCGGGTTCCGACGCTATGAAATATTAGCAGTGTGACCCAGAAGTTGGAGGCTGGGGGTGTCTTCCGCTGAGTGTATTAGGAGCCCTGGCTCACTGAACATCAATCAGATATTAAAACAAAGAATTTGCAAATGAATAATAAAAACCAGAAGACTGTCTGATTTATAAATGTCCGCTAGACAAATCAGGTTCTGGAGAGAACATTCATTACTACTTAAAGGAAGGCACATTTAAAGCTAAATATGCATCTAAGTGTCTTATAAGTAAATAAATAGCAGAAATCATTTTGGAAATAAAGAGACAAATCGTGAATTACATAGTTAGTGGCAGAGTCTCTTTAGTCGTCAGTACCTGGTGACTAGTGGGTGATAAGAATATCACAAAATTTTAATTTAGTTCACCTTATTAAATTTAATGTGTGTGTGTGTGTGAGAGAGAGAGAGAGAGAGAGAGAGAGAGAGAGAGAGAGAGAGAGAGGTGGGGGGGCACATACAAGCCATGGCATACATGTAGAAGTCAGAGGACACTCTGTGGAGTCTGTTTTCTCCTTCCACCGGGACATGGGTTCTGGGAATTGCACTGAGTTGCACTGCTTGTGTGGCAAATGCCTTTGTACACGGAGCTCTCTCACCACCCCAGTTTCCAGTGTCAACCCGAGTGGAGTCCTTGTGCCTTTCCTTGAGCTCAGAGAACACAGGGATTCTGCTGTACTTTCGAGAACAGCAAAGATCTGGAAATAAAACCAAAGCCTTTCGGATCACGCTTCGATTCTATGTGTTACTCGAATACAGACATAGATTTGTCACGTACGCCCGAGTGTGGTGATTGAACTAAGCTGATAAAAATGGAAACTGAAGCATAGAAGCCATGGAAGGATTCGATCCTGGCTTGTCTGCCTCGTTTCTTTATTCTCTGTTGGATGTGCTAGGACGCTTCGGTGCTGCAAGGTTGCTATTTTAGGAGGGAGAGCTCACTGGTTCAAGTAAGGCAAGACAGAGACGGGAGTTTCTAGAAACCTCCAACCTTTTCACTTGTTCAGCCATATGCATCTTTTTGCCTAAACAAGTCTCTGCTGTGTAGACATTCCCCGAAGGAACGGCAGAAAGGACTTTGACAGGCAAGGCTTGCGGAGGACTCTTAATCAGCAGCCACTAGGCTTTCCACCTTCACCGACTCTCTCATTTTGACATTTGAAGGGAGAATCTGGAGAGTTTTATTGTGATCCAGACATGTTGCCCACATGGAAACATCCAGAATTGTCACCTGCTACGATACGGTTTCTTTTCCTATGCAGATTTTGGTGAAGGACTTTTTGAGCTCAAAGTCCAGAGAACATCTCGTTAAAGAATGATGATTCGTGATAGGAGGGCACACTTGGGAAGTCACCGCAGGAATTAAGGCGTTCACATCAGCCAGGTCTGAGCTTGTGTTCCCAGCTCAAAGAGTAATGACCGTGGCACTTTAAACTTGAGACATTGGACACCCACGTTCTCGGACCGACTCGCCATCTCTTTTCATTAGCTTGCTCACTTCCCCAGTTTTCCGTCTGCAATAGATAACCATTCGGCACCATCAGATGCTACACAGAACTCCGAGTGGAGGGAAAGGTCTTTCTTACTAACGCAAAGCAATAAAGCGTGCACCTGCCCTTTGACCCTGCCTTGAATGTAGACTCTGTGCCTAGAGAGGCAGGAACTGTAGAGGGAGCGAGAGAAAAGTCTAAAGCTCTAGCATCCTTCAGCCAAGGAAGCAGGGCCAGCAGCAGCCTCCTTCCAGGGGCGTGATGCGAAGCCGATCAGACGAATCTCTGTCTACTCGATCAACCGGGTTATGTGTTTAATACGAAATATCTCCCACAGGCTCGTGATCTGAATGCCTGCTCCCCAAATGGTAGTCTATTTTGTAAAGTTTTAGAAATTTAGGAGGCAGAGCCAAATCAGAAGAAGTGGGTCACTGTGGGGGGAGCAGATCTTCGGGGGTGCATTGTTTCTGAAAGTTTCATGTATTGTTCTCTTATTCCAATTTACCATATATAAATAGCTATCTTGTATGCATATTCATGTATACATGCGTGTAAAGCATAAGCAGGCGTGTGCAGGTGAGCTTACCCATGTATGCAACTGTGGAGGCCAAAGGAATATTTCATGCATCTTTCCTAATCCTTTGTCACCTTATTTACTTATTTATTTTTAATACAACCTTTCACTGAGTCTGAAAATGATTATTGTGGCTAGACTGGCTGGCCAACGGATCACCAAGGATCCACCCATCTCAACCCAACACTCTACCACACACAGCTTTTACAGGGACATTATAAATCACGCCTCAGGCTCTCACACTTGTCCAGCAAGCACTTAACCCACTGTCTTCTCCGCAGTCTCTGTCCACCACACACGTTAACCACCATATCTGGCCCAAGTCTCCAAAGCAAAGCACATATAGACCGAAGCTGCTGAAACCACAGGCCAGGGTCAACGCTTCCTCTCTTAAGGGTTTCAGTCGGGTATTTTGTCATAACGACTTGAGAGTACCTAACACAGCCTTTATGGCAGGCTGCCCATCACTTGAGCTAAACACATTTATAGCTGACAAAGCACTTTGGCTGGTGCTAAGCGAAAATACTTTTGATTGACAAGGTGGCGGAGAAAGGAGAAAATCCAGACTTCAGTAGCTATCTTAATAACAACCTACATAAAACCTGATGCTTCAGTTAGTTTCATGAGCTTCAGACTATGCTTACAAACCCCTCCCAGTCAGGTACTTGAGGCATGGTACGTCCAATTCGTCTACCAACTAATTCCTCTCTCTAAATCTATTTATTTTAGTCCTTCATATTTTTTTTTGTTTCTATTGCTCAGGGGCACTGGAGTTGAAACCCAGAGCCTTTTATACACTGACTAGGTGAAGGCTCTCTCCTCTGAGCTACGTCCTCAAGCAGCTTCCTAACGTTAATTAGTTCCACGGACTTTTAGCTGTTGAAACTAGAGTACCGTCATCCAATGGAATTCTGTTGGGCCTGAACAGTGACTACGTTCAAGACTCAACCTCCTCTATCCTGGAGAAGTCTTGTTTCCCCTTCTCCTTGAGTATGAAGCATAGTCCCACCAGAAGCTAGAGGTGCAGACTGTACAGCCAACTACAGTTATAACCATCGCCGTGCCTCCCTTCTGCTCCTGTGTCTTCAGAGTCAAAACCAAAGAGGAGAGAGGGTATGAGAAGGGTGTAAACCCACCCTTAACTCATCCTGGCTCGTCCCAGCTCTTTGGCCTTGGGAAGCAAGAGAATTTTTACAGCGTGCAGGAAGCGCCAAAAATCTGGGTATACTCAGAAAACAAGAAAAATGTGAAGCCCTATCTCTCAGGAGGGAGCTGTGTGAGGACCAAATTGCTAGGGATGCTTGGTTTGGTTTTCAGCTTCTACAACACAATCCTATCCGCCTGGGTTGTCAATATACAACATAAACTATGGCCACAAAAAAAAGTGTCAACACTAGCTGGAAATGGCCAAGATACAACTCCACCAGTTCGAGCAAATACATGTGCTGATATGGAAAAAGGAAATGTCAACCACAGTTCATTGCTGAAGGCCTGGTCCCTAGGTGATGATGCTGTTCTAGAAGATTCTAGAAACTAGCAGGAGGGGCTTAGGTGAGGAAAGGAGCTGACTTGGGGACATGTATTTGAGAGTTGGGTCTTTTTGCAGGCCCCTTTCTCTCTGCTCCTTGTCTAACATGAGTTGAGTTGCTTCAGTAGAGTCCTAGGTACATCAATTACATGACCATGGACCAAACCTCCGAAACTATGAACCCAAATCAAGTTTCTTCCTTTTCTCTCAGTGAAGAATATTGCAAAGAATATTAACAGGAAAGAATATTGTGAGGAGCATAAGAGGAAGAAACTGCCAATGCATGAAGGAAGGATTGGAGCAAACGTTAAGGTTGAGGGGATCTGGGGCTCAGAGTATGTTCAGAGCCGTCTTTTCCTGTTAGTTTCCTCTTCAAGACTTCCAGCTTCTTTCACCAGTCACAGACCTCTAAGCTCAAACCCAGGGATAAGGGGGGAAGCCTGAGAGCAAAGCAGATCCGAGTGAAAAACAGCAAGAGTTAGCTGGAGACATCAAGACTGGCCTTTGCATACATAGGCAAAAATAATAATAACTGTTTATAGCTACTGGGTTTCTAAGATGACAATCCATATACTGGAGTAATGAAGTTTTATTTTTTTCTTTAAGCTTTTAAGTTCAAACTACAGATCTTATTATTTTAACCATAAATCTAATAAATTTTTAAGAGGCACTTTACAATTTTGGCAATTAAATTCTCTTAAACTGCATTTATAAATGTAATATATGCGATTTTCTTTTTTTTAAGTACTTCAAATGCTTGAACAACAAGCCCAACTTTCTCTGGTACCCAAACAGTTCTTAAAAATCTAATAAATTAAACTTGGAATATCGTGGCCTTTCAATTCTCTCAAATTTCTCAATTGCTGTTTACAAACTTAGCTGACTGTTCTTGGAACCTTGAACTCTGATGTTTTAGCCTGAAATCAACTACTTAATGAGGCACACAAACTAGAATCACATGGCTAATTGCAAAGTCTTCTGTGCCAGAATCTCTTAAAATAATACAGACCCTTTATAGGCATTATAAATGGTTGAGTCGCCAGGCATACAAGGATCATCTCAAGTTCAACACAGAAATGTTAGAGGTGTGGATTTTGTCTAATTCAGTTTCTATCTGTTAATTCTAAAACCTTCCCATGTTAGAAACACCAGAGGGGGCCTCAGATTTTTAACTCCTAAAACACTGGAACTTCCTTTTCTTTGCTTGATAGCTCTCTTTAATCCTTGATTTAGACAGACCCTGGAGCTGAAGATCTTCTCAAGACTCTCTGCTCAGATGTTGGACACCATTGTAAAGATCCAGCAGTCAATATAGCTGGCCCAAGTCCTAGCAACGAGATACATTTTAGTTGAAATCAGTTTCAACTCTTAGGCTATTTTGCCGTATTTCTTTCACTGATTTTTTTTCCACCCAATATGAGTCATGAATTCAGTAACCTCCATACTAGAGATGATATCAGTGCTTGGTTGATTTCACCTAGCTACTCAACTGCTGATTCTCATGTTGACTAGATGGTGGTCTATGGCTGAGGCAGAGCTGTTAGCAGCAACAAGGAAAGCTGTGGCTGTTTGGGTCATGTGATAGTCCACCAGGCCAGGTGAATTAAACATCTGCACGTTAGCCATTTGTTCCTGAGTCCTCAGTCAGTATAATGGGAGGATGGAGAAACAGTCACCTTGAGAACAGAGAACAGGGCACAACTGCCTGTGAAGTCTGTCCCTCAGCACCCACACACATTCCCACCAGTCTGGAGCCCATGACACCTGCTGACATGCTAATCAAGTCATCTTTGTTCCTCCTCAAAATACTCTAGAAGATGGCCATCATTTTCACTTGTGGTTCTACCACTCTGGCCCTTAAGTTCTCTCAAAACAGCACTATTAACCTATGAAGTCTTGTCTTTCACCATTTATCATGTTTTGATGCCTCTGATGGATATAAGCAATTATCTACCATGCTTACTCTAATATGTTGTAAGTTTCCATGCATTCCTTTCCTCACACTCGTAAAACTGTTTGTAATGACATTCTTTCCTGCTTCGTTGTCTGTAGGTAAAGACTGCACATTTGTTTCCCGGCCACCCAGATTCGAATAATCACATGAAAGTATACTAAATACAACACTGTCTGCCCAATGGCTCAGGCATATTTCTAGATAGCTCTTACATCTTAAATTAACCCATTTCTATTAATCAGTGTATCACCATGAAGTTGTAGCCTACTGGTAAGTTTCTAGCATCTTTCTGCTTTGGGCAGCTACATGGTGTCTTTTTGACTCTGCCTACTCTCTCTATGTATCTCTGTACGGATTTCCTGCCTGGCTTTATTCTACCCTGCCATAGGTCAAAGCAGCTTCTTTATTAACCAATGGTAATAAAACATATTCACAGCATATAGAGGGGAATCCCACATCAATTGTCCATGAAGCTCCCATTCTCATGGTAAGAATCCATTCCACATGCAACTCCCTTCCCACCACTCTGCTTCTTAGTTGGGTCCTCTTCCATGATTCCCTAGCACCTCTATGAGTCTACTTAGCCAACATTTCAGTGTTGGGATACTGTTTGTCTTGTTATCATGTCACTTAGCAATTAGAATATTAGTTCCTTGAGGGAAATGTCCCTAACAACCTTCCCAGGTCTTGGCATATGGGCAATCTCATTAGAGACTTCCAAGATGAGGCCATTAAAACAAATGTCACTGTAATACAGGGCTGATTAATATTAGCCCTAGTGCACAATTGAAACTTGTCGTTTTGTTCAATTTCAAAATGAAAAAAAAAACTTCAGAAAACAATAGTTAAGTCAATGACTGTCTTAGTCGGTGTTCTGTTGCTGTGAAGAGACACTATGGTCACCACAGCTCTTATAAATAAAAACATTTAATTGGGGCTGGATTAATATTTCAGAGACTTATTCCTTATCATCATGGTGGAAACCATGGCAGCATGCAGAAAGACATGGTGCTGGAGAGGTAGTTTCGAGTTCTGTATCCACAGACAACAGAAAGGAGAGAGACACTGTGCCTGGCTTAAGCATTTGAAACTCTAAAGTCCACCCAATAGAGATATACTTCCTTCCGACAAGGCCATACCTACTTCAACAAATCCACACCTCTTAATCCCTGTCAAGTGGTGACACTCCTTAATGACCAAGTGTTCAAACATAAGAGTCCATAGAGGCCATTCTTATTCAAACCACCAGGACAATTGACTTTAGAATGAATAGAGATAATGACACAATTAAAGGTACCAGCAAGTCTGCGGTCAGATCTGTCACCCAGAATAATATTGTATTCCTGCTAAACAATATTTATCAGTCAACACTTGAACAGTTGCATTCCGTGCCAAAGATTATTCCTTTCATATTCATCATTTTAGTAATTATTTTTTGTACCAAATTCTTCTGACATAGACATAGCTTTTCTTGTGTTTTTATAGAGGAGGCAGTCAGGGAAAAGAGGTTATAGAACTTAAATGTGTATATGTGCCTCCAGATTCATTCCACTTACCTATTAGAAACATGTAGTATTCTACCTGGGGCCAGGTAACAAGACAATACCACATGAAGGTTGCAAGGAAGGAAGGAAGGAAAGAAGGAAGGAAGGAAGTAGGAAGGGAGAGATAAGAATTCAGAGAAAGAAGACATCAAGACCTGAGGCCTTGTTTTCATTTACAAGGAGACAGTCATGGGCTAAAGAGATGGCTCAGTGGTTAAGAGCATTGTCTGCTCTTCTAAAAGGTCCTGAGTTCAATTCCCGGCAACCACATGGTGGCTCACAACCATCTGTAATGAGATCTGGTGCTCTCTTTGCAGACATACACACAGACAGAATATTGTATACATAATAAATAAATAAATAAATAAATAAATATTTTTTTTTAAAAAAAAACAAGGAGACGGTTACCTCTGCATGGAGTTATTTACTAATAGTATTTGCTGTCTGTGTATATATCCGAATGAATTGCTACATACAGCTCAAGAATATATCCAGTGGCTTGATGAAGTATATTAATTGACCAGATTCATTTGCATGGTACATATGACCACACAGTCCTTTAAAGGATTTTCCAGAAGCATAATTAATAATTCCAAATATTCCCACTTAGAGGGTACATACTATTTGTTTATCTGTACTAACTGTTTAAACTAGAATATTACTGCCTCAGCAAACATCGCAGTCCATCTTAGAGTCACCAGCTAAACATCCAGGTCTCCAAATGTTCATCTTGGGTCCTTGCTTCTCTGTCAGTACTTTCGAGTTTTGCCACCGGCATTAAGCTATGACATCAGACCAAAAGCTGGACAAATCCCTATTTCCGGACTCTAGGGTTCCTGCTATTTTCTTTGTTTGAGTCACTTTTGTAGCAACACAGGCTGTCCCTCCAACTGATCACTCTTTCAGTGGTCTGTTCAAGCATGTGTCAGAGTTGCTAGCTAGTCAGTTAAGAGCAATGCAATCACTGTGACCCGACTTGACACTCCCTGCCCTCTGTGGCATAGATTTCTCTATTTGTGGACACCACTTGGCACTAGGAACAGTCTCTGAAGCTGGAATTAAGATAATAGAAAACAGAAAGCTTGGGGAACAATGACTGGCTGCTTAATCGTGTTCCTGCTCATGTCCTCATGGTCTCTTCCGTCTCTGAAACAAGACCATTTCCCTAGCTACAAATGCAGGATGAATATGTTTCTGTGGTTGTCAGGTTGATGAATGTTGAGTTTGTGTGTGTGTGTTTGTGTGTGTGTGTGTGTCTGTGTCAGGTTTAGAAACTGTGAAGATGCCAGTAGTTACTGTTTAAATTAATTTGACTTTAACTGGGGTAGTAGTGTTAGTATATTTACAATGACTCTTCTTTCTTGAGGCTGAGAAGATTCTGTGATACTTAGGAACTGTGTGTTTGTTTTTAATTCTTTGTTGCTTATAAAGACTGAGTGATCTTGGGCAAATACCCTTTCCTCTTTTTACCTCCTTGGTTTCCAGCCTTGAAAGAAAGGGATCGGAGCAAAGTATCTATACCTCCTTTATACCTGTATAGCTCTAGAATGGGAGGTGACCAGTAAGTCCTTGGTGGTTATAACTAGCATCCAGGTCAAGCAGTCTCAGAGGCCAATGGACAAGGATAAATATGAATGTTTTGGCTTTAGCTCCATAGTAAGGACCAGAATAGCCAGATCTACATGGAGACACTGTCTCAAACAAACGAAACCAAAGCAAAATAGTTTTCATTCATAAGACCCTAGGCTGTAAAGGACTAATTTGTTTAGAAATAACTGTCTCCAGGTACAAAAATGAAAGGATGTATCATTTTATTTATTGCCTGCTGATTTTTTGGGGGGGAGGGGGCTGGAATTTAACACCAAATCATTTTACAGTAAAATCTGATAATCAAACATATGGGGGAAGGAAATTTATGAAAACAGCTACAGGTATGGCCCAGGCCATCACATATTATTTCCCATCTGTGTGCCCAACATTGATAGACTTGAGGGTGTGCCATTGGAGCCCTTCTCGAGGCTTTTCTGGAAGAAGCTGTGGCTTCCTAGAATTCAATCCTCTTCTTCAGTTTTCTGAGGAATTAAAGTTCAAAGCAGACACTGTAACCGTCACAGGCCTTTAATGAGACCTGTAATGGTTTCTAAAATGGTCCCATAATGTGCTGACCTCTTTCTTGGTCATCATGATGGGATGACTTTGTCTTATTAGGGAAGTATTTCTGATTCTTGTCGAGGCTGAACTCCACGGGCGGAATGTAAGTGCACACATTCTCCTGGATCCCCAGGCGCTTCCTTCAGTAACTCGGCAGTTCTCTCTGTCCTGGATTCTGCTTTACACATTTCTCACAGTTCCGACACCTCTGTTCAATATGTCTTGTCATTCTTGGCTAACAAAATTGGCTTTGTGCCAAGCCAAGCATTCTCTCAAGTCTTGGGTGTCCAATCTCATCATGCCTTCTTTTTATCACGGAGTCAAGTGCAGTGCTGTTTGACCCCTCCAGTGTGCATTTATTTGCTCTGTTCTTAAACATAAACCTATTCCAACATGTCTGGGCCATTTCCCAACTATGGCTTTGTCCCTTTTTATTCCCTATGGCTAGCACTGTTTCTAAGAAAGTGATTTCTTTCTGGATATGTGGTTCTTTGTTGTCTTTGAACATAGTAATTAAGAGAAGAATGCCATTTTCTAGAAGTTCCTCCATGTGTTTAAGGAACTCATCTTCTACTGGGGCATCTTGCATCTCCTTTGGGATTATTTCAGTGTGCACGGTAGATCCAAATGTTCAACAACCCACTCTACTTCCCCAATAACTCTGCCAGCCAGGAAATCTGTATGACATAGTTCCTTTGACATATACTGCTAACTAAATATTAAAATCAAATTACATAATGCTAAATCTGATACATTTCCATATATTTTTATAACATTTATGTATACATAACTTTTGCTTTGGGTTAATTTAGGACAGATTTTGTGTGTGTGTGTGTGTGTGAAAGAGAGAGAGAGAGGGGGGGGGAGAGAGAGAGAGAAAGAGAGAGAGAGAGAGTTTGTACTTATTCAAACCCAGACACTGAAGGAGGTCAGACTCCTCATGCTTGTGATCCGTAGGGAGAGCAGCCCTACCTGGGTATCACTGGGTTCTGTTGCTGTGTTCCAAAAGCTTTAAACTTAAACAATATAGCTGGGAACATCAAATCCGTAGAGGCTGCACCAATCACCTGTGAGCAAGGATGTAGAACAAAGCAATACTGGTGACTGTCCAGAAATCACCCACCTTGAAAAACAATCTGATAGGAAGGTCACTGTCAACCCTTCCCACCTTATTTAAGGAAACCATTTTAATGAGCTGTGACTATCTCATGCAATTGCCTGAAAATAGGATGGGTATTAAATGTTGACAAAAAGCAATCTCACCAGGCGGTGGTGGTGCAGGCCTTTAATCCCAGCACTCGGGAGGCAGAGGCAGGCAGATCTCTGCGAGTTCGAGATCAGCCTGGTCTACAAGAGCTAGTTCCAGGACAGGCCCCAAAGCTACAGAGAAAAACCCTGCTTCAAAAAACAAACAAAACAAAACAAAACAAAATCTCACAGAACAATAGTGCATTTATTCTTCTCAAGTATATTATTAAAACAAATATGATCAGGTCAGAAATAATTTTTAAACACAGACACAGGTCTTCATTGAAATTAGTCATTAAAAAATCCATGGTTAACTGAGTTACATAGTGAGCTTGGGACCAGCCTGGTCTAAGTATAAAGTTTCAGACTTTTCTGGAAGATAGTGACCTAAACCTACCATCCAACTAACTAACCAACCAACCAATTAATATCTATGTTTAAGTAAATTTCCTGTGTATTTTATATACTTAACAACTGTCTCTCCTCTGTTTCTGGATTCATAGTTTATGTAAACCACTAACCTATCAGTCAGAAAAATATCTATTGAGCATCTATAGAGATCAAGTTATGGCCAATACATGCAAAATATAAACTGTGATCATGTCTCCCCTGAAGGAGATTATAACCTACTTGGGGGTGGGGTGAACCATATGTAAGTTACTTTGGAAATTATGAAATAAAATCTAACTTCGGCTTTGTGCGCATTGATTTTTACCTTTGAAGCCAACCAAGACTTGAAATACACCCATCAGTTGAAAAAACTATACACTAAAGCTCTTTATATTTCTGAGAACATTCAGATTATTAAGTGACTTGATCTTTCAATTGGAAATGAAGGTGAGATCAAACTGCAAAAAGAACATCCAGGCTTCTGCCTATGGGGAAACATATCAAGGCCAATTTCAGGTGGATTAATCAGGAGGATCTGACTCCAGAGGGCTGATCCAGGCTGGAGATTCTGTGTCCAGGAGCTCCATGTAAGTGTCTGTGTCAGAACTGACAGGGACAGACACTTGGCATGTGAATGAAGTTTCCCAAGTTAGGCAGAGCCAATGAGCGAGAAGCACTAAGCTGATTTTACCATGAGCAACTCTAGCTGAGGCAAAGCGAAGGAGTGTGGAACATGGCCAGAACTGCCCTGGGGAAGACACAGAAAACGGTGGTAAAAGAGGAGGTTTTTTTAGCTTATTCCAGGTGTTCCCATATGTCAATGATTACATCTTTTCAATCTTGTGGATTGAAAGTCATTACTGGATAATGAAATTAATCTGCTATTTCAGAGTCAGTATCTTTTTTAAAGAGAAAGAAAAGGAAAAGTTGTGCATTCAAGATAAAAAGGGTAAATTTCTTCACTAAGCTCATTTTTCATCATATATGTGTGTGTGTGATGTATGTATATGTGCATATCTATCATTCATTAATCTACCAGATAGATGACAGAATAGGTCTATCTATCTATAGATATGTGTCATGATGTTCGTGATAACCAGAAGTTATTGAACAGAATCTTTCTACAAGAAAAGAGTCCATACAAACACTGGGGGGATGGAAGGCCCAAACTAGTGGAGAGTATCAAAGCATCTGATCTGGCTTCAGGAGAAAAGGATGGGAGGATGGGAGATGAATCGGAGAGTAGGCAGGAGAGCTCTCCAAATGGTACTCTGTCCATCTAAGAAACTTATATTTGGTAGAGGACAAGGTTATAAAGATGTACCAGGAAAGCGGGAGATAGGGGAAGAAACCCAGTTTAAAGGAAGAAGAGTTTCATTTTAGCTCCTACTTGAACAGGTTTCAGTCCATAGTTCCATAGTTGGTTGACCCATAATTTTTGGGCCAGTAACAATGCAAAACATTGTGCTGTATAGCAGTGGGGGGTTGAGAAAGAACCAGGCTCCCAACAGTTCTCCAGGGAACACCTCAAGTGGCTTCTCTTGCTCTGACTAGGCCTCATCCCCTGAAGGTTCAATCACCCCTCAATAACATCTCCAGTTGGGCACCAACCTGTTTGTTACAGAGTAATCTTTTTATATACGGTGAAGAAGGGTCACTCTGGTTGGTTTAATAAAAAGCTGAACAGCCAACAAAGAGGCAGAATCGCCAGGCACAGAGGACATTGGGAAGAAGGGCAGAGACATGAGGAGACACAGAGGACATTGGGAAGAAGGGTGGAGACATGGGGAGACACAGAGGACATTGGGAAGAAGGGCAGAGACATGAGGAGACACAGAGGACATTGGGAAGCAGGGCAGAGACATGAGGAGACACAGAGGACATTGGGAAGAAGGGCGGAGACATGGGGAGACACAGAGGACATTGGGAAGAAGGGCGGAGACATGAGGAGACACAGAGGACATTGGGAAGAAGGGCGGAGACATGGGGAGACACAGAGGAAGGAGTAAATCAGGATGCACAGCATATAGATGAATAGAAATGGGTTAGTTTAGGTTATAAGAACTAGCTAAAAACAAGCGTAAAGTATCAGCTGAGCTTTCATAATTAATAATAAGTCTCTGTGTTATGACTTGTGAGCTGGCTGGAGGAACAGAAAAATCCACCTACACCAAACCTTTAGCACATGGACCTTTGGGGACATTTTAGACTGTGTTCATCTTAATTCCTTGGGTTTTGTTGCTCTTATCTGTTCTCTCCTATTTCCAGTATTTTGAACAATAAGATTCCACATCAAGAAATGTGTTACAAGACTGGAAAGATGGGGTTTGATGCTCTTTCCAAGAACCTGGGTTAGGTTCCCAGTAACCCACAACCACCTGGACCTTCAGCTCCAACACTATCTGTTGATCTCTGTGGGCACAAAGATATGTTTACACATGCGTGCATACACATGAAGGAACAAAAACAACGTAAAGAAATGCATTGAGCCAAGGCGGTGGTGGTTCACGCCTTGTATCCCAGCACTCAGCGGGTAGAGGCAGGTGGATCTCTATGAGTTTTGAGGCTAGACGGGTCTACAGAGTGAGTTCCAGGACAACTAGAGCTAAATAGAGAAACCGTGTCTCAAAATAATAAAAAAGAAAAAAAGAGGAAGGAAGGAAGGAAAAAGAAGTGAATTTTACACAGCAACCCCATGTGCATATCACATACGAATCAAATGAAAATCTTCCAGAACAATAAATAATGTTACTCTGTACAAGGTCCCCTGTCATGTTGCTCTCTTTTCTAGTTTATTTATTTAGTTTTTAAATACCTGAAACACACTAAATTGATTTCACCTCCAACCCCTAACTGGTGACTAATGGTTTGTAAAGCAGTACTAGATCCCAGGCAACAGGACTGAATGAATAATGCAGGGAACACAGCTTCTCCTGCAGCCCCAAAGAGCAATACCCTTCTCCGCTGTATAGCTCCAACCTCATCCACCCTACCCTTCACAAAGCCGAGATAACATAACTGGCATGTGTAAGCCAGTAAGTCACAGTGTGAATGCTGTACTCTGATCTTCCCCTTGGCTTCCCAGACCTTTCTTAGAAATATGCCTTTAGTATTATTCAGACTTCTAGTTCTGCAGTTACTTCATGAATCTGTCTTCAGACCCAGAAGCTTTCCCCAGCCACAACACTTTGTGACACCGTGGCAATGGAGAGACAGGGAAGGGCAGGAGATGAAGAGGGGGTGGGTCCCAACACAAAGGCTCCTTTACCCCACAAAGAAGACAGGGAGGGATTCCTCCCTGCTTTCTCGGAAAGGAAGAGAGACAGTTCAGTGAACATTCCTGACAGCTTCACCTAGGGTAAAGATGAACACATATTTGATAAATTTTTATGATGCATTTGCATGCTTTCTGTCTAGGGGGTTGAAATGTTTGAAGTAAGAAGGACATTTTTGAATAATTACTTTGCTCCTGTTTGAGAACTTTGCAAACAAAGACAATTAGACCTTTTTAAAGACGTCTCAAACCCAGGTAGTATTTAAAGTCTGTAAGTGATCCATGTAGAGAAAGTGTTTTAAGCAAATACCTATGTTTCATTAAGTTTACTTAAACTAAATTTTTGGCAAAGATTTTGTTGGAGGAGTCAACATATTTTCTTAGTTTTTAATCACGTGAAGCATACTCTCCCCTACCCAGCTACGGAGTTGCCTTGACATATATAAACTGAAATGAATAATTCTGCACTTGTGTTACCAATACTTTCATAACATAAAATGCTTTTGCATTGTCGTAAAGCAACATAAAAACTATCTATAGAGTTTTTAGACGAGAAAGTGTTCAGCTTTGCCTACAGGACGGGCATTTCCCAGTGGCCATGAAAACTTAGTGATATATGAATATCATATTTTGAAATGAAGCTAGGTGAAACATAGAAGCTTAAAGATGTCTAGTATTTAACTCTGACAGGCAGGATGAGGCTTGCTTGTGTCCAGTGGATATTACTGACTGTAAAATCCTCCTAACTGATTTCCACGAGGCTGGAGGATTAAATGAGTCTCGTCATCACTTCTGCAGAGCATGCCAACTGCATAGACTCAGCTAGGACGCCATTCTCCAGTGGAACCAGGCATTTCTGTCACCTATTAATCACGTTCCAACCCAGGTCAGGCAGGTTTACTCCTGAACCTGGGGAAACTGTTTGTCCATGTTACTGTTAAAGGGAAAAATTCCTTTGCCCTTGATTCTACTGTATGGGGTTTTTCCCAAATCACAGTCCAAATCATTGCCTCCCCTCCACTCAGTTTATCCCTGGGGGATAGAATTTGGAAATAATAATTTGAAAGGGATAATTTGGAAATGACAAAGCTGAGAACAATACCCAGAAAGGGTGACTTCTCTTCCTAGATCACTGTGTTCTGGTCCCTCAACCCCTTGGTCCCTCTAAGGCCAGCATAAGCCAGGTCTTCTTCTGATGAAGTGGTCTGGTCCTGGCCTCACTTCTAGCTGCACCATCAAGTTGTGTAAAGTATTAGGGTCCCTCTCACTGTGAAACGGGTGCTCTGTCCTCACTGCCTCCTATTGCTTTATTGTCAACTGAGGCAGAGCACTGGTGGGGTGAGGGTGTCATGTGTGGAGGTCTCCTTTGCAGACTCTGATAATGTTAAAGACATTATTTAATTCAACTTTATTCAAATTGATAAAATAGGACTGGAGTTGTTGATTCAACTAAACTGAACACTTTCTAAGGGCAAGACAAAGACAAGTCATTTAATAAATTCTATTAAGTGTGAGCCTTACAATTATAAGTGTTCACCAGAAAAATTATACAAATCTAGAACTCTGCATTCTTATTGCCTCTCTGGTGCCTTCAAATTCTTTAATTTGTAAAAGTTTGAATATGCAGCTATTATTGGTGGCTTTTAGAAGTACTGTGGCTTGAACCCCAGAGTCTTGCACATGCCAGGAAAATATTCTACCACTGAACTACCAGCCCCCACGTCTACTTTTTATTTAGGAAAGCTGTGGAGAGTCTTGAGCTCTGTAGCTTTGGAAAACCTTGAACTTGTGATCTTCCTGTCTCTGTTTCAACCTGCAGGGTAGTGAGGATGACAGTCCACAACCCAGGTCCAGGTTGAATCTGGAATTATTTGTTGATTTTCTTAACAGTATACTTGTTATAAGCCAAACACAAACTATCAATAAACTAACAGAAACATACAAAAAAAACCCAGTCTTACCCCTTTAGTAAAAAAGACAAAATTTTGATTCTATAAAATATTTGCAACATTTATGTCATTTTTAGACAATTTACATCTTTAATTAATCTTTTAACTAGTTAAGTCACTTCAGCTATAGTTATGATTTAAAAGCTTTTCCAGTTTCTCATACTATGAACTCTTTAAAAATCTAACAAGCATCGTGACTTCCTGTTCTATAAATCACATATCTATAGTGCAAGTCTTACAGAGTGGAAACCAATCTTTCACTAAATTTTTGATAATAACTCAACTTTGGCTTACATCAGGTTTTATATACTGAGACTTCAGGAAAGTCAGGAGATTGAAAACCCTGTCATCTAAAAAATAGATGTGGGAATCCATCTCCTATTTTATTCTGATCTTATCTGAATGAATACCTAGAAATTTATGTCTAAATTAGCCATTGTTATGATCTGAATAGGAATGGCCCCAATAGATTCATGTATTTGAACATTTGGTCTATAGGGAGTGACACTATTAGGAGGTGTGGCCTTGTTGAAGTAGGTGTGGCCTTATTAGAGGAAGTATGTCATTGTGGAGGTGGGCTTTGAAGTCTCATGTGCTCATGCTAGGTCTAGTGTGGCAATATCCTCCTCCCTGTGGATTAAGATGTAGAACTCTCAGCTCCTTCTCCAGCACCATGTCTGCCTACACCCTGCAATGCCTCTCCTCATGATGATAATGGACTAGACATTTCAAATTTCAAGTTATGTCTAAATAAATGTTTTTCTTTATAAGAGTTGCTGTAGTGTCTCTTAACAGCAATAAAAATATTCTTCACAGAATAGCTAAGTCAGGCATCATATGTTAAGAACACACTCAAACACTAGGTCTTACTTAGGAGAAATGGTTAGGTTAACAGAAAGTATAGGAATCATGACATATGATCACGGGAGTTTACTCTGAGGAAGAATGTCCCAGGTATTGAGCACAACTGTCATGCATGGTGAAGATTGCTGTGAAGAAATGGACCATTGTTACAGGAGAATGAACACAGAATAACTGGAGGAAGCTACTCTCATGCATGAGGCAGAGAGTTTGTTATCCAACACTCACCTTGCCAAAGGGTACATTAGTATTTCATTCATGGACTTTGTAGTATCTCATTGATTTATTTTTGAATTTTTTTTCAATTTGTCTATCCAAAAGAACTCCCTCTCCCAGATAATCCTAAAAATAGAGATTAAGCCAGTTACATGCCCTCTTGGGAACCCATGCCTTTTTCTTTATCATATGGAAATCTTTCATTTCTTCTCACTTCACTCTAGTCCAATTTTCAAGAAAATATTCTTATAGAGAAAGGGGAGATATGGTTTTTATTTTAGCATTTTGATTTTCTAGAAAAAAATGCATGCCAGGAAAGTTATTTCCTCCACTACCCTCTCAGCACTTTCTTCTCATCTCTCTCCCTCTATCCTGGCCTCTTCTCCCTGCCTTCTTCTTAAAGTCTTCAGAGATAATGATGTAATCAAGCCTTGCCACATAATGTGAAGAGCTCAATATAAAATGAAAACATGTTTGTTTGCTAAAAATGATAAAGAATTTGAAGATGACAATACAGAACTTATGATGTGGGGTTCCCCTCTGTATGCTGTGAATACCATTGGTGAATAAAAACACTGCTTTAAGCCTATAGCAGAGCAGGGCAGATCAGAGAGAGGTGGGTAAAACCAAACTGAATGCTGGGAGAAGGAGGGCAGAGTTTAGAGAAACCATGTAACCCCACCAGAGACAGATGCTGGAACTTACTCGGTAAGCCACAGCATCGTGGTGATACACAAATTAATAGAAATGGGTTAAATTAATATGTAAGAGTTATCCAATAAGAAGCTAGAGCTCATGGGCCAAGCAGTGATTTAATTAATACTGTAAAGATAAAAAATTCACAGAGTCTGGATTATGTATACTATTGTGTTTCCTTTGAATTTTTTGACTGTGAATGAGTTAAGTACAGAGAGACATTTCATTGTACAGACTGTTCAACTAAACTAGAATATATACTCTAAAGGTATCTTGACTTCAAAATTTGGGTCTAAGGATGTTGCTTTGGAAAAGAGGTTCTTCTTTTGTTTCCACAGAGGATGAGAATCTGTGAAATCCTTCCAGACTAATGTGATTTGATGAACCAAACCCCCCTGAAAGATCACCTTGAATATCCCTCAAAAAATTACTTCGCCCAATAAACAGTAGGAAATAGTTTGGAGAGAACTACACTCATGTTTCCAAATACTGTTTATAAATGTTTGTTTACATTTAAAGGGAGATATGTTATTGAGATTTGCATTGATATGGATCTTGGTCTATTGATACAAATTTAAGGTCAATTTTGTTGTATGTATATTTCTCCTCTTGATTAAGGTATTGTGTTTGTACAGCTCATTTAAAAATGTAATGTATAATTAAGAAATACAGGTTAATAGATAGTCATCTATAATAGTCAAGCTTGTAGTCATGTTAGTTAGGTTTTCTAGATGTACGGAGATGTATTTTAAATGGATACACATTCTTAAAACCTTTCAAAGATCTTCAGAATATGGCATTTAAAATGTTTTAATAGCTTAAGATTTTTTATGACAATGAGACACATCTACTCCTGACAGCAACAATCTACTTCAAGAGGATGACAGGCATTAAAGATGCTCCTTATGGAGTTGGCTAGCCATTTGAGCAAGAAACTGTTCTTGCCTGGACTGCTTGATGGTATGCTGTATGATCTGGACATGTAGGACCCAGAGAAAATGGGTGCTGAACTTGCCTAAAGTGAGATGATCCTTCAGGGTTCCTGCTTCATGAAAGAGTTTGCCAGACATTCTACATAACACAGAAGAAAGTGACTGACAAACTGCCAATATAGCTGGAGATGTCTGTGAAATTTCCTGCTTTGTGGAAAAGTCTGCTAGATACTATGGGTCTGTTATCTGAAGATGGATACCCCCATGGTACAGAACTTTGGGTCACTGTCCAGGTAGCAAGATGTCTCTGTCAATTCTAGAATTTTGGAAGTTGCTTACAATGCTCTTCCTGTTGACTTAGGTAATATATCCTTTGATGGAGTTGAAGAATTTATAGTTATATTTATAGTTTTCCTTAGTTATGATAAAAGATAAAGTAGATATAAATATTATAACTGTAATTTTTGCTTGATACCTGTTTTGTTGTATGCAATCTTGCTATGTTAAAGTTAAAAACCTTCTTTTTTATTTAAACAGAAAAGGGGAGGTGATAGGGGATTCCCCTCAGTATGCTGTGAATACCACTGGTGAATAAAGAAATTGCTTTAAGCCTTTGGCAGAGCAGGGCAGAACAGAGGTAGGTGGAGAAAACTAAAATGAATGCTAGAAGAAGGGAGGCAGAGTCAGGGAGAAGCCATGGAGCTGCCACCAGAGACAGACATGCTGAAACCTTGCTGGTAAGCCACAAGCCTTGCAATAAAACATAAAATAATGGAGATGGGTTACACTAAGATGTAAGAGTTAGCTAGCAATATGCTTAAGTAATTGGCCAAGCAATGATTTAATTAATACAGTTTCTGTGTGGTTATTTTGGGTCTGAGCTGCCTGGTGGCTAGGAAACAAACAAATGGTCTCCCTACTACAAACCTAAACTGAGTGCAGAGGCCATCTGCACTCACATATTGAATGTCTAGAAAGTCAGTCTATGTACACCTGCAATTTATTACAGTATGCATTCTATGTGCTAGGACCTGGTTGATCACAATATATGACCTCATATGGCCAATACCCTTCTCTAGAGGGAATTGTGGAAAGGAGAAATTTTAGAGACCGTATGTAAGCACCTGAGACCATCATGATCCTTGGAGTTTCAACAAGTAGCTACACTGTGTCCATCAAGTGTAGCCATTTGAAATCCTAGGGAGACCTAAGAAAACATGCTCCCGAGGCATGTGCAAAGTCAGAAGGTGATCTTGCTAGAGGATGCCATCTACATCACCCAGAAAGTGGACCTGGTCTGGGAAGAGCTCTCAAGGTCAGACACCCTTCCCACAAATTAACACTATGTTAAGAACTACTCTTACCACCTGGGTGACAATATGCTGTCCTAATGGAAGTACCTTGCCCTCCTTTGTCCTCTGAAGATATCTGGGCAGTGGTTGATGTGATGCTTACAGAGCCCTAAACCCCCCTGTCCTCTCAAAGAAGAAAAGAAGCTTGTTGGATGGCATACACATACCGAGACTTGCAGATTACCAGTTCACATTTTAAAGTTGAGGGATTGAGCTCTTCAAAGAATGCAAGAAGCAGAGGTTTGCTCTCTTTTGTCCCACCTCTTCCTTGCACCAACAGTGAGAGATCTTGAATATTTATTTCTGCTCTGTAGGCTAAAACTCCTTTGATGGTGGACTGACTTTCTTTGACATAATAGTTGAAGAATAGGCTACTGGCAAGATTTGTGGTTGCACATTTGAGATGATATTGTCCCATTATATTATCCATAATAAAGAAATTTTTACACATTTACTTTTTAGCCTCTAAAGTTGACTAATGGGTTGCTTTTGGACTTGAGAGAAAGAAAAGAAATTACATTCTTCCTTCCCACACTTCACAATAATCTTATCTTGTCATATGCACACATTCTCAATGATAGATAGAAATATGATGATATATATATAGAGAGAGAGATGATAGATGATGAAACATGCATACATACATACATACATATGTACATACACACATACATACTCTCCTGTCAGAAAATCACTTGTAACATTGCCTTGCTCAAATCTGTCACAATAATAACAAGGGGTGCATCTCCTACTACTATTCTCTGAAGACTGTTGAACTAACAAGAACTGATTCCTATGCTAAATGCTTTTTTTCTGGCTATCTGCCTTTGCACAAGATACTTCCTTTGGTGGGCCTTGGATTTTTCACTCACAAACACATACACATCTTGTGACCTGCAGGGTCTCTTCCATCTCTGACATCCTCTGGATTATTTGTTCAGAATTGGGATCTAGGTCCCTCAGAATGGTATCACTCAACACATTAGTCAGAGTCAAAATAATTATAGGCCATGAATAGAGCCAGAGGTAGGTAGCACATGTGCTTGTAGAGAATCATGAGTCCCAGTATGTTATCTAATCAAAGGTGACTTGAAACATACAGATTTAGGGCAGCAGATAAAAATGTTCTTCTGATCATTCAGAGGGAGGATTTTTGGATAAGACTGGATTTCATTGAGCTTACAAAATTCTCATGATATAAGTAACCTCTTGAGTTTTCAGGTCAAATATCTGATCTTGTTTGAACAGATTAATTACTTTAAGGCTAGCCTTTGAAATATGCCTTTTAGGGGCACTCCCAGGAAGCACTTGTGCTTCTAGGCACTGAAGTGATTTAATGAACAAGACAGAATAGAATCTCTTCCAAGGGGGAGTTTTCATTCCAAGTGGGAGAAAATGCAAGAGAGAGACTGACCCAGAGACAGACTTGGCTATGCCTTTCTGATGAGAGTAGAATGGGTAATTTTATGTGTCAGCTTGTCTAAACTACAGGAAGCCCAGACATTTGCTCAAACAAGATTCTGGTCGTTTCATTGAGGATAGTTTTTGGATGAGAGCATCCTCTGAAATGGGCTTTGAGTAACAGAGCATCTCCTCCACTTTACTGATGATCTGAACAGAATAAAAGATCCACCTTTTATTCTCTGTGCCTCTAGAACTCATCTGAAGCATTGCCCATTTCTAGTTCTATAGCAGTCGGCCTCTGAATGGCAGCATCAGTAATTCCCTGGTTCTTAGCCCACACTACAGACTTCTGACTTGCCATCATCCAACACTGCGATTACAATATCTGGTAAAGAGGCTTCGGATACGCATGATGGACACAGGTGTAGACACACGTGCACAGACACCTGTTCACTGTTTGTCTGAAGAGCTCTGACAGATGCAGTGAAGGGAGACGAAGGTAAAGTGAACATGCAGACAGGGGCTCTGTTTTGTACACAGAACGTTCTACTTTCTGGGTCGTAAGAGGTGCCCACTGAAAAACCATCAGTGGCTGATTAACATCAGAGGCTGTTAACATCTGGTTCACACTGATTACCTAAGATGCTATGCACTCAGTGGACTAAGGAAGGTGAACCTGGGACCAGGGAGAGCAGAGAAATGATCCATCAGTGTGTACAACCTGTTCATGATTCGCCAGATTCGGATGAAATTCTAGAATGAGTGCTAGTAGAACTTTCTCTTGGGGTTTCCATTCATTCCCAAAGTTCCCAGGAGTGCACATTTCCTTCCATTTTAAATATTCATAAGCAGAGGAGATCAATAGTTCCTGGTCCTGGGCCAGAGTGATGTATAGACATTGTGGGCAGACTCAAGAAAACAAGAGCACAATTTATGATCCTTATTAATACACGCTAGGGTAATCAAAAAGTACCATTGTCAGGGTTTGAATATGGTTTGGTTCACAATAAAACATCACCCAGAGGTTCTGGTCTTTTAGCAAGGATACTCTCACAGTTTGAGCTGAAAGGACTGGATACTTTCCCACAAATGTGCATTTTTATAAAGTGATCATGGCACCTTCATCTGATCTCTTAAACAAATGCTTACCCCCTCCACATCTCCTTTTCTTCTTCTTCCTCACCATGAGTTGTTGTATCATTAGTTTCTCACCTGATGTCAAGAAGACCCTACATCTCTGTTTGGTTCCTCCAGAACTGTGGGCTGAAGGCATCTGTGTTCTTTATTACTTACTCGAGTTTCAGATACTTTATTAGAGCAATGACAAACAGACTGAACCACCTTCAAACATTCCAAGCTTTTTTTGAGCTTCTGTATGTAAAGGTAACAATAGGAACTATCAAATAAGGTAGTCATGACATTAGGACACCTGCGGTGTTGGAACAATGCCAAGCATGCAGGGAGGACCCTGGAAATCTTAGTTGTTACTGTAATTACAATTATTATAATTATTATAAGTGGTAAAAATCTGAAAGCCAATCAGTTATAGAAATAATTGAAACCTGATTACTATTCCAAACTTGATGGGAGACACCTTCTAAATTAATTATGAGCATAGATTAAGCAGACAGAGATTTATAGGAACAGTGCAGACATATAAGAACTTGGTTCTATCCACCCAGAAACAAACAGGCCAGCAGTAAGAATCTAATACCATACACACACACACACACACACACACACACACACACACACACACACACATACACACACACACACACACACACACACACACACACACACATACACACAGGTGGAAGGGATGTATCAGGTGCATACTCCTGACAGTGTGATTTAGGGGAGTAACAGCAAGAGAGGAGTATGGGGAGCCTCATCTCATCATGCTTTCCTTTCACCCCCCCCAACAAGGAACCCCAACAATAGGGAGGGAGGAGAACTATGGTCCTACAGGACCTAAAGAGAAATTCTCTCTTTGCCTCTAAAGGATGCTGGGTCACATCTGAAACAGGAGGAGAACACTAGAAGCTTTTATTCCATACTGAGTGCCTGTATAAGAACCAGTGGGAGGTGCTCTAAGGAGATACAGAGAGCTCTGTTTCATTCGAGACTCTCCTCTGTGCATGCCTTTACAATCACAAAGCCAGATGTGGTGAGCACAAGTTTTTGCCAGCTGCCAGAAACAAGCTGAATGTGGGGGAACTACCACACACCTCGTCACCATTCAGGTGCCTGTCACTTAAGTGTGGTCTGTAGATCAGTAATGCGAGTATCACTTAAAAACCAGAGAAGTGCAGAATACTGAGCTCCACCTAAGGTCCCCTGAATCTCAATCTTCATTTTGATACAATCCCT
The DNA here is from genome assembly GCF_982192425.1 of Myodes glareolus. Taxonomy (NCBI): domain Eukaryota; kingdom Metazoa; phylum Chordata; class Mammalia; order Rodentia; family Cricetidae; genus Myodes; species Myodes glareolus. The sequence goes on from NC_142026.1 coordinate 20,084,526, forward strand.
AGATGAATTATTCATATAAGTGCTATTATGGTCTGGGAAGCACTGCTTCAGAACATTAGGCTGAAACTGGGTGGTGTTGGCGCATGCAGGCAGAGGCAGGGGGATCTCTGTGAGTTCAAGGCCGGCCTGCTCTACAGAGCAATTTCCATGACAGTCAGGGCTACACAGAGACATTTTGTCTTGAAAAGACAAACAAGTGAGAACAGACAAACAACAAAAAATAATTCAGCTCGATAGAGAGAAGATATGAAAATTATCATCAACTCTTTGTAATCGATAAGGGGCGGGGACAAACAGCGCAAGAATATGGGAAAACAAAGTTATTGGCTAGTGACATGTAATGTGGCCTCTTAATCACCAAGGAACAGAGACGTAAACGAACAGAATTACAGAATTGGGCATACAAATCCTCTAGAGACAACTTGATCTACTGCTACCAGCATGGGTGCAATGGACCCAGTAGTATTGGATAGGATCACTGTCCTCTTTTCCAGAACCCAGTGGGATGATTTCACAGGGCAGCATCAGCACATCTGGCCCAGAACTCCCACACGGTTCTAAAAACATCTCTCTTTATTGCATAATAAACTGAGACCAGAAGACAAGAAGCAGGCATGTTTTGATAGCTTACCCAGACCAGTCTCTGTCTCATGATAAAGTGCAGTGGAGATGGGAAAACATTTTCTGGGTATAGATGGGATGTGGGGAGTGCAAATTGGGAGGCCAAGGTCCTACTCTGGGTACAAAGGTACAGTGATACCAGAATAAGCAAACTTTTTGCGGGTTTCAGGTATTTGCTGTATGTGACTTTTTTGACCCACACAAAAATTTTTCTGCAGATATTTTTATTGACTGCAACAATTCACAGATGCACAAAATGCACCTTTGGGAAATGAATCAAGTTGCTTAAGATGATCAGCTGTGAAGTTGGTTCTCATAACCAGGTAGATAAACGAAATTAGGCTGTTTTTCATTGAACAGCAAGGATGAGAATGGAGAAACAATAAAATGCGAGAATTAAAAGGGGAATGAGGAAAGAGGAATCATGGAAAGGAAGGAGGAAGGTTAAAAGAAAGAAATGTTGACTTTTAATTGTGATTTTTTTTGACTAATAATACTTAACACCGTGCATGAAAAAGATTTATTTATTTCATGTGTATGAATGTTTCCCCATATTTATATACATACTATACATGTGCGGAAGCCAGAAGAGGGTGTTGGGTACCCTGGAAATGGAGCTACTGAAGGTTGGTGGCTGCTGCATGGGAGTTAGGAACTGAACCCAGGTCCTCTGCAAGAACAGCTAGTGCTCTTGGTTTGTGAGCCACCACTCCAGCCCCCTACTCCTATTCTTAAATTAACCTTTTGCAGTGTGGTCCTGCTTCACGTTGCTGTTTACTTATTTTAGAATGCCTTTGTGAAATTTCAAAACCGTCAATGGTCCCTCATACTTAAAATCATGCCACAAACGTAACCCAAGTGGGTTTTACACTACCTTCTTTGGCAGCTTGCGATGTCAGTGGACGTGAAGCTGCTTAGCCCAAAACCTTGGTGGCCTTTTATCTGCACTGATCTCTGGATAAGGATTTTGCAGTGATGACACAGCATTTGGCCTACCGAGAAGGAAGCATTACTCGGTGAGGAACTGTTTGGATGCAGGGGCAGTCATTGCTACGGCTCCCATTCATAAAGAGAATCAATACTTTAAATTTTTAATGTTTCTATTTCTATAGTTCTTATGGGATGGAGGTGTGCAGGTCACACGTGGAGGTCAGAGAACAGCTTGAGTGAGTCAATGATCTCATTCCACTATGTGAGTCTTTGGGATTGAACTCGGGTCATAGGGCTTAGCAGCCCATTGAGCCATCTTGCTGGCCAAATTTATAAAGCTGGCAATGGGGAAGAAGTTAGGCATGACCTGGTTCAACTACAGCATTGTGTGTGCCGGCGTGGCAGCTGACAGAGACAATGATTCGCTCAAGGTCCCAACCCTAAGTCTTTAATAGAACCTGGCCCTAGGCACTCAGTTTACACAGTAAAAGGACATTTCAAACATTTATCATTGGACCCTTAATTTTTCTCCCTGGCCTCTCATGCTTGACTCTGCTGCTCTATTTTTAACTTAAAGGATCAAAATAAACCATTTTACACCATTATTGCATTCCTTCCTTCATGGGACAACCGCGGAGCCCCACTGATTTCCACATCTTTTGCTCCTTTCTCATCTAATTTGGTAGTGGGCACACCAAGGCTTTTGCTTGGAACCCTTTAACATCGTCTTCCACTAGTTTTTGGTTAGGATCTGATGACTGACTTCTCAGGACCCGACACAAAGGCAAAGCTTTAATTGATTGGCAACTTGACAGGAGTTACAATCGCCTAAGATGAACACCACTGGGACTGTAAGAGCTTTTCTAGAAAGCGTTAACAGAATGGAGGAAGGTTCACCCTCAAAGTGTGTGTCCTCCTCCTGTCCAATAGATAGCCCAGATATAAAGAGATTGGAGACAAAGAGCGGCATGCCTCTGCCTTGTCTTCTCCCTAAGGGAGCATGGAGGCACTGATGTGGTCATCTACCTCGGAAATCAGGCTTTAGCTCCTTTAACCTCCCACATGAACCTACTGTCTACAACCCTCTAGGGAACGCCAGGCCTTCAACACTGGACGGGAACTACGGAGGCCTCCAGCATCATGGACCGAGAATTTCCTACGTTCTCATTTCCTAGCAGGCAGACTGCAATTGTTGAGCAACCCAGCCCTAGTCATTTGCACATTCAATTGGTGCCATTCTTCTCAAGAACCCCGTCAAACATACTGCTCAAAGTAGACTATGGTCATTTTACTAGATTATAAATGATAGACTTTCCATTTACTGAGAATAAAGTGGAGGGTCCTTAGGGTGGAGTCTCTTGTCTAAAAGCAACCCGATTAGAACACGGCAGAGCCCTTTTTGAAGCCAGAAGCTCTGTACCTTGATGAAGAGAAGGAAGGTAGCATATAGAACGATCCAGTGGGCAATATGTCACCAACCATTTAAAAGTCTACATCAGTTTGGCATCTCCCTTGCTTGCTAGAATCACCTTAAAAGAGAGAAAACTGTTGGAGGGAATTGCCAGAGAGATGCTGACAGGGATTGACAAGAAGAACATTGCTTTCCTAACCCCCACTGCCTCAAAGCCCCTCCAAACAATGCGAGGCCTCCAACTCCCGCACAAGGCCACTAGGCCAAGTGGCTTGCTGCCAGCTTGCTGTAAATCAGCTTTTGAATTTAACCTTCTCCCTGGCCTCCCCATTAGGATCGCTGCACAAACAAGGAAAACAAAGGGCATCCCTCTGTGTCTGCTACCACAGGAAGAAATTCAGAGGATGAGATAGAAAAGGAAAATCACAGCAGTGGAGGCAGGGGCATGCATTTCAGAAATCAACTCGGGACTTGCTAGATAATGAAGAGAAAGAAACAGGTTAAATGAAAATAACAGTGGCATACAAAATTATCAGTGTTGTTCCGCAAAGGAAATGTTTAAACACAGCCAGACTCTTTGGAACATAACCAAAGGACGCCTGTTGTCTCCGAAGCCATTCACGATAAATGGCCCCTGTGACTACAGTGTGCCAATTAAATCGTTCTTTCTGTCTTACCGTTAATTTGGCAGACAGCTCTGTTGTAAATCTGCATACTGGGACCATAGAAAAGTTGTTTCTTAATGGCACCCCCCAGAGTTGACTCTTTGCTTAACACACAATGTAAATACGTCACTGTGCCGACTGGGAGTCAAGTGAAATGAGCCAATTGAAAAGAAATAACCAAGACCCAGATTAAGAATGCTTGAAATATTCTAATTTACCAACTATGATTCAAATGTCAGAGAGGGCAGCAGGCCCAATGGAAGGTGTGGAAAAACGTCAAGACTTACTTTTTTAAAGCTTTATTTTTATGTGTCCGTGTGTACGTGCTTCTGTGGGTGTGCCCACCATGGAGGTCAAAGGACAACTTGAAGAAGCTGGTGCTTTCTCCCAGCATGGGGAATCCCACAGTTAAAGTCCTATCATTAGACTTGGCCACAAGCATCTTTGATGCTGAATCTTCTCACCAGCCCAACTTTAAGACTTTTAAGGTGAGATTTACATAACGTAAGCATCTCGTCATCAAGAGACAGGCTTACTTCTAAAGACTGGATGACATCAGTCAAGGTGTAAGTCACTATCAGGAACATGAGCAGCCACTTGACATAATTCAGTCTTGCAAAGGTCAGTAATCAGATTTAAACGTATTTGCATATTGCTCATTTTTATTATTGATTTAGGATTTAGCAGCATGAACCATAAACAGCTGCTAACTGGCTGGAATGTTGTTGGCAGACTTTATGGAGAGAAGCCTAAAAAGCACTCTAAAGCAATCTTCCAGAACTCTCTAGAACACAGATATCTTTGTTTCAATTTGCAAATAATTATTTGCAAAGAAGAAAGTTGAGTACCTTCCACCAGACTTCCTAAATGGGCAGGTGAAGTGAATGCTGGGATATAGTCAACAAAGAGGGTGGTGCCTCAATCTACCACTGACCATGTTAGAATAAGCCACAAGCCCCCAGGAAAATCTAGTTCCCATCTATCAATTAAAGACCTAGCATGGAACAGAAATTAGAATGGGATGTTTCATCCTGGTCCCACTTTCCAGTTTTACAAGGTTTCAAGGCACTCCCAAAATATATTCCCCTGTGCTTGGCCTCTGTGATAAAATCAGAAGGTGGCTGCAACAAAAACACCATTGTGCAATCTCTGCTTCAAAAATATTAACTTTTCTTTAGAAAAATATTAAATATTTGCAGAAAAGCTCAAAAAGATACAGACTTCCTTCATAATCCATTTTATACAACCAAGGTGTCTTGGTCTAGGGCTACACACCTAGGCTGTTCCTGGTTTCTGGACTCCAGATTCATCTGGATAGTTTCTTCATGTCTTCCTGCACTTCCATATAGGAGATTCAACTGTGCCAATGAGCCATTTTCCTTTGATATCCTCTGGTCTGCAACAAGTCTGTTTTTTTTTATAACTTGTCTTTAGAGTCCATCAGCCGTAGAGCTGAGACTGAACTGCATCTCTTAGCAAGGGGGATACTAGGGACAGGATTTTGAGTTTTTTGTAAGGAAAATTTGTCCTTTTTCTATGATTTATTCAATAACTTATTTCACTATGGATTCATATATAATTATTTTATATACTGGTTTATAGTTTGACTCATATATATAATATTATAGGTTATAGTTCATTATTATTATTATTTTGTGTTTGTTGCTCAAATTTCAGCTTTAATCATCTAGAACCCTTTAGGATAACTCCTTATCCTTTTCCATGCCTCCTTGCTTTAAGATTTTAAACCCCTTATTACTGTCTATTACTGCAAGATAAACCAGGCTTATATTATCCATGCCCCAGCCCCAGAATCATGCATTTCTCTAAAGAGCCTTGAGTCTACTTACTTGGAGAAAAGCACTTTAAAATCAAGATCCTTGTGTTGAACACACTTTTAGATGTTGGGTGTCATTAACTCACAGAAGTGGGTCCTACATAATTGTATAGAGTGATACACAACTGTATACCCACACAATGAGAGATAAGTGTATGTATGCCTATCGATCTAGATAGATATCTATCTATGCTTATATGAAGCTAAACATGAGTTCATACTGATGTCTCAGACTAATCCAGTAATGTTTGGTCCTTCTGACCCGCACGCCTTACTGATCTGTCACTTCCCACTCCAATAGCAAGAAACCTGGCTTCTCTCCATCATCCATTAGCTTACACATCTAATACCAATATACATATTATATACTTTCAGAATTGTTAACCTGCACTCTCAGAAGCAGAAGGAGTAGCTAGAATCCAATGTCCACCTTAATAAATCCCAGTGAAAACATCGTTTTCTAGAACCATTTAGGGTCCCCCCTTTACCACCCTAAATTTATCACATATCATTTGTGATACAGTTTGATTTTTATAATTAATCTAAATTACATCCTGGTTGTTATTTTAGCTTCCATATATTAAGGAGCACTTCTCCATATGTATTCTTCTGTTCCTTTGAGACAATATTTTCATTTGTCATACTTTAGTTTTCTAAGTACATGTAAATTTCAAGTTAGTCAGTACAGCAGGGGTGAGGTTTGAGGGAAATCTGCCCCATCCGCCATCTGATTGGGAGTATTTGTAACTATTAAACCTTCAGTCCAGAAGTACTGTGAAGTATGGTGTGAGCTGACATGTCGTCTGTGTTAACTCTTCAGTCCACAAGACTGTTTGCCTCAACAGTCCCAAACTGGAGTTAAAGGCCTAGAGTTGAATTCTGTAGAGCACCATTGGATTTCAGTCTAAATCAGAATTCCAAAGAATCTGGGTCTTGTATCAGAAAAGGCTAGCAGCAGCAGCAGCAGCAGCAACAGCAACAACAACAGCAGCTGCAACAGAATAGGCAAAACTCAGTAGCAAGAAGGGAAGACAAACAGGAAAAGAGCAAACATTTTGCTTTGGCTCCTTGTATATATTAGGGCTGCCACCCGAAGGTCCTGATATATTTAGGGTAGCCATTCCTACATCAATTTGCCTAATCAAGAAAATTGCTCTCAGGGATGACCAGACGCTAACCTAATATACATGATCTCCCATGGGTAATTCTAGATCTTGTCAAGGTGACAGTTAATATTAACCATCAGACCACCCAAGAAGAAAATAAAAGGCTTTAGTTAAGAATACTGAATAAGGCCTAGGGAGATGGCTCAGTAGGTAAGAAGGTTGCCATGTCAGCATGAGAAGATGAGTCTGGATCTCCAGAACATGCATTTGGCTGTAGACTTCTGTGCTCCCATGGCCTGATGGGAAGTGGATACAGAATTCCTGAAGATCACAGGGTAGCTAGCTTGGCACACACAGAGAAAAAAAAAAGAACCTGCCACAACCTATGTGGTAGGTGACAGTCATCACCCGACATTGTCCTTTGAATCTATGTTCATAGCCTATGGCATGTGTGTACTCCTGGACTTACACATAAAAACACATGCCTCTCTCATAAAATACTCAGAAAGAGAGACAGACAGATTCTCTCTCTCTCTCTCTCTCTCTCTCTCTCTCTCTCTCTCTCTTTCTCTCTCTCTTTCTCACACACACACACACACACACACACACACACACAGAGAGAGAGAGAGAGAGAGAGAGAGAGAGAGAGAGAGAGAAGGTTAAAATACTAAAAAAAGTTAAGCCTAGATTGGACCCTAAAACATGCTGGCTTCCACATAAGAACTTCTCTCAAGGTCAGGAACATAGAGCACCAGGAGAGGGACAGGGCAGCTTGTCCTTCTGTGTCTGTCACATGAATACACTCGATGGTTGGCTCACATGCTTTCTTTTGAAGCACTCTGTAGGTTGAGTTCCTCCTCTGGGCATGCCCACGTCATCTCATCTCCCACCTTGTTCTCACTCATTTTGTCTTTCCTAAACATGTCGTTCCTTACCTTGGTCTTGCAAATGCTGAGCCTGTGTCTGAAAGACCCTGGATCATTGTCAACCCTCAAACCTCAATCATTATCAATTGGTCAAATCAAAGCTAAGCTTCTTCAAGGGGAGGTTTTCAGTTTAAATTTTTTGCAAATATTCCATCACACATATATTGAACCATCATCATCTGCTAAAACAAGGCAGCAATGGATTCTGAAGCCCAACGATGGAAATAATTGTTGGCACTTATTGAGGGGATCACCTACTGTTCTAAGAGCACTACCATAAAATTTCAATGCGTTTGATAGACAAATCATCATGAACTTTGTGGGGCTGTCATATGACTTTCCCTGGAGCGATATAAGGAAATACTTATAGTCCTAAAGAAAGAGGGCACCAACAGGACAATAAAAGGATTCTGTGCATATCCAATATGGTGGCCTCATAAGTGGCAGAAGCACAAGACACTCAAAACCAAGCACACTACCTTTGCTACCCAGGTACTCACCAGCAGCTGAACTACTGAAGAGTCCCGCCTCCTCAGTCAGTTACCTCATATACAGCCTTGGACATGGGAGATACCCTCCTGCTCATCCTCTGGATCTTATGACCCAAGATATCCCTGCCCTGGTGAACCTATCCCAGCTTCCAGGTCCAGCATGGATCTCATGCCAAGGTTGAAAGGTCCCAAGATGAGGCCATGTATGGTGATGGAGCGCGGCAGGAAGAAGGCCAAGAAACACCAGGCTGGGGATGATGTGCTCCTTTCTAAGTCTTGCCCAGAGCTACTCAAGTAGTTTAGGAATGAGTCACATGATGGCTAATCTTGATTGCCAACTTGACTACATCTAGAATAAACCAAAACCCAAGCTGCTGGACATTTCCATTTGTTTTGTTGTTTGAAGTTGTTGTTTTGGTTTTTCGAGACAGGGTTTTTGTTTGTGAAGCAGTCCTGGCTGTCCTGGAACTCGCTTTGCAGACCAGGCTGGCCTTGAACTCACAGAGATCCACCTACCTGCCTCTGCCTCCTGAGTGCTGGGATTAAAGGTGTGTGCTACCACCGCCCCTGCTGGATATTTCTGTGAGGGATTTTCTTGGTCAGATTATGGAAGCAGGAAGATTCATCCTAGATCTTGGTCATACCTTCCATTGTCTGTCTACCTAAAAGGACATACATGAAGGAAACTTTGCTTTTGGCCTGCTTGCCTTCACTCTTGCTGGCAAGTCCATCTACCCTATTGCTGCTGTCTGTTTTAGGATTTCAATGTAAACTCAAGAGCATTAGCTCTCCAGAAATCCCCCGGGACTCCAGTGCTAGACTGGGACTGCTGAGGCATGCAATCTTGGGGACTGAACACCTACCAGATTCTTTGCCTATCCACCACGATGCAGAGATTATTGGATTACCTGGAGCACATCTTGTAAGCCAGTCTAATAAATTCCCTTTAATATATGTATATATCCATATAAATGTATATACATATATATTCATTTTACAGTCCTTTAGATAACCTTGACTGATACAGTTCTTTTGTTATGTGCTTAGAATCTCTCATTTAATTCTTAAAACAAGCCACACAATTTCGGAAACACATTAAAGAACAACAATATATAAAGAATTTGTGTACATATTTTAAGAGACACAGCATGCACACAATGGAAGACAGGATATTTATTTAACTGTGGATATAAGTCTATAGCTACACCCTCAGTTTGTTTCAGGACCACGTGGCTACATGACTCCATAGGCCAGTGTGTTCCAGACTTTAGGACCATACCACCATTGTAGCTACACCAGGTAGTCTTGGCTATCAAAGAAATAAATGTATATTCACGGCAACTTTGTTTACTGTGCTCAGACTTATGCCTCACTTATACCTTGACCCTCCTTCTTCTGCCATTTGAAGAAGCTGCGTGGGCCCTTGACCTTATGGCATGTACAGTCCATGTGCATGCATGTGCTTCAGAATCCATGTGTCTTTCAATCACGAGGTTTAAACTGGGTAAGTTCATTCTTGGGAAAATGGCAGGTGAGCCTCTCCAGGTGGGAGGGCATGACATTTCTTCTGAGTGCCACCTCAGCCCCCCCTTGCCTCCTCCACAGAGGCATATTTTAATAGAAGGTTAATGGAGGGCGCACAGAACAAAAAGAAAACCCTACCATCGTTATTCCATGTTTTACTGTAATAGAGGTCAGCCCTCCCAGTTTCTTCTTCATATCCATCTTCAAAATGAATTGTTTAGCCTATGAAAACAAAACTAGTTTATTTATGATGCCAGAGGAGCTGTAAATGTGCTACTGATCTCTGCATTGACTAATTAGATTAATTAAGCCTGCATGCATTTCAGAGCAGGCAGGCAGGTGGCAAATAACTTCTGAGATGATTTATATGATATATTCCATCAAGCTTGCAGTTGATAAATAATATTGCATTCATTCCATTAAGAGACCGAAGAGGAGGAAGGAATGGTGCATTCTTGGCTCTGTGTTCTCACCACCCAAGCAACTGTTGGGGTTACTACATGATATTTGAAACAACATGGAGAAATCAGACAAGCCAAAACTCAGACTTAGTTGTGGCAATCCCTTACCTTATGCAGAAGTGATTCTTTGCCGTGGATTTTGGGAGGAGAGATGAAACCAGAATTTTAGTAAGTCATGGCTGTTTGCTATCAAATTTTACTAGAATTTTCCATGAAGTTTCTTTACTAATAAACTTACTTTCAGTGAATATCTCTAGTAAACAAGGGTGATGTTGAGTAGATACCAGCTCTCTTTCTCTGCGGTCCTAAGATGGCAACATACCTAAAAATTACTAGCAATGTTTATACAAGTGCACCTCCTGAGCCCCGCTCCTAGGAGGTCTGTATGGAGTTCCACTATTTGATTTTGTTCTTCTTTCTAACCAACACCTAAGATGTCAATATTACCCCCATACTATCAGAATCTTGTGGTTTGGTGTTTGCTCACACCGGGTTCTCAAGCTTGTTGGCTATATTAGCCTTGCTTTCTCTCTGAGAATGCTGAGGATTTCTCATGAATATAAAAATTCAGATCTCTGTTTTCATTTGAAAACTCTGAATCAAAATCCACAAGGGTAAAATAAGGTACTCTGCAGTGTAATAAAACACACAGGTGATTTTTATGTGTAATGAAATTCAACAATCACATTCTTGGGGCAAGAAATGCTGAAAAGGGTTGTTAAAGAATGTGGAAAAGTGTGTTCTGTTTCCTCCATCTTGCTTAGAAGACAAAGACACATGTCTCTGTCAGCCCAGACCATCACATTGCAAAGGATGAACTTGGACCTGGACAGATGATAGCGCTGAAATGGCCTGCCCTCTAGATCACCTTTTGCTTCTTGCTGTTTCTGGTTCAAGTCTAAGAGGCCTGGACAATGGCTTCCATCCTGTTGAGGGCTGCTCCCAGTTTGCCTCTAGAACAGACACTGGGGAGGAAGTGATTCAACAGGAAACCCCAGGAACTGCTGTTGTGGGTATAATATCATAACACGCAAATGCCTTAATAGAGACTGACAGCAGAAACTGGTACTTGAAACAGACCCCAGTGCAAACCTACTATTTTACCCAACCCATCTAACCCCTTTTAGTACAGGAGATTGGCAGGGAAAGTGGAAAAAAGAAGTTTTCAGTGAGGAAGCCAGAGCAAGGCAGAACCAGGTAACCGAGGAAAGGAGTTCCCTGTCTTCTATAGAGAGCAGTATCTCAAGCCGAGCATCCACCAAAGCCATTAGATAATGTCTGTATTGAAGCTTTGCACCACGGAACCAGGAAGAGGGAGCCACAAGGAGGAATCTAATTATAAGATGCTATGTTATCATCTCAGACCGCACCAGACAGGAACAAACCAGGGAGGGAACATTAGGGGACCTAAGCAGATGGTCCTCCATCCTTCTGGCTAGATGGTTGCTCGCCCTCCAGCACCGAGGAGGCTAGACTGACAGGAGAGTCTATTTCTCTTACGTTGTTCCAGCATTCATCTCTTCTGCTGGTGACTGTGTATTGTTTTCTCCTTCTTTTGTGGAAATTCATGTCCTTCACAATAATTCCTTAGGCTGCTTCCATCAGTCTCCTAAAGAGGAACTTTGCCAGTAGCCGTGTTTATGCGGATCTGAGGTGAAGACAGGATCTTTCTCGATAGAGAGAGAGGAGACTCCAACTCCAGAATGAAAAAAACTCATAGACAGAGGTGTGCTGGAGCTTCTTTCTGGATGAATGAGCTCCATATTTGCAGTGAAAGCGACATCACTCAGCCTTACAGAAATGTATCCTAGGGTTAAAAAGATCCACTGTGTAGGGCTTCCCGCCAAAGGCAGAGTTCTTGAAAAAGTCAGAAGCCTACATCCCAGAGAGCGATGGATTCACAGGAGAAACAAAAACATGGCTGCATTTTTTCTTTCTTTCGAGAACTACAGCTTGGAGTGACAGGCCAGAAAAGCAGCAGAGCCCGGCCTACAAAAACAGACATTCGGAAGGGAAATGGAGGATGGAGGGAATTGTGGGCAGCTCTCCCCTGATTGGCTAGATGTGGTTAGCCATCCAGCCAATCAGGGCATACCTGGTCCCCATCCCCCCCCCCTCTGGCCGTCTTGCACTTTCCATACTTTCTCCCTGCCTCCAAAGTGGAGAAAGACAAGCATTTAGGACTTGGGCTGTAGCAACATAAAGTCAAAGGACAGACTTGTTGGCTCCCTGAGCCTGAGGCGGAGTTTCCTGGAGACAAGAATGGCTCTCCTGTGCCAGAGGGCTCTGCCAGGGCAGGGAGGTTCCCCGAGACAGTTTCCGGGACTGTTTTCCGTCTGCTGCACACAGACGGACTTATTGCTCAGCCACCAGAGACCTGAGACTATAGCCTTCAAGACCTGCTGGAGACAGGTGACCTTTTATTCCTGAGTGACCTATAAACTTATGCAAAGCACTGCTCTCCACTGGCACACGGAAGCCCTCCACGTGTTTTCAGTCTGTAAACACCCTCTCAGCACCCAAAGCCTCTGACAGTACGGGGCTGTAATGCTTGCAGTCTCTCAACCAGTCATCCGGAAGCCAACTTTGAATCAGAGCTGAACCAACTCTCCTTTGGCATCCTCTCGCCAATAAGCTTTGGGAGTACTTTCTTCTTCATATGGCAAATAAAGTTACTTCTATTTTCCCTTTTCTGTCTGCCCACTCCATTCTTGGAAGGGAAAGCAGATAAGTACCCGGTAGGAGCCAGAAGACGGTCTCCACCCACCACCTGGTTCACTAGCACATTTTAAATGCCTACCCCATGAAGCATTGTCACCGAGATGTTCAGTATTCAGCTATAATTTCAGGATTATTCACAGTTAAACTGTTTTCCTTTATAAACAAGTGTCTTCTGGAAAATGAGTCCTTGAGAAATCTATCTATCTAGATGTAGTCTTGCCATAATGGGGGTTGATTGACCTTGGACCCGCCTAGCAGTGGAAAAAGCCAAGCAGACCCCAGCCTTTTGTTGTATAGATATTTCCTTCTACTGGAAACCCTCCCTCCTTCAGGAAAAGGGAAGCTTGGTAGGTCTCAAGAAGCACATAACACTTAAAAGGCTCAGAAGGTAAGCAAAAGTAACAAGTCTCAAGTTCTTGAAACGCAGAAGAGTCACAAGTTTCTTCCTAAGATTATAAGAGTCGTGGCAATCACTGGGAAGAGAGGTTCTCTGACAAGTGGAACAATCCCAGGAGGTCCAGGGATACAAGTTTTGGGATCCATTACTATGATGAGGAGGGTGTTTCGGTGATTCATTTTGTAAATAACGCCAGTAAGCTCCCTATTTTGTCAAGCTGGGTTTGAGTCGAATCATTCTCTGGTTTGTCTGTGCCTGGTCTCAGATGAATGGATGTTTGCTCCAACCTCCCCCAGGAAAAGGCACCCAATGCCCAGGCAGTTAAAACATAAATAAAATTAAGCCAAGAGCACATAATTTGATTTTGTTCTATTCTCTTAGTTGGTGATCTCAGGGAGGCTCCTGTCTCCTCATAACTTTCTGTTCTGACAGCTCGCAGAATGTTCTTAAGCATTACAACGTGAGGTGTGCAGAAGGTAAGTTTAGGAAAGATCAAATGCAGAGTGTCAACTGCACCTATATAAAGTGCACTGCCAATCCACGGTGTTCTTTGTTGCCATGACTGAGCACTAAATTTAGAGATAAAATTCTTCCAAGGAAGGCCTTCCAGAGATAAGATACATGTCGTAATTCTTAGCATTCGGAAGGGGAAAAAATATCCACCAGTTCTGCAAGGCACAAAACCCTAAATTTGCTCATTGAAGTATGAACTCTGGCAAATGTAAGCATTCAAATTTGTGACCATTGCCATAGTCCATAGAGTGTTCAACCCCACCTTGAAGCCCCTCATCTCACCAAGTCCCACCCAGCTCCTCCTATGCATCTGAACCCCGAAGGATCATGGCTTTCAGTCAGTATAATTTTGCATTTTCCATCATTTTACCAACACACAGTTATACATATTTTTCAATGCCTGGTTGCTTTCACTTCACATACTTCTAAGATTCGGCCATGCTGTCTCTTGTGTCAATAGCTCATTTTTCATTTTTTGATGAGTAGGCTTTCTTTGTCGAATTGTATCAGGATGTGTTTTCCATTCATCAGTTGAGTTAGCTTTTTCCAGTTTTGACTCCTCAACAAAACCACTGTGAGTCCTCCTCTCTAAGTATTCATGTGAACATATGTTCGTGTTTCTTTTCGGGAAATACTTCGGTTGCTTGCACCACTGGCCTTTTGGCTCAGCAGCCACAGTAGCCCTTTGTGTTTTTATTGCTTGTTTGAGGTACTGGAAATGAACCCAGGGTCTTGTGTATGGTAGGCCATGGTAAGTACATCTTCTTCATTTTTACTTTTGAGGTTCAGGTTTTTTGAACTCTTCCTGGTGGTTTTGATTTATATCTTCCTAATGACTAATTATATTGAACATTCTCCCACGTGCCTTGTCATGTATAACAAGGGTCTACTCTGATTCTGTTGCACTTTATAAATCAAGGTTTGTAGCATCAGAAAAGGAACACCATATTCATTAACTGTAAGTAAAGTCAGTATTCCAACTAACCCTAAATATTCCTAAGAATCTCAGAACAAAAATAAATGATTGACTAAACTAGAAAACATATCAAAGTTCAAGGATCAGGATGGGCAGAAAAGGTCTTCATTTGGGAGCCATGGATCCTGAGATTTACATAGGGAAGTAAAATAACACCCCTCTCCCAACCAGGAACCTTAGGACATGTGTTGACTTACAGAGCAAGAGAAAACATGGGAAATTTAAATTGATGCATCTTTGTCAGGTTTTGTCCATAGACCAATCTTCTGGTGACAACCTCTTTCCCCTGCATGATTCCTCGGTGACAGAGGGAGAAAGCGACCATCCACACAGGGTATTTTCACTCTTTTTCTTCAAACATTTCTTCCTTCTATGATATTTGAAGGGAGATGTAGGACCATGGAATATCAAACTGAATATCCAAGTGCATTTCTGAGTGCGCACGTGGTGGGAAAATGATCTTGAAGAGGCGCTGAGAATGGCGAAGGTAAATGTAGTTCATGTATCTGCATTGACTGGAAGGAGAATGCGGTAAGAGGATCATTTCTCCATGTTTCTGTTTCTCTTGATGGGTAGATGTGAATTCAACTTGAGAGGGAAAATGTTCCTCTGTTTCAGGAAAAACATATTGATGAACTATTCTGATTTATTTCAAGCTGAATCTTGGATAGGAGTAAACCAGAGCTCTCCTAAAGGAGCCAGGGCAGAAGGCCAATGATAAGACAACCCCATGTAGTGTGCTGCAGGACATATCCATATGTGGATTCCAGTCACTCCATATCCAATTCAACTGTAGTGATCAGCTTTACAGTATTACATCTTTTATATATATATATATATATACATATACATATATAATTTCAAATTGTCATTTTAAATTTATCTTTTTAGGTATTTATGTGCATGTGGTATGCCTTTTGGGGCACACATCTGTGTGTAGGCGTGCATGTGTGTGTGCAAATGTATGAGAAAGTCAGAGGTTGACCTGAGGTGTCTTTCCTAACTTCTCTCCACTCCATTTATTGAAACAGGGTCTCTCCCTGGACCTGGAGCTTGCCAATTCCAGCTACTGGAATCGCCCTGGAATCTCCTGAGTCTCCTTTCCCAGTATTGGGCTTGCAGGCTGCCATGCCTGTCTTGCATTTATGTGATTTCTAGGGATAGCAACTCTGATCCCCATGCTCGCATAGCAATCACTTTATATACTGAGCCATCTCCGAACTCCTTATTACCATCTCTCTTTGTATAAAAAGGGAGCAATGCTAAAACTAGGGAAACGGCAATTAGGTATGGACTTCCATAATTAGAACGATTACTTCTGGTTTACTCCTTGCAGAAATTTGCCATACTCTCCTGGTCCCATTTATATAAATCCTGAAGTGTGGGAACTTGGAACTTTTTAAGGAACAGTGTCTTTTGAAGGTTAGACCTGTCTGGCATAATCGGGTGGTACAAACTTTTGTTCCTCAATGTGTCTTTGCTCTGGGTATGTTTGCTTCTGCATGTTTGAAGACACAGAGAGACAATATGGCGAAGAACTACTGTTGTGGATTACCCTGCAGGGACTCGCTTTGGTGAGAAGAAGGTGACAGGTGGCGGTGATGCAATGCCAGGTACCTGCACATGACTTATTATGACTTCCCTGTTTGTCTTTAAAGCAACTTATTTACTCATAAAAGAGCCAAACATCACACTGCTTCTCTCTCCTACGAGCACAGTAGTTTCTCGACTATGGGTCGTGTCTCTCATTCTTTTCAGTAGCACAGAATAGCCTGTACTAAGGAGGTCCTTAGGATACAGATGTAATTTGAACAAACCTTGTAAAGCCATTGACGATCACAAAGTAGCAATATGTGTAGCATAAGAAAATATAGTCAGCTAATAGCCTCGTCAATTAGATATAGCAGATGTTTGTGACATCTTTTAAAATGAACTGCCATTAAAATTACTAAAGTAATTAAGTAGACATTACAGATTTCTCCTGTTGGGATAGCTTCTCCATCCAGGAAAAAAAAAATGTTAAAAGGTTTTCAGTTCAACAAGCAAAAAACTATATTTTGAAAGATTAATTTCCATCTTTTTGACATCCTTGTCACTCAAAGACAGAAAACTTGATTTAGGGGTTTCAGACTCTGTCACTTAGAATAAGTTTCAAGCTGTGGCTGTCTGTGTGAAATTTCAGCAATCGTGTTTTCCTGGCCAAGTCATCACAGCCTGCGAGATAGGATTTGCAGCATAGACTCTGGCAGGTTCTAAACGGAGCAGATTGAATATTGATGCAATGTCAAAAGAGTTCCATAATTAAAGGTGCATCTTTGTAGCATCCCCGTTCATCCATTCATCTATTTAGGAAATGTTTATTGAGCACCACCTATTTGCCAGACACTGCTTTAGCAAAGCCTTTCTGCTTCCTGAATGAGAAGTTGCCTGAATGAATTTACAAATATATGAATGGAGGAATGGGTGGATAAATGGATGGATGGATGGGTGGATCAATGGATGGATGGATGGGTGGATGGATGGATGGACGGATGGTCAAGTGGGTGGACAGATGGATGGATGGACAGACAGATGGATGGATGGACAGGTGGGTGAATGGACAGAAGAAAGCAACTGATGAATCCCTGCATGCATGAATCAATGAGTAGCTGAATTAACAAGTGGGGGAAATTCATAACATTCCTGATTAAGAAAGACTACCAGGAATTGATAACCCTACGGATCTTCCTGGTGGGGATATGACCTCTAATAATACCCTTTCTCCTACAAATCTGCCATGAGTATTGATCTTAACCTTTCCCACCCCTTCTATGTTTCTATCCAAAGAGGGAGGTGGGTATCTTCACTGAGTTCTCGTCTTTCCCATCTTCCTTTCTGCTTCTTCCTGTAACCACTAAAAGGCTGGGTTTTCTTTTCTACCCACCAGGTTGTGCTCCATGCCAAACCTCATACATTCTTCAGGATGTGCGACTTCGTATCTTGGTATTGTTGACTGGTCTATAATTTTTGATAGTTGTTATGTCTGTTTGCCTAGTTAAACTTTCTATTATGAGGAATTTAAAAATAAAAACAGTAAGCGAACTAATATAGTCAGTGTTCACATACCTATTTTATCTGCAAATGCTGCCACCCCAAGGCTAAACCTACCCCATCTGTCCTCTTATCCTCCAACCCTAGGCTAACCCTTCCCAAACCACCTCTCATCATCTTCCCCTGAAATAACCCTGTTCCAGTCATTCCCTCAGCCTCTAACCAAGGCAAACCCTGCCCCATCTATCTCCCCAGCCTCCTCTTCAGACCTGACCTGGCCCACCCATCCCCTTATCTTCGAATTTAGGGCTGACCCTGGCCCATGCAGCCCTTCAGCCTTGAATGGAGAATGGAGCCTGCCCCGTCTAGCCCCTCAGTCTCTGTTCCGCACTTAAATACTATTATGTTTGAAGCAATTCACCCAGCATCATGTGTTTTCTGTTTAGCCCTCTTCTTAATGACAACATTTTTTTGGTAAAATTCCAAATTACTCAAAGTAGTAACAGCAATACTATTCATTTACAACAGGACAACTCGGGGGAAGTAAAAAGATTAATGGAATCATCCAGGCACAAGAGGAAAATAAGCAAAGATTGTCTTAGTGGTGGTGAAATTTGAGATAAAAAATTGTAAGTTGCTTTCTTTCTACTTCTTGCCTCCGGGGCTGTCTCTTTACTGACATCGTGGAGCCTCAGACACAGTGACTCTTCCTACACATGGGACAAGTCTACAGCACCATCTCTTCCCTTCCTTCCTGTTAAGTTCATGATTTTGGAGGAAAGAAATACTTACTTACCCCTTTCCCACTCTTGACTACTGTGTTCTGAAAAATTCTAGGAGTACTGTGATTGGCCCAGTGCCTTGCACGGACCTATCACTGAAGTCAGGGGGCTGGACTACTTCTGATTGATGCTACAGTGATCATGCCAAGTTCTTGCCCACTGAGCTTAACTGAAAGGAGACAGAATTATGGGAAGTAAAGAGATCTCCTATTTATTGAGATTTTCCTTCTACACCAAAAATGTGATTTGTGTAAAAGAAAACAATCTAAACAAGTGAATATGATTACTTGCCCTGTGAATGAAGAAAAGAAATTCTTAGAAATTGTCCAACCTTCAGCTCTTTTTATATCCCCTGTTCGCATCCTTATTCCTTAGTCAGGTGATCTGAAGTCCAGGACTAAAGAAAATATTTTGAGACACGGACTACAAACAATTTTGATGGTTGTGAATCTTAGACGCATACAGAAATAGGGAACTCTATCCTAACTCCACTGTATCGTAGTTTCATGATGTGGTAAGTACTGGTGATAATGCACACCTTGCCGAGCTGGTTGCAGGAGCTGCAGAGAGAAATGTATGGGATGTGATACATCTCACACAGCGCCCAACTTCGAGTAGGAAACAAGTCAATGGCGGTGATTGCTATTTTTAGCAACAAAATCCTCTGCTCCTGGTGAACACAAAGTGGTGGTTATTGAAAGTAAAAATAAATCCAGGGTCGCCGACTGGGATAAAAGGCCATGATTGTGAAATGAAAACACTCTGCCTCTATTATTTCTTAAAAAGCAAGAGCCAAAAAACCATAGAGACATATTACTTTCCAAATCAATTGAACATAGTTTGCCCCAGTGCAGGAATTCCAGAAGAAGGGAAGGAAGTAGCCGAAAGAAAAACTAAATAGAAGGAAAAAAAACCTGACCTAAAAAGTGAAATGTTTGAGCGTTTTCTTCCAATTAGGGTAGATATTTCATCTCTGGTTCCAATTTGAAAGAGAAGCCAATAAAATTGCTTTGAAGAGGAAAATTGTCTCAATGAATGGTTCGAGCCTTCTAAATCTACCTGGCACTCAGTATCTGTATTTGAAGAGTGGACAACTCCTTCTGTTTGCCCAGCTGGAAAGGATTGGCAGTAAAAAGAGGAAGACAATTCTGGAGAAATACCACCCTGGGAATATATACTTTGGACTCTAGATAAAGTTGTCTGTTTCAATTTGCAACTTTCCAGCCATGCTTCTTGTTAAAACAACGTAGCTCACAGGGTAGGAGTATGTGGCTCTGTGTGTGTGTGTGGGGGGGGCTGTGTGTGTGTATGTGTGTGTGTGTGTTCATTGGAAGGAGCGGTGCAGATGAATGTTACAAACAATCAGAGTCAGTGAGATTGGAAATTTCATAAAACCCCACTCTGAAGTTTCTGGAACCAGGGAATTATCATTAAAGGAAGATCCAAGTAGATCTGTGAGGCTCCTTTCCTACTGAAAATTTCTGTGTCATCCCCGCTGCCATCAACAAAATCTAGTGCCCCCCTTTTTAAACCATTGAAGATTCACAGGATGCTGCTGTAAGAAACTGGTTGTTCCGTCCTGGCCACCCAGAACGGAAATAATCACACAGAAACTGTATTAATTAAATCACTGCTTGGCCCATTAGCTCTAGTTTCTTATTGACTAACTCTCATATTAATTTAACCCATTACTATTAATCTGTGTATCACCATGTGGCTGTGCTTTACCAGCTAAAGCTCCACCCAGCCTTTGTCTCCGGTGACTCTATGGCATCTTTCTGACTCTGCCCTCCTCCTCCCATGCTATAAGCCAAGCCAGTCTTTTATTCATTAACCAATAAAAGTAACACATAGGCAGAAGGACCTCCCACACTAGGAGGCTTTTGCTTATTCGTTATACTTTCAAAGAGACCTGGGTGGGGCTAGAGGGGTGGATAGATAGTTAAAGCCCTGGGTGCTCTTCCAGAGCGTCGGAGTTCAGTTCCCAGCACAGACATAAGGCAACTCACACCAACTGTAACTCCAGATTCAGGGAGGGTCAGTGCTTTATTCTGGCCTCTGTGGATATCTGCACACATAGGACATGTACTGATCACATAAACATATTCATGTACATACATAAAAAAATTTTTTTTTAAAAAAAATATCCAACTCACTGAGCCATGCAAATAGGACACTGGGGGATGGGGTAACAAAGCCTTATAAACTTAAGAAAGGGAAGTAGAAAAGGTGACCACACTTATTTGGAGACTCACCTCTAAGTGGGAACCGTATTTGCAGCCATCTTAGTTAGGGTTCCTATTACTATGAAGAGATAATCATGACTTGCAACCCTTATGAAGAAAACCATTTAATTGGGTGGCTTACTGTTTCAGAGGGTTTAGTCCGTTACCAACATGGCAGGACCTGGCCACGTGCAGGTAGATATGGTGCTGGAGAAAGGGCTAAGAGTGGAGAAGGAGTTATACCTTACTCTGTAGGAAGTGAAATGAACTAGGCATGGCTTGAGCATAGGAGACCTCAAAGCTGGCCCCTACAGTGACACAGTTCCGCCAAAAAAGCTACACCTACTACACCTACTTCGACAAGATCATACCTCCTAATAGCAACACTCCCTATGAGCTTACGGGGACCAGTTGCATTCAAATTACCACACATGTTGAGAGAGAGAGAGAGAGAGAGAGAGAGAGAGAGAGAGAGAGACACTTGGCATAGCTTGAGCATTTGAAACCTCAAAATTCACTCCAGTGACATGGTTCTCCAACAAGGCCACACCTCCTCTGAGCCCATGGAGCCTATTTCCATTCCAGTTAGAACAGCATCCAGAGGAGATTATTCTATCTGATTGAGCGCTTAGGCAGTGGGAAAAGAGAAGAGAGACCTGTATTGGAACTCTAAGAATGATTGATTGGTGCTCAGATACATGGCTGCCATTTCATTTTGGTTGGTACCTCACCTACAGGTTCAAAAATAAACTGTTATGCTATTGCTGCCCAGAGTCTGTTCAATTCTTTACCAAGAGGAGAATGTCTCATTCCCACTCTTGGTCACACTAAGTTCTGAAAATGTACTTGGGTACCTGCAAAGAAAATTTAAATATCTGGATGACAAAGTGTGTGTGTGTGTGTGTGTGTGTGTGTGTGTGTGTGTGTGTGTGTGTAAAGAGTCAGATGCTGAAAAGCCTTTGGAATGATTACAGAACAGGTATTTTCTATTTTCTGATCATTATAACGAGCTACAATCTGAAATACTTTCTAGGGAAGAAAGAGGAAAAGAATTGGAAGGATCACGGTGACTAGATGGTAACCCATCTTTTGCATCTAGCGTCTTGGACTTCGGCTGAGTTTTAAGAACCAGGAGTATTTTCCTTACTCCACTGTCCTGGTGAAAGCCCTATTGAAGTTTAGAATGGCACAACTGGAGAAATTGCATCTGTCTAAAATCTATGATTCCAAAGGGAACTAGTTCTTCTAAGAGTCAACAGAGCTGCCCAATTTTAAAATGGGGTATGGAACTAATGAGAGTGCTCACAAAAATGGAAATATAGGAGAAACCTTTAAAATAGTTAATACCTTTGACCATGAAAGAAACAAAAATTAAAACAACTTTGAGATTTCACCATACACCACTCAGAGCTGTCGGAATTAAGAAAACAAATGGAAGCGCATGTTAGTGAGGATGTGAGGGAAAGAGGATGCTTCTCACTGCTGGGGAGAATGCAAGCTTGTACAGCCACTATCAAAATCAATGTGTAAATTCCTTCCAAAGCTGAAAACAGAGCTACCACAAAGTACAGCTGTACCCCTCTTGAGCATATACACAAAGGACTCTACGTCTTACTGTGAGAAACTTGCTCATCCATGTTCATTTGCTGTTCTATTCATAATATCCAGAAGTTGGAAATGGCCTAAATAGCCATCAACTAATGAATGAATAATAAAATTGTAGCATATTAACAGAATGGAATACTATTCATCAGATCAGAAAAGTGAAGTTATGAAATTTTGGAGATAAATGGATAGCACTAGAAACCATTATCCTGAGTGAGGTAGCTGAGACCCAGATGACAAACATTGCATGTTTTCTCTCACATGTAGATGTTAGCTTTTAAACTGTAGATGTGTTTCATTCAGAATAGCCACAGAGTGGCATAAATGTTAAGGATGCAAACAAACACTTCTTCTCCATGAAATGGAGCCCATACCCAACACTGCTGATGAGATAAAAAATGTGAGAGTAGACAGGCCCTAGGGATACTTCTAGTGCAATTATTCTGATAAATGAAGACAGCAACAAAATGATCCCTAATAATGCATGCCTACCCACATAGGTCAGTACATCACCCGACTACCATCAGAGACTCTTTCTGCTTCAGTAGATGATAATTAACGCAAAGGCTTACAACTGTACAATGTGCAAACAGTGAGAGACTTTGGAGCACTTGGCCCTTAATGGAAGGTTCCTATTAAAACCCTTTCCTCAAGGATCGGGAATCTATGGAGAAGGGAAGGCAGAAAGATGGTAAGAGCCAACGGTGGTGGATGACCCCAGGGGAAAAGCGTCTTCTAGATACCACAGGGATGATTACACATATTATTCATAGAGACTATGGCAGCACACAAAAGACATGCACAGATTCAATCCAAACAATCGCCCAGCATTGAGAAGGGGAAGTGGACACAAAATCCAACGCCTAACTAAGAAGCTCCTTGCAATTGGTGCCTATGGTGGGAGGAGAAATTAGCTTTCTCCAGTGGAGAAATATATGTCACTGGGTATATAACTGAATTTCAGGGCAGTCCCCAGCCTTAAGAGTAATCTGGCCAACCCAAATGAATTCCAAAGGTTTTTTTGGGGGGGGATCTTATGTTTTTGTATGTCTACTTTTATTTATTTTTTAAGAGAAAGGATATGAAGCGTGGAAAGGGAACTGGGAGAAGTTGGTGGAGGGGAGACACTATAATTAAAACATACTATTGCACACGGAGTGTTTGATTTGAAGGATCGCAGTGCTCTTAGGCAAGGGATAAAGTTCCAGCTAGAACTAAGCTCCCATATGGAGAGAAAATCAGGCATTGGCCTTGAATCTGCTGCTTTTTGCCTAATTTTTTGTCTCTCCAGCTGTTCTCAGTCTCCTGTCTCCTTTCCCTCTATGCTAACCAGGCTTCCCAATCTCTGTCCTGATGCGGCTGTGCCCAGCCTGGATGGTCAAAGAATGCCCCTTGTTCTCACGTTTCTCATGGACTTGGCAGTGACCCACCTGTGCTGCCTAAGCCACGTCCTCTATGCCACTTGTACTTGGTCAGCCCACAACGACACTGGACTCTGTGACGGCTGCATCTGAAATGCAACATGACGCTTGGCCCACTGACTGGTCATGTGCTAATTGTGACTTAATCCCACTAGGTCTGGCTGCAGTGTGCGCTACTGCTGTCAGATTTCCCCAATCCCTCTGTTCCTAACAGCCGCCTTAAACGCTTCATTATGGAACATATCAACCATTTATGTAAACAGGAAGGCATGCACCCTCCAGACCGCTTTCCAGCTCCTTTTCAAGTTTACAACCATTAAAAAAAATAGTCTCATAGTTAGCAAATCACTCTGATACTGCACAGTTACATTTTCGACTAAAGCCATATTTGCTACGTGGCAGTTTTGGCAGCCCAGACTCTCAAGACCACATCCTGCCCGGCTTAGTAATGACAGACCACTCCATCATCACTGAGCTGACTTCGTCTGAACTCCTGAAGTGAATCTCCTCAAGATAATATGCATATTCTCCCTTCCTTTCAAATAGAATGTGATTTTCAAAGGTCATAAACACATTCCTTCTTCAGGTTGCTCCATGCGGACCTCCTTCTCGTCTCTGATAGCAATTTGGCGAGAGAACATGCTTATTGCTTCTGACCTCACCCACGAAATAGGCCCATGAGGTAACACAGACGGTGCCAGGCTCTCCTACTAATTCATTACATGGCCCATGTGTGAGTTTATCTAAACATTTCTTGAAGCAGTTTCTATTTCTAGCTTGCACCAGTTCTGGTGGAGGCCACGAGATAACAGAAGAGAATCATGAGGTTGTGGCTTGACACTGGAGCCCACGTGTATCTTTGACTCTCCATCGGTTTCGTCATTGCTTAAACGGACTAGTCACATCAGGTAAACCTTCTTCTTTATTGCTAAAGGGCTGATCCTCTAAACCAATAAATCCTCACATAGTTAAAGGGAAGTGCGTAAGTGCATTCTTAAATACTCCAGACGCTGTGAGATATTTTATACCTCGAAGTGCAATTCAGACTAGTGGCATTAAGGTTTGTTGACGAGCTCTTATAAGCCTTATCACCAATAACCATTATCTAGATACCTGTCTTTATAAAAGTGAAGATGGATATTATGTATGTATGTGAATGTGTGTGTGTGTGTGTGCTGTACAGTTGCTTCCTTAGGTTAAATATTATAATGAAGATGACTTTGTATTTCTAAAGATGCTTCCTATTGTCACAGCAAATCAAGTCTTTCACCCTGCCACAAAGCTAATCGACATCATTTTTCTTATGCTTCCTTTATCTGAAGCATTGCACACTCAGCCTTGGTTGGGGGGATGATATAGGAGCCACTCCTAGAGGCAAAACTAGGTGACAACTGTCACAGGGTAGAAAGGTCTATACCAAGCAAAAGCAACAACAAACCCTTGAAAAGTTCCCTTGAATTGTACCAAGACAACAGTAAGTGGGAAAACACATAAAAAATGACAAATACTTGTGTATTCTGTGTAATCAGATTTAAACCAGCTTGAATTGCATTACTTAGAAAAGTCTGTAAAATACTAATTGAGTCTTGTTTCATGGATAAATTTGTTGTGATACAAATAGCTTTGAATTAAAATTCATTGGTTATAGCCCGTGTTTACGCTTTTACCACTTAATGGTATTGTTTTTATAAATATATCAAAATAGCTGTCACCAATCAGTACATTCAGTCTTGAGCTCCATGAATTCAAATGGGCTATGCTAGCATCCCTGGCCCCAAAATTTATTTATTTATTCCTCAGAGAAGTGTTTTTTTCTTCAATAGCATTGACATTTTATAGGTGCCACTTTGAGTTTCACAACTAGAAGTTATAGGCATTTTCATACTGGCCAGAGGGACATAGAATCTGTCTGTCCATCCAGGTACTAGCTGGGATAGCATCAGTGAGGATAAAGACTAAACTGAATGATTGAAGAATGTCATATTTTTGGTTAATCACAGAGGGCATTTGACCCTGCAGGTGCAAAGTATATTTCAGGACAGAAGTTCTTATCACCCAAGGGAAAGAAACCAGAGGGCTTTTTCTGTTTATCATAGTATCATGCCTCTATTACCAGACACATGCACGTTGTACTGCAAGCTACTGTCTCTCCTATATCACAGGATACATGCTGCATACCCTGTTTGCCTTGCCGGGGCTGCTGCTACCTCTAAGGCCATCTCTTCAGCATGAGTTCTTCAGTTTCACCTCCTCAGTTTGGGTCACATGACTGTAATCTACACACATGCAAAACTCAGATTGTAGACAATCCACACAGTCTATAAATTACTTATAAATACATCAGCATACTCAAGGGGTTTGTCTTGATTTCCTCATTGGGAGATCTAATGTGCACATCCAAACTATGATACTTAACACCGAAAGATGGGTCAAAGGTCAATCTCCTCTCCAAACACATATACACAGGCTTCACTGATCTCTACCTCTGATCCACTACAGACACTCCACTTTAAAAATGGTACTTCATTAGCTTAATAAGTTGTGTTTTCAAAGCTATGGGTTGAGGGCTGAGGAAGTAGCTTGGAGATAGAATGCCTGTCTTGGTGAGGGAGATACTAGGTTTCTTGATAGTACCACAAAAATTAATTCATCAACCATTAATTAATATCAAGGAGAGATTTCAGCAAATGCAGTGGTTGCCTCGCAAGCATGAGAACCTGAAACCAACCCCCCAAAATCTATGTTTTACAAAAGGAAATGCAGGCTTGGTGGTGTATGCGTACAATCCCAGCACTGGAGAGGCGGAGAGAGACCGATCCTTGAGAATCACTAGCCAGTCAGACTAGTCTACCTGGAGAGTTGAAGCCAGTGAGAGACCTTGTCTCAAAAAAAAGACAAAATAAAAGAAAATTAATAAGAAAATAAAAATAAGGTGTATGTTTCCCAAGGAGGAAAAGCCAAGGCAATCCTCTGATCTTCACACCTGTATGCACACATATATAGATAGATACATATTAAGAGGAAGGGAAAGGGAGAGAGAGAGAGAGAGAGAGAGAGAGAGAGAGAGAGAGAGAGAGGAAGGGATGCCTAGGAATCACAGAACTAAAAGAAAGGACAGAGAAAGACAAACCCTAAACTCTGTAAATCTCAGCTCAGGAGGCCATGTGCTTTGGGTACGAAGGATAGCAGAGGAGGCTGATGGGCAGAGTCTTCCAGATGGAATATTGTCACTAATTCCCAAGGGACTCTTTCCCAGCACACACCTTGCCACTGCACTAAAAGCCATATTCTTGTGCATGGGTGTGGAGACTGGAATCCTTGGTTGTTGCCTAAAACCACTCAGTCTCTGACCCCACCCCAGCAGGATCTCATCTTGACATGACCTTCAAGCTCTCTGTGCATGCAGCTCAAAGAGTTCTGTTTTTAATGATGGGAGGCTTGGACTTCTTTAAGCATGTGAACCAAATCATCTGAGGGCAAGGTTTCTTTTGCTATTAGAGAGCTAGTCTCTCGGCAATTGCTTGTGTGAAAGGATGACTTTTGTAGTAATGGACATTGAGTGGTAGAAAGGTAAGTGAAGGGAACCTTCATTTTGTCTGTGTGTGTGTGTGTGTGTGTGTGTGTGTGTGTGTGTGTGTGTGTGTGTGTGGTGTCTGTGCGTTCATCTGCCACAAATAACCCACTCACTGGGAACTGCCACATCGACTTCTGTGGGGTTGCAATTCTCTCAGTCTTCCTTTGTTTCTTTAGCCATTCACACCATTACAAGGTCAACCTGTCTCTAAATATGATAGGCTCCAGGACGGCAGACACCGTCTCTATTTTGTCTGTCTTTCGCCTCTTTGGTCAAGCATTTAGCATTGCTATTGAGTAGATAATAAATATGTGTCAAATAAACATCCCTGGAGGAATAATTTTTCTGAGCAGGCAGGGGAAACGCATTTAAGCTTCCCTGCTTTAGAACTTTGAACTTAATCTTGGTTGCTGAGCCAACAATTGTTCGTAATATGCTCCCTCAGATTCAAATATTTTCCAGTCTCATATCTTGTACCAGTACTGTAGAGCACAGAGTGTGGACAATTAGTCATAAAAGCCCCTTTTCTCTTGGCTACTTCCTTCCCTACTTCCCTTTTCCCTCCTTCCTTCTTTCTCCTCACTCTTCCTTTCTTCTTTCTCGTCCCGTGTCTTTGAAGCATGCCAATCAGGTAAGCATGTGTTTATCCATCCCAGGATGCACAACTAAATGCTGGAGGCAGCACTGGCAGATTATTTCCGATTTTGGTACCATTTTACCAGAGGGAATGAAACCAGCCAGTGGTAACATGGGTGTCTTCTCCCAACCCAAGTCTTGTAAAGTAGGAAAACTTATCAGAAATATGTAATCAATTTAAGCTTATTTCATGCAAATTGCACCCTATTAAAGAGACTGGGAACAATCTCTCTGAAAACAAGTTTCTGTGGGCTTTTTTGACACAGCTGTGATCGACAGTACTAAATGCCAGCAGACTTTGCATATTTAAAATATTTAATGATGGGGAGAAAATATAAATTTAATTATCTTTGTGAGGAAGAAAAAAACCTGCCAGACAGCTAATTTATTAAAAACTAGTTTAGAAAATTACTACATAAAACACTTCTAAATAAGAGAAATTGATCTACCTAATAATAGCTACTGGAACTACGGCAGTCACGCTGAATCCCAATTTATGTTGAGCTCCAGTCCAAATAATAGATGACATAAATTATACTTATAATATATAATCGGTTGCCCATGGCAATCTTAGTCACAAGGAATGGTCATCAGCCCGTATTCACAGGTCCTAAGGTTTTATACCAGGGCTATTTCAAGGAAGTTAGGAAACTTTAGTACTTCAGCTATGCCAGTAAAGTATATTTATTTTTTCTGGTGTGTACTTCGGTTCCTATGGTTTATTCTGAGCCAGCTAGTATTCCATTGCTTTCATCATTTTCAGCTTTTAGTATCGGAGAGCTCTTCCTGTTTTTAAAGCCATGTGCATTAAATGAAGAAATGTGTACACCATCATACTACATGCGTGAGGTGACCGAAATGGTTAAGCAATGCTGCATTATTAAAACATCACATTTGTCTGAGACTTTCAACTTCACATAAGGAACGTACTGTCTGAAAAGAATAAAACTCTAAGGTTTCATTGCTTGGAGATATTTATGCCCATAGCTCCCTGAAATGGAAAGGCACACACTTTATCGCCCTGCTCCCATAACTCAAAACTGTGGAATAGATTTAGTATTTTTAAAATGAATTAAAACCAGACCCGGGCAATTTAAGCTCCCAAGCTTGGTGGTTTCCATAAAGTGGGAGAAGAAAACGGTGATGATGGAGAAGCCTTCACCGAAGTGAGGTGTCGGCTCAGAGAAACCAGGACGTGGATGGCCAGTGTAAGACCTAGGTTAAGAGTGGGCAAGCCAAGTCATATGACGGAGAACAGCGGGGAAGCAGTCAGCTTCCAAGATTCCAGAATATTCTTTCTTTAAAATGGAGACTGTCCATGGCAGAGATCTCTTCTTGGGAACCTGAGATGGAAAAAGTTGACCGTAACTTTCCATTGCCTCCATCCCCAAGAATTGCTATTTCGGGGATCATAGAGACTGACACCGAAATTGAACACTCTAGCCTCTTTTTGTGTTATGTTACCTGTAGGAGAGCAGACAGTGCACCTCTAAGGATGTGATAGTTTGTCTACGGTTTCACAGCTGACCTCACACTCCTTCTTCACCTCTGCCTTCTTACAGAGTTCCATTCTCGACTTCTCAGGAGGCCGCTGTGTTCATTTGGCCTCCTGAAAGTGAATGGCCCAGAACCTTCCCGAGAATTCCCACAGTGCAGCTTAATGCATGCCTTTCATTCTGGCTTTAAAAATGCCGAAAGTAAGGCCTGAATTTCCATCTCCTCTAATCCATGTGGTATTTGTTTCATGCCTTCTGCAGGGAGACGTGGAGATAAATATAGAGCGGAGTGAAATCATAGCAAAACAGCAAGACCCTGAGGGAGACACGCATGTGTAGCACAACAAGAAGCTTGCGGAGACACGTGGCATCACTGTTAGTACGCAGGTAATAATCACTTTTTGCATGATGGAAAAGGAAAGGCTTTGTTGTGGAAGCTGCCACCAGCTGAGCAGAAGCCTATCAGCAAGCTGTTGGGCCATCGGCTGTACCAGGCTAGGATGTTTTGGGGGGAACATTTGCTCTTTTAGACCCTGATTTCTTCCTGCTTTGCAGCCTTCCGGATCTGATCCTACATTCACATCCTGTCTAAGATCAGAGCTGTGTGCCCTCTTGCTAACACCTGGAAAGCACATGCCATCAGACTGACTTGGTCCCCAGGTTCATTTACTTTGCCTCAGTTCCACAGTTACTTCCAATGGACAATCTTGATCCACCCATGGTTACAGAATTGCAGAGATAGGCATAGAATATTGTTTTATTTCAAGACTTGTTTTGTAAATACAAAGTTACATTGTGGGCACTCCCCTGGGATGCAACCTTATATTCATAGCACCTTTTCCCAGTCCATTAGTAGAAACCCTGCATCATTGTTGCTCTGAGATGAATGTGTGGTGAGTGCATCTCTACAGAAGGGGAGTATGAACTGGCAGTGTGCATTTGGGGGTCAGAGAGGGTGTTCATTCTGCCATCTTTTATTTTAGCTTGTTGCGACAAGGTCGTCACTATGCCTAAAGCTTACCACTAGGGCTAGGCTGACTGGTCATTGAGTTCCCAGGATCCACATGCCTCTCACTGAAGCATTACTCTAGTTGTTCTTTATCAATAAAAATTCAGGAGTCAGATATTGGGATAAGAGCCTGAAAGATCAGAGAAGTAGAGAAGTCAACAGTCCTTCCTACCTGCTCCATTTCTACCTCCAAGCAGAAAGCCCAGTCCTTCCCTGCCCCACTTTACTACTTCCTGTCCTAACTGTCCCCAGTCTTCCAAAACCTCTGTGGTTAATTTTGGTCAGCTAGTGGCTTGCTCCACCCTCTGACTCCAAGAAAGCTTTATTTGTCAGAACACGATAAAAAAAAATAATAACACACAATACCCCACAACTCTGGCTAGGGTTATAGGCACATACTTCCTTGCCAAGCTTTTATGTCAGTGCTTGGGATTTGAACTCAGGTCTTTGTGCTTGCATAAGCACTCACCTACTGAGACCTTTCGTAAACCCCCTGCTCATTTTTCTAATAGCTATATAATATTTCGTGGTGGAGACATATTGAATTTGCCATGCATTGCTACCAAAAGCTAGAACCTGGCCTACAGTTTATTTTTGCTGCATTTAAATAATAATATATTTATATCCTCAGTTATTTTCACTTCTCTATTGTGGATTTCCAGGAATGAATTTGCTGGGGTAGAAAATACATACGCATGCACGCATGCGTGTGCATGCCCTCCCACCCCCAACACACATACACATTTTAATAGATATGTTCAGGCAGGTTGCTTTCAAAAACTGTTTTAATTCACACTACCAATGTGTGAGAAAATATTCTTTCTGCATTCCTGTCAGTAACAGATGTTTATACCTTTTTTCAATTTTTAGGAATTGCTTTCTTCTTTTGAATCTATTTAAATGTTTAGCTATATAAGACATTTGCATGATTCCAGAATCATATTCCTGCAATCAACTATATTCAAAGAAGCCTAATTCTTGCCAACATCCCATCCTACAGCTTTCTTTTCTCATACCTAATAAGTTTTATTAACTTCTCTAAAGTATTTTATTTTTAGTGGTGTGTATGTGTGAGTGTGTGTGTGTCTGTCTGTATGTCTGTGTGGATATGTGTACATGAGTGAAGCTGCTTTCAGAGACTGGAGGTATTAGACTCCCTTGGAGCTGGAATTACAGGGAGTTGTGAGCCACCCAACTTCGGTATTGGGGACCAAACTTGGCTCTTCTGAAAGAGCAAGAAGTGTTCTTAGCCACTAAGGCATCTTGTCAGTTCACTTTACCCTTTTAACCCTTTGTCTTTCATAGAATCTACCATTCTATATTTGTTCCTTTCCACTTTTAACTTAAGATATAACTTGTTTCTCATCTACGTGACAAATGAATGAAAAATTGCCTTGTTGTCCCTATAGATACCAAGCATTGTGCTACATGAAGGCATGCTATGTTACTCCACAAGCTTTCAGTTAATGAACTTCAAGGTCAATTTCAATCTTCCACTATTCTAAAAAAAAAAAAGTCACTGTGAATAATTTTTTAAGTAAATCCTCTTATATTTTACAACATATTTTAGGCTGCATTCCTAGAAATTAGACTGCTGTGTAAAGGGTACATTGCATGAATACATAATTGTCTAGATATTACTAGTATCCTTCCATTGGAGTTATACAGCATTTCATTTCTACCAGAAATAAAAGTGACTGCTTTTGCAATATTTCCAAAATTTTGCACTTTTAAAGCCATAGATTTTCATCAAGCCAATGCATAAAAAGTAATTGTTTCATTTAATTTGTGTTTCTTTGTTATTGAGAATGTGAATTTTATTATATGCTTAAATGACATTTATTAACAGTCGTGGGTTTGGGGGCTATTATTTTGTTTGTTTATTCCTTAAGAATTATTTTTTATGAATTTTGTCAATTTTTTTCTTGGATAGTTGGTTTTGTCTCCTGTCAATCTTTTTAGCATTATGCAATTGACTAATCAATGTTTTGTGACTGGAAATTTAAAATAGTTTCAACTTTTGTCATTCGTGGCTGAGAGCCGCCTGGCATCAAAACGGAACAGCCTATTTCTTCTAGATAAGTCAGAACTAGAATTCAAAATCGGAAGAATTCTTTCTACCTGCTGTGTGATGCTTTTGCACTGTCCTGAATTGCAAAAATTTCAACTCAAACCATAGGTTGGAGAACCATCTGAGTAGGTAAGGCCCCTACCCACAATGCCTTTCTGTCTGAAGAACTGGAAACACAAATTATCTGCTCCAGACCTACAGGGATGGGGCACGCTGGGATGACAGTTACATACAATTAAATTCAAATAGGGATCGAAAGGAAAGCAAAACAGCCACCTGTGCACAGACAGCTGACATTTTGTCTGGGCAAACTTTCACGCGTGGCAAGTTTTCTGTGGTTTTCACCTTTGCTTCATGCATCACCCTCTGTGTTCTTGGTTCTGCCCTCTGGTGAATTCTCCCTGCTGTATAAAATAGGCCCTACCATCTCAGCTGGGCAGTGTTGCATCCTCTTTCCTGTCAGGAGAGTGTTGAACCTGAAGGCCTTGTTAATCTCTTCACATTTCAGGTCAACCTGTAGTGTGTAGGGTTTCTACTAATGCAAAAGCTCACCAAGCTTGTGTTTCATACTCAATGGCTGTTCAGTCCACTAAATCTTGTGTAGACGACTTCACCTCTATCTTTAGCTTCTGCTGAGATACCTGAAAGACACTGTCCAGAAGTTTCTAGGGTTCTCCAGCCTGGTGGAGATAAGCCGTGATTCTTAATATCATTACTGAGTACTCCGACCTTCTGATCCTTCAGATCTACAGCAAGAGAATCCCATAAAATATTTCACAGGCACGTCCAGCATACTTACATCATGCTGTCAGAAGTAGTTTCTTAATTTCTGCACCCTCTGCCATCCAGAAAAACTGAAGAGTTTCAAACCATGCCCTGCCTTCTGACATCACCAACTGAGAGCAGAGTTCATGATGTTTTGAGAAATCTGTAACTAGAGGTGTGGTTCAGTGAGTGAAGGTCTTGCCAGGAAAGCAAGAGGGCCTGGATTTGGTACCCTGAAATCACAGAAAAGCCATGCATGGCAGTATGACTCTAACTTTGGCTCTAGGGATCCAGACAGGTGGATCCCTGGAGATAATTGGCCAACCACAGAATCAACAAGCTGCAGGTTCAGTGACAGACCCTGATTCAAAGGATTATAAGACAGAGGGAGAGTGATTGAGGAAGATAAACAACATCAACCTTGAGCCTTTATTCATATGCAAGCATTCTAATAGCACATGAACACACACACACACACACACACACACACACACACACACACACACACACACGAATACATGTATTAGGGAGGAATTACAAGCTTATTTCACCAACCTTGGAAAACATTCAAGTCAATGATTCTCAGCTAGGAGTAATTTTGCTCTCTGGGAAATATTTGGTAATACTTAATATCTCTGTGGTCCTCGTACTAGGGAAGAAGCAGTAGGTGATACCAGTTTCTGGAATGTGGAGACTACAGAACTGCTAGACACCTGCTAGACAGGAGCCCCTGCCTCCCAGCAAAGAGCTGTTTGCCCTCAAGAGTCAGCACTGCCGAGGTTGAGGACTTCTGTCTTAGACAAACCCTTGTATTTTGAGACAGAACATACTTGGGAACATGCAGGAGTAAAGGGGTGCTCTTTAGAAGCTCTGAGACCACTGCTAATATGTTGCAGCCATACCCTCAGCTTCCCAACCATTCGCTAGCCACAGCTCCCCTCACTTGGCACTTGACACGTAGGATGCTGTTAACAATTTCCCCAATTATCAGTTGAAGTAAATTGCATTTCAAAATCAAGAATGATGGAGACAATTTCTCCCCATTGGTGCAGGGAGAGCACTTGAGATTCTCAGTCTTCCCAAGATCACTTGGTTTAGTGACAGTAATTAGCAGTACTTGATCTGCTTTTATAACCCTGATAACCCAGAATGCCCTTTTTCTTACATATTGGTTTTTTTTCCAATATAGCAAATTCAGATTAACAATTAAAGTCTATTTAAAATGTCAAGTATTCCTACATCTTTGGATAAAAGGTAGATCCAGAATACACACACACACACACACACACACACACACACACACACACACACACACGCACATTACCATGGACTATTTTCCCTTCAGAGAAATTTTCCTCCTAAGAAGTGAAGGTAAAGCCTGTGAACTGGCTCAGTGGGCAAAGCCTTTGTAAATCCCTACATGGTGAGTCTGTAACCCTAGCGCTCCTACAGCGAGATGGACTTAGCTCTCCCACAGTGAGATCGAACCCTAGCTCTACTACAACGAGATGGAGGGCAGAGACACAAGACTCCCGTGAAGGTCACAGACCTGTTAGCCTGGTAAACACAGCAGCCAGCAACAAGATGCACTGTCTCAATCAAAGCAGAAGGCAAGGACCAACAGCCAATGGGAGACTACTACCTTGTTTAGAGAAAATGTGGGACGGAATAATGGACCCGAATGCCTATGGCAGTGAAGGTAAAGGAGGTTCTCAATGGGTGCTTGCTCTTTTCTTGTATCCCTTGCTTGCTTGGTAAAAATCCATATACCCTATACATGAATTTTCTCAAATAAATGCGGAGCAAAGAAAAGTATCTGCTAGCAGATATTTGCATCCAATGGCTTCCTTTGCCAGGAAGATTTTTTCCCAGTAGCTAATAGTGTTCCCTCTCCAAGCATAATATTTACTATTCTGCTTCCTGCACTTATCAGCTGAGGCATTATGACAGAAGCAGACCTTTGGTTTGTGTTCTGTTTGCTTTCTCCCCTCCCACAAAGAGAGGAAACCCTTCATGGCCTTTTCTCAACCCCCAGAAGGAAAATTTATCCACCGAAATCTGGAGAGTATTGTACCATTGTTGTTCTGAAAAAAAAATCGATTAACTTTCTACCTTCATGATTACACTTCAGAATGATTCAAACGTGGTGGGTTCAGGCCGCTGTTTGACAAAGTCTCCCATCAAAAGACTGGGACCTTAAGGGAAATGGAAGTTTGATTCAACAGAATCAGATTTTTTTTCCCCCAGGCATCTCTTGTTCTGATTTCTGCTTTTTCTTGTCTGCTTGGGGAAAGCTACCTCATTCAAAAACTCAGTTATCTGGGAAGGTGCAGCACCATGCTTGAGTCTTGCTCACTCTGTATAAAATGATATTCCAAGGTGGAGCTTTGGCTTAGCTCTGTTCTTCGATTCACCGGTGCTTTAGTTAACAAACTTGGAGTCACTGATTCTTTCTAAGACTCTAGCATCTTCTGGGAGTAACAACAGAAGGTGGGGCTCTTAGAAATGTAAACAAGATATGCAAATAGGTGCCTGCTGTTGAATGCACTGCCAGGGTTGCTGGGGCCACAAGTCCCTTGTAAAAATGACCACGGTCTTCTAACACGTCATCATTTGTCATAGTTTTCAAACTGAGGGGCGTTGAGAATGAATTATTTCTTTGTATTGCTTTTAAAACCATCAAAGTGCCTGCAGACCATGTGAAAGATGGATAGACTGACAGATCCTGACAGATGGCTCTTGAAGGCATTTGTTCTAACCAATGCCGTTTCCATGGCACCGCACAGATGATGACCCGGGCACTGATCTTGCTCAAGGGCAAACATTCAAGCATTGGCTTGAACTTGCTCTTTTCGGCTATAGTTCAGTTGAACTTGGCTACTTGCCTTAGTGACACTCAGATATCCCAAAGACAGATTATAGGGCACCCACTGCTCCACATCAGTTAGTTGAGCTTCTTAAGTGGGTCAAGGACTTTCTCTAATATTCCTGGACTGTTCACAGAATAGACGCCGTGAGAATTAGCATGAAATTCAGCTGCACTTGAAGGGATCTGTCTGAAATTAGGGTTGCTCGGGCTAATGCCTTGAGCACACCAGGGATTCCAAATCCTAACCCCGATTCTGAAAATCACTTAGAAGAATTTCACTAATGGCGCCACTTCTTTTAACTCTGTCCTGTCTTCCTTATGAGTGAAGGAAATGCTGCGGCTTCCCAGAGGTAGATGTGAAGAGCCTAAATAGGGCCGGTGAGATGGTGCAGTTGGGTCGAGCACTTAGTGTGTAAAATTGCCAACCTGAGTTCAATTCCTGGAACCCAGAGTGGAAGAAGAGAACTGACCCTTGAAAATTACCCTCCAGTCTCCACATGCACAGTGTGATATATGTGCTTGTGCACATACACAATTATAAATACATAATAAGGCACACATATCGTACATATACATAATAATAAATAAAATATCTGTTAAAGTCAAAGGAAAAGTATGTCATTTATATGAAACAAAGATGTGAATGAAATTTGATATGCCCAGGCCATGTACATGGTGGTGCACATTTATAATCTCAGCATGTTGGATGAGGATACTGTAAGTCCAGCATGAGCTATAGAGACCCAGTTTTTTTTAAAAAAAGATGCTTGCTAGATTTGAATATGTTTTGTCCCCTCTGAAGTGTGTGTCAACTCTTGATTGCCGTGTGCTAATGTTGGAAGGTGAGGTTTTTAAAAAGTGACCAAGTTGTGAAAGGGGCTAGTGTCTCTTTCTAGTGCCTGGGTCAGTTCTCACAGTAGTGAATGGGGCTCTCCTTCTGAAGGGACTGGTTAGTCAACATGGTGGCGACTTGTCATAAGACAAGGCTTTCCCTTATGCTCTGACTCTTCCCCACTAACACACTTGATCTCTGCTTCTCCACCATTAGTCAAAACAGTAGGACCCTCTTGCCAATGTGGCCTCACAGTCTTGTGCTTCCTAATCTCAGAGACTACAAGCCTGGTTGACCTCCTTTCTTTATAGATTTCTCAATCCCCTTCAGCAAATTTGGTTATAGCAGCAGAAAATAGACTAAGAAGATGGTAATGAAGCTCATTTACAATGATTTTAAATACCAAGAGCAACAGTTGAATTCATGGTGATTGAAATAATACTCAGTGCTCAAAGAGACAGTATGTTTTCTCTCCTTCCTGGCCCCTTTCTATTCTCACATTAAGTGTGAAGGAGGAAATTGAGCATCCAATTTACACCAAATGAGGAGAAGAGCAAGTGAAAGGTTGCTGGTCCTTTCTATGGTTCCTAGGAACCATTGATGATGGTCACTCCATTTGGGGAATAGATAGTGAAATATTTTCATTGGCTTTAATTTCAGGAAGGTTGGGTCAAAAATGGGTAGGGGTGGAGTTGGGATATAGAGAGTGGAAGTGGGAAGGAGCAAATGTTATGATCCTCCCATGAGAAGATCGTCTGATTGATGTGCAGGAGAAGTTGAGGTTCAGGGGGTGGGAAGTTGGGCTGTTCTTTTGTACTTGCTATGCACAATAATATGGTGTGGGAGGTCCTTCTGCCTATATGTCTATATATGTCTATATGTTGTTTTTATTGGTTAATGAATAAAGAAACTGCCTGGCTGGTTGATAGGGCAGAACTTAGGTAGGCAGGGAAGACAGAACTGAGTGCTGGAAGGGAGAAGGGCAGAGTCAGGGGATGCCATGAAGCTGCCACTGGAGACAGACGTGCCGAAACTTTGCTGGTAGGCCACGACCTCGTGGTGATATACAGATTGCCACAAATGGGTTAAACAAAGATGTAAGAGTTAGCCAATAAGAAGTTAGAGCTAATGGACCAAGCAGTGGTTTAATTAATACAGTTTCTGTGTGATTATTTCAGGGTTAAGCTAGCCAGGCAGCTGGGACAAACAAGCTGGCCCTCCCTCCTACAATAATACACACTTTGCATTTAAGCCAGTGCCATCTGAGGGAGCTGGCTTCCTGCCTCCTTGATCTACCTACCTCCTCAGCTCTAATATCTCCTCTTTCCCCAGCACCAAGGTACTGACCTGTTCCCTACTCAGGTCCAGGGGAAGTCACGCTTGACAGGAGGTGGCTTTTCACTTCTCAGCACTCATGGGTCAGAGCTGTGTTTGCTAGCTTCTCGCCGAGGTCTCGAACACACCGCCTAATAGCTTTTAATGTTTCTCTATCAACACCGGAGACACTAAGGGGAAAATAAATGCACGTAGAATGATATGTAATTGCCTACCAGGGCGAATAAAGCACGGCACACCTAAACAATGCTTGAGCACTTTTATTTGGAAGGCAAATGAAACAACCTTTTCATTTAGGAGAAGCTTAAGGAGAGAGATACTTTTCAGTCATGTGAACTTACCCTTTGAGCTTTGATTTCTAAATTTGGAAAAGAAATAACTATCTTTCTGTCACGTACACCAGAACATTTTTAAGGTGAGGAACAGAAAAAAAAGAAGGAAAAGGAAAATGACTTCCATCTCTATTTGTGTGGGTGTTTTTAAAAACAGTCATCACTTCGGTATGAAAGTGTCATTGTATCTGCACCAGATGACAAATTTCATTTTAATTCCCTTATCTAGTCACATATTTGAATGGTGTTAACAAGTCATTTCTATTCTGACCCGAGAGAGACAAGCACAAAAATTCAAAATCCTAAGAAAAACAAGGAATTGCATATTTTACAGTATTTCCGCATATTTTACAGTAGTTCCTCCCCTGACAGGTGCCCCACTGCTGGCAATGAGTGTGTATTATGTATGTCTATATTTCTACCTGGTGCTCAAAGAATGAGCTAAACTCTCAGGGCATACGTTCCTGGATAGGTACCTGGTGCTAAAAGCACAGGAGCTAATTTCTCAGACCTCGTGTTCCAGCATGGGTTGCGTGTTACACCAGACCAGTGGGAGTGGGATCGCCTTCCTCAGCCACGCATTCCTGATCACCAGCATGGTGACACACACAGGCTTGGAGACAGGAGGGTTGAGAGTTCAAGGTCATCCTCAACTAAGTAGTGAGTCTGAGGCCCGCCTAGGTTACAGGAGACCACGCCATAAAGGGAGGCTACAGGGAGAGACAGAAAGGCAAGTCAAATCTAAACTGCAGATACACCTAAACCTACTTCTTCAAAAACCCATCACAAGCTGAAAATATGTCAGAAGAGGTCAGCTATGCTCTTGAGCATTTCCACTAACCCTGGGTTGGGCAGAATCATCCATACGAAGATCATCATAAAAGAAGGAGTTATTATTGAGTGCCTTTATCTTGACTTCTGTAGTTTTTTAAAATTAAAAAAATTATTTACATGGATTAATGTAGTGTGTGGGTGTGCACACGAGGATATGAATGAGGAAGTCAGGGGACCGCTTGTGGTAGTCAGTTTGCCCCGTCTCGCAGATGGTACCCAGACTCAGCTCCTCAGTCTCATCATTAATAGCCTTTAGCGCCTGAACCATCTCGCCAGCCATGTTCTATGCAGTTTACCAAATACCTGTGTCCAAATACTGTTGTCCATGTAGTACACTCAGTATTGGGTTTTGCCCCGCCCTGTGGCCTTATTCTAGAGCTGTGTGTAGCTTACAGATGCTGGCCAGATAGGCAAGGGACCATAATACCTTGTATCTCCAGGCTGGAAGAGGACAGAACTTCAAATGCACGTTCTACTATTAGCATGCTGCTTTTGTGCCACCTCAGCATCACACACGGAACCCCAGTAAAGCAGGGGTCTTCCCTGAAGGAAACTCCAAGTTGAGAGAAAAGAGTCAACGAAAGCAAGATGTTTAGGGAGGTGCAGGCGAGGAAGGTGGTCCTGTGGGAAGTCAGCATACTGCCTGAAAGACTGGAGAGATGAAGTAAGAGAAGGGACTGTGAATCCAAACTGGCAGGAAGGAATTTGGTTTGTTGATCGTGGAGGGGACGATGGAGAGACCGATGGGAACTGCGGGGAGAACAATGCCTTGAAGACAGACAGGAAGATTGGGAGAGGTGACTTCTACTACTTTGAGGGCACTTCTAAGGAGGGGCTCGGGAGTACAACTTTAGAAACTGAGGAAAACTGAATGGATGAATGAATGAATGAATGAATGAAAGGATATATACCACTCAGAACGAAACATATTCTTAATGATAAATGGGAGACTTAAGTTTATTACTGGACAGATATTTCTTCGCTTCAACCGTATCGTGTCCTGCAAACTTGTTGAGGTATCTGAATACCTCAATAAATACCTGAATAAAAGAGAAGACACAAGGCCAATTCTCATCACAGTTTCCCATGACTGAAAAATCTTCACAGAACTTGGCACTTGGAAGAACCCTCAAGGGGTGGCTTTGAATCAAACCTGCATCATCTGCCGAGGAACCTTCCCTGCGGGGTGTCTGGGTTTGTTCCACCAGCACCCCATCTCTCTAATAACACAACATTTCTTTCCATTCTAGCCACTTGGAAAGCTTTGGCATCTGCAGACTCAAACCAAAGGCAAATGGTTGTGAGGAATTAGAAGCAGGAGGGGAGAAAGCTGGGCGTGTTTTCATCCAAACCACAGATGCTCGACCATCTCCTCCAACCCACTGGAAAATAAATAAAGTCAGACTGCTGTTTAATATTCCGGGGGTTATGGGACTGTTATGTGAGCCCTGTGACCCAGTAGCTGAGGTATGTCATCCATTTAAATGATGCTGGTTTATTACAAAGCGGCTTGTAGGTGGGCTGGGGGCGTTAGGCCTGGTGCCTTCTCAGCTTGGCCATCTTTCAAGACACGGTCCGCATTTTCACTGCCCCAAATATTTTATCTTCTATTCTTATCGTTAAGTCAATGAACATGAAAATATGATGTCTGTTCATTTCCATCCTCCAATTCCTTAGCCTAATTTGTCTTCTTTAAATTTCTCAGGTCCATTCTCCCCCACCTCTCTCCGCCTTCCTCTCATCTTCCCTACTTGAGGCTAATGTGGTGAATCAGTTATAGCAATGCTCAAGACTCTGTATTCATCCCTGTGTCCCTGTGTTTGTGTGTAGGCTGGTAAGCTCGTTTGTGTGTGTTTATAGTGTGTGTGTAGCTGTACGTGCATACATATGTGTGTGTTTATAGTGTGTGTGTGTAGCTGTACGTGCATACATATGTGTGTATTTATAGTGTGTGTGTAGCTTTATGTGTATACGTGTGTGTTTATAGAGTGTGTGTAGCTGTACATACACACATGTGTGTGTTTATAGTGTGTGTAGCTGTACATGCATACATGTGTGTTTGTTTATAGTGTGTGTGTAGCTTTATGTGTATACATGTGTGTTTATAGAGTGTGTGTAGCTGTACATGCACACATGTGTGTGTTTATAAAGTGTGCGTAGCTGTACGTGCATACATATGTGTGTTCATAGTGTGTGTAGCTGTACATGCATACATGTGCATGTGTTTATAGTGTGTGTGTAACTGTATGTACATACATTGTGTGTGTGGCTGTGTGTGAGTGTGTGTGTGTGTGTGTGTGTGTGTGTGTGTGTATGAGCATGTGGCCCAGAGGCCAATCTCAGTTGTCCTTCTTCAGGTGATGTTTACCTTTTTGAGGCAGGATTTCTCACTGGCCTAGAGCTTACCATGTAGGCTTAGCTGGCTACCCAGTGTGACCAGAGATCCATGCATCTCTATCTCCCCAATGAGTGTCACCAATCCTGGCTTAAAACAAGCAAGCAAACTAACAACAACAACAAACACATAAATTCTGGAGATGAATCTCAGGTCCTCAAAGGGGACATGCTTTACTAAGTGAACTAT
Source organism: Myodes glareolus (assembly GCF_982192425.1). Classification (NCBI taxonomy): domain Eukaryota; kingdom Metazoa; phylum Chordata; class Mammalia; order Rodentia; family Cricetidae; genus Myodes; species Myodes glareolus. Next base: position 20,126,505 of record NC_142026.1, read on the forward strand.
CTCCTAAGCCCCTATTTTCATTTTGGGGTACTGTTTCCCTCAGGAATGAATCCATTTAATTTTAAAAATCCTTCGTTTAGCTGATTAATTCTTTGTTGTTCTTTTCATGGCACAAATTTGATGCCTGTCTTTTAGAAGGAGTTTTCCTAATGCACCCTCTTGCCAATTTGTTCAGGGGCGCCTCACCCTAATCTCTATGGCGATGCTGTTTTCATGTGACGGGTCCTCATACTCTTTTCCATCCACGTCTAGATAGTGATGACTCCATAGATCATCTTTATGTCACCTGTCAGAGAAGAATTAACTCGCCAGTGCTTTGCGGCTCCGGCAGGGTCTAGATGCTGCCAGAGCAGAGGCTGGCTTCTTGATTTACCAACTTTCTTTCCCCACGGCTCTTCCCTGCAAAACCTCACCCTTGAGGACTTTTATTTTAAAAGGAAATCGAGCAGCTTTGCAAGGGCATCGGCTTTGATGGCTCGGTGGGAGCACATTGAAGGAGCGATATTATAGAGTGGGAGACATATATTCCTTTTATGTGCTGCAGATAATGAGGTATACTGATTAGCCTAACTCACTGAGGCAAATCGCTACATAGTTTTAAAAGGTCTACTCTTCAGTGCACAGTAATTAAATTAAAGTTAAAATACTGTAATTATTTAGAACCAGGATGCCACTTTTTTTTTTTTACTGACTTTGTGAACTTATAGGCTCAAATAAATGCAAAGATAAAATGGCACAGCACAAGTTGGCTATATATTATCTTGTCTATCTTGGATTTAGAATTAAATGACTCTGGAGTTCAGAGGTTAATAAGAAACGCAAGATCTATTCTCTGTATAACAGTAGCTTTATGTCGACTGAATTTAAAATATCAATAGAGAGGATTAATTTGACCATGTACACACAGGCATAAAGTTTTAATGTACACACGGGTGTATACGTCATACTGGAGTTGTTTCTTCACTGAAGGTCTCTTATGTAGAAAGAACTATGCATTATACGTCCTATGTGCTTGGGGCCGACAACCAAACCATACGACCAGACAATTATTACTAAAATTATTTTAGAGACAGACATGTCATCTACTACCATCCCCTTCCTTTCTACCTTTCTCCCATTTTCCTTTCTGTATCTCCATGGTCAACCCTTTGATTGGCTTGATCAATCTTTATCTCCCATGCATCTCTTAAGTCTTTCTCTTATTTGTGCCAATCTCGTCAGAAATTCACACCAACCCTCCATCAGACCCTAGCTGGACTCTGGCAGTAGTCCCCTGTTTGTCACCTGACATCCCTTCCACTTCACCCCACGCTCTTACAGCAAACACAATCATGCTCCTTTGCTGCTTCAAGCATCTCCATGGCATCCCATATGCAGCTCTTATTTGAAAATATTTACTACAGCTCTCAAAACTCAGCAGGAATTTGCCCCATCTGCCTCATCAGGTTCAAACTATTGCATTCTTGATGCACAACGTCTTCATTCTGGGTCTTAAATGTCCTATTGTCAGACCTGCCTCAGTCCCTTTGCATAGTTCTTTTTTTCTGGCTGTCTGGACCCCTCTTTCTCTATCACCTCTGCCTGGCGAAGACCTCAAGGAAGTCTCCTTTGACCCACGTGTCATAGTTAGCTTTCTCTGTCAACCGGACTCAGCACAGGGTCACCCGAGAAAGGACTCTCAAATGAGGAGATACCCAGACCGGACTGGCCTGTGGGTAGGTCTTTGAGGGGGGGTTGTCTTGATTGGTAATTGATTGTAAGAGGTGCCTAACTCATTATAGGCTGTGCTGTTCATGGGGCAGTGGTCCTGGGTTGTGTGAAGAAAATCAATCAATCAAACAAACAAACAAACAGCTAAGCATGGGCCTCTAAGAGAGACAGCCAGCACTTGGTTTTTGCTTCGGGTGCCTGCTTGAGTTCTTGGAATGTGCATCTCTGTAGGAAGCTATTGAACTATGACGTCTCTCTCATTTCCCCACAGACACCTTGAAGACAGGAGCCTGCCTTTTATATGCATTCTACTGTAATCCAGTGCTGAGCAAAATACTGTGTTTAGCAAACATTTTGGCCAAATGTTTGATATTTTTCCCTTTACTTTAATAGCCTCTCTAATTGCCAAAATACAAACAGAAACAAATTTGTTTCAAGAAAGAATAAACAGGTGGAAGCAGCTTACGATTTAAAATTGACTTCCTGATTGCTGTAGGTTTATGGTCAGAGGGAGGGAGTGTCATCAATTTATCATGAGGCCTGGAACGGAACGCTCTCTTCAAGAAAATCAGAACCAATAGGAAAATGTGTCAACTCGATTAAAACCAATAGTCCACATGAACCTAATAAAGGTTCTTAAGAAAGTAGATTCCCAAGAAAATGGTAAGCAGGAAGAATCCAGAAGATTTAGATCAGGAGAAAGGAGTTGGAAACAGAAGTGTCACATCTTGAGAGTCTGCTTGGGTAAAGTAAAGCACACACTCACACACGCCCCACGAGGTGGTAGTTGACCGTCCCTCAAGAGGGAGCTTCCAAGCACAACTGATTCTCAGGTAAGATGGGCTCATTGGTGTACAGGTTTACCTTGGGGGCCATTCAAATATCTCAGACCAGCATCCAAAGTATCTAAAGAGCCTTGAGCCTACCACATCATCTTCTTAAACAGAGAAGAAGAAAGTACATTTAAAATGTAAAGCAAGATGTTGAAGTCCTTGTTCCCACTCCATCCTCCATGCCAATCAGATGTCACAGGTGCCAGGTGCTGCCAGCCCACACCTCCACAGCTGTCAGATCGTCCCTATTCTCCTACACAAAGGTCTGGGCTTATCCCTTCCAGCTCTCCTCTACAGCTCTCACTTACGTTGTGTAGAGAAAGTGTCCGAGGTCTCTAGCTATTGTTTGACCATTCCCCAACTCCTAAGTCCCTTAGGGGTTGACTGACAATGTTTACAATTGAATAATATATATTTAAAAATTATTACCATCGTCCATTTTGTTGAAAATGTACAATATCACATTATGATGAAGCCAATAAAACCCTGGTTTGAGTTTCAGAACTCATGGGGGTGGATTTCATGTGGCGTCATATTTAAAATCTTTGTTTCCTCCCTCTTCCAAGCACCTTAGAATAGTGGGCAAGGGATGTCGCTGCTGAGGCCTGGGAACTATACACTGTTTGGGTGGGGGCACATTGGAGTGGGCCAGGATACTGAAGAACACTCTGAGAATTGCTGGATAGTGGGAGACACTAGGTGCCAAGATACAGAGTCAGAACAGACACTTGGAGAGGAATATGGCAGGCGGGAAAAAAAAGTCTGACAACAGTCTACCCATGCTGTCACTTTATTTGAGCTAATCCTAGCGTGGACATTACAGAGAGGAAGACATCTGAGTCATGGGTCATTCATACAACTCAGGAAAACTGTCTTGAGATAATTAATCCAACGCCGAGGCTCAAAAATATGTATTGCCATCAGGTGCACAAATGAACCAAGGCCCACATCTGCTCATAAATGAGTGGCTGTCCCCTGACGAAGTGTTTCAGCCTGAATGCCTGCTGTCACGGTGACAACAGCCCCCACCCCCAAGCTCACTTCAGGTACTGAGGGTGTCAGGGCAAGCTGAGCTCCACCGTGACTTCTGCTGCCGAATCCATTCAGGGTTTTCTCTTTTGCTACCTAATGAGATGTTTTTGACTAATTACAGGCTTCCCACCACTCTTTGAAAGACAGGACCAGTGTTCAGAAAACAAACTTTGGTGAGGATGTCATGCCAGGAAGAAAGAAATCAGATGCCACCTGGTCCCTAAAACCTGGGCTGGAAAAAGATAGAAACCAAAATACACTTCATCGCATTGATGAAGGAAGTCTTTCCTGAGCAATTGCTAGACTATAATAGTTTCAAATTCACGTACTTTACAGAAAAACCTGACCACTCAAAAGTAGTTCTCTGCCAGTCACCATGGGCTTTATTTGAGCTGAAATTTCCAATGAAATCTCTTCTCAAACTCATATAAAAAGTTCCTCATTGGTTGTGAATTTTCACTGCTCAGTGGAGCAAATACCCTGAGGCCTGTTGGGTCTGTGGAATATTTACAGGTGATTCTATACTTTGCATCATATTTGCACATTATAAATATTTGCATATGTGGGTGCTTTGTTTGACTATATATCTGAGCACTACTTGCATGCCTGCTGCATAAGGAGGGCGAAAGAGGGTATCATATCCCCTGGAACTGGAACCACAGGTGGTTGTGAGCCACCATGTGGATGCTAGGAATCCAACCTAAGTCCTCTGCAAGAGCAGCCAGTGCTTCTGACTGCTGAGCCATCTCTCTAGCCCCGTAAACATCGTGGTTTTTTGATACAATACTCTTATCTGATATATTTGGAACAAACTGTGTAATCCCATTTCTCTCTAAATCTTTTCAATAAAAGAGAAATCGATGCTATTTGTTCTAACTTCCTGTTTTTTAAAAATTACTTTTCAAAGATACACAGGAAAAAGGAAAAAGGAAAAAGGAAGGGTAACTGATAACACTCAAGGTAAACTTATATCCAGAGAGGCCACCTCAGCATATATCTGTAATTTCATAGGAAGACTCAATGTGCAGGCTTCCACAATCAAGTGTTTTTGTTCTTTAATTGAATGCATGTGTCTGAAGACAGAGTGTTTGGGTTCAGAGGGCAGGGGATTCATTAGAAGAAGTTCCTAATAAAAGTGTTTCAATCTTTGTATTTAGCTTTTAATATAAAAAATTAATTAACATCTGCATTATGAGACTTGACCTCCCCAGGGAAAGATAATCAATTCTCCCCATCCACGAGGGGTTCTGCAGAGGACGTAATTCCTAATTGTGGCGCTGATCAATCATGTTGGTGGCTCGGGGGGACTGTAAATGGTGCACAGAACTGTGGGGCTGTGGGGCTCCTCAAAGCCAGTTGTCAACACCATAGTATAAATATATACTTACAGTGGGGCTGTTTAATTATAATATTGATTAAATTATTGCAGCTCCTGGCATAGTGTGTGAAGGCAGCAGACTCTCTGGAAGGAATACAAGACAAATGAAAAGCCCATGTATAGCTCCACAAATCACAGGAAAACTGTTTCTTACGGCCCTGCAATATGCACTTTTACTATAAAAGATTCTTGCCTTACTGAGGACACAGAAGGGTTTTTTGGTTCAAGACTAGAATACAGAAAGAAAGAGCCTATGGGCTGGGGAGGCAAAGTCAGTAAAGCCCTGACTGCACCAACATTAGGATCTGAGTTCAATTCCCCAATAACCCACAAATCAAGCCAAGTAAGATGACATGCACCTAGGGTGCCATCTCCAGGAAAGTCCAACAGGATGACCTAGAGCTTACTGGTCTACCTGTCTAGTCTTCCCTGATGCTTCAGATGCAGAAAGAGACCCAGTTTCAAAAAATAAGTGGAAAGCAATCAATGCATAAATCAACATGAACCTCAGGACTACATACACACACACACACACACACACACACACACACACACACACACACACACACAAGTAAAAAGAGCTGAGGAGGTAAGAAAATGAATAAAGCATTTTGGCTCTCCAAAATCAACATTAAAGCCAGGCAGCCCTGTCAACTGCTTGAAATTTTAACACGTATGAGGAAGAGACAGCAAATCCTTGGACGAGATTATCCAGTCAGTCTAGTTAGAGCTGGCAAGCTCTCTGCATTCAATGAGAGGCCCCTGCCTCAATAAATAAAGTGGACAGCAATCAAGTAAGGCACCCTCCTTTGAGCCAACACATGCATTTGCATACACATGTATACAAGCCTTCACACATGTGTACCCACACATATGCAAGCATGCTCAGGTATGCATACTACACACATAAACATTTTTTAAAAAGTTGAGTTGGTTTGAAGTCATCATTTTCTTCCCATTTTATGTATTTTGTGTGTGTGTGTGTGTGTGTGTGTGTGTGTGTGTGTGTGTGTGTGTCCGTGTCTGCATGGACATATGTACACGTGAGTGCCGGTGCCCAAGGATGCCAGAAGTGGTACTGGATTCCTTCGAGCTGGAGTTTCAGGTGCTTGTGAGCCACCCAATCTTGGTTCCAGGATCCCAATCCCAATCTGAAAGAGCAGCAAGTGATTCTCAACCTCAGAGCCATCTCTCCAGCCTCCATTTTCTCTGCATGTCAGAGCATTCCTTTACTAGTGCATTCCTAATCATCTGTACTGAAGTTGTCTGGTGTAAACATCACTATTTCAGTCATCTCACAGAGGACAATTTGATGGAAATTTCTTTTGCAAATACAGTGCAGTAGTCGTCACCAACACTTAATCCCATTTACATTGCCCCATACCCATTAATCAGTCACTGCCCATAAATGGAATCATAGAACATGTGACATTTTATTTCTAACTTCTTTCATTCCAGTAGTGTGATGGTTTGAATGTGAATGGCTCCCATTGGCTTATATTCATATATTTGGATGCTTGACCCCTATGTTGGTGGAACTGTTTTGGAAGGATTAGGAGGTGTTCTTTGTCACTAAGAATGGGCTTGGAGGACTCAAGACTTGATGCCATTTTTAGTTTTTTTCCCCCGTGTGTGTGTGTGTGTGTGTGTGTGTGTGTGTGTGTGTGTGTGTTCAACTTGCAGATAAGGATGCAAACTATTAGCTAATGCTCCAGCATCATGCCTGCCTGCTGTTGCCTTGCTCCACACTGTGATGAGCATGGAGTCTAACCCTCTGAACCCATAAGTCCCAATAAACATTTTCTTTTATAAGTTTCCTTGGTTATAGTGTCTCTTTACAGCAAGGAAAAAGCAACCAAGACAAATAGCTTTCAAGATCCTTCCATACTGTCAATACTGTATTGACAATTGTAGTATTGTCAATATTTTGTTCCTTTTTATGATTAAATACTCTATTGTATGTAATGCATATGTCTATTCTCCAGTTGATAAGTGTTTCAGTTAATGCCAATTTTTAATAGCTACTATGCATTCTCTTGCTGTGAATATGAGCACCATGCAAAAGATTTGATTTGTACATGTGTTTCCAGGTCTCTTGGTGGGATTGTTGTTGAACATTTGACTTATCTCTAAATTGTTCTCCACTGAGGCTGTACCATTTTACATTGCCACCAGTGACAATGAAGGTTTCAGTTTTTCCTAAACTTCCTGCTTGCTAATTTTCTGCTTTTAAAACAATCATCTCTGTATAGTGCTAAATGATGTCTCACTGTGGCTCAGGGTGTGGTTCCCTGGTGAGCAGTGATGGTGAACATCATCCTGTATAATTGTTTGCCATTTGTAGACCTTCTTTGGAAAAATGTCAACTCTCTTGCCTGTATTTTAATTTGCTTTTTTAAAAATCTTCCTGTTATTCTATTGTACATGTTCTTTATGAATACGGAATATTAGACCTTGCCAGTTCTATATTGCAAATATTTTCTTCCCATTCTTGGTCTGAACTTTCTACTTTTCTATAGTTTTTGTTCATGCATAGGGATATTTTAAAAGAAAATTAGTACATGCATGTGTATATGTAGAGTAGTGTTTATTTGTATGCATTTTATGTGATGCATAGGTGTGTGCATGCATGTAGATGCCAGATGTTGGTATTGGATGCCTTCATCTATCGGTTTCAGCTTTATTTTCTGAGACAGGGTCTCTTATGGAGTTCTGGGAGTATTCCGGGTAGAGAACAGGTCCCAGCAGAGGCTGTAAGAAGTTGGAGGGGACAGAAGTGAGCCAGGCCATGGTGGTTGGGAGACTCTCGTAGCCTGACTAGCGGCCAGAATGCTTGTTTATTTATACAGAATTTTGTAAGCAGGGATACATTTATGTTGTTTAAAACATAAATCATATCATTTTTGGTTTTGGACAGCATTTCATTTCCTTTTGCTCATCTTTTAGTCGTCATTAAAACTATGACAGAATAGAGTTATAATTTCCAATTATTTTACCTCACATTTCAACATCACTGTAAACAGAGTTATCATTATTATTCATTAAGCTCATAACCCAATTTTGAATAATCTACAGCCTGTTCCCAGGCTGGTAGCTTCTAGTCTTGTGGCTACAAGAACACTAGACCCAAACAAAACTTCCAAGCTAGTCTGGGTAGATTGTCTTGTACCAAGCACTGTAATATTAATTCTTAATGATTAGAGGGCCCAAGAAATATCCTCAGGCCAAAGCTGCTGCAGTTATTATTCAAATATAATATATATATAATGCTTATATTCATATGTAACATAATATAACATAACATAATTTATATGTAACATAATATAAACATAATACAGTGTCTATATTTTATATCTTTATAGAATTTGTCTATATGTCTAATCCTGGCATTCTGTTGTTCCTTGGTCATATGATACCACAATGGCCCTGCATGTGCTAAATTTTCTAAGAAAAGGAAGTCCTGACACCCCATTTTTTAAATCACCTTTCCACTCCATAGTTTGCTCACCAATATAAGGCTCTGTGTAAGGCTGAGGTAACTTCAGCTAATCTAACATTATTGCTCTATAGGCCATGTAATTGTCTGAGGGTATAGTAGGAAGAGGCTGCAATCTGAACTGTGGCCGACTCCTCTAGGCCACCAAGTCTTGTTGACCCTTTTGAGTTTACTTTGCTTTGCATATCTTGCTTCTGAATAAGTGGAGGAAGATATGTGTTAACAGTTTCTCATAGCCTCAGAAGAAGACCTCTGATTTCTCTATGTATGGCACAACCTCCAAGGCATAAGGAAGACCTTTAAGTAGATAAGACTATCTCCCTAAAAGCGGGAGGGGTGGTGTGTTCAGAACTTTCCTGGGGAAGCTTAGAAGCAGCATTCCTGGGAGAAGGCATAAACGACTAATAAGAAATTTCCCATCGATCCAGTATCCCTAAATTGTACAAATACTAAAAGTCACCCAAATATGCAACAGTTGGAGAGGAAAACCAAAGACGTCACAGCAGTCATCACGCAGCTCAGCTTTGCTGGCTCTTCCTTCATCAAACGGCTTTGCTGGTCCTATGACTTTTTCATCATTCCCACCAGATGTGGCTCTGCCAACGGAATCCAGAGCTTGTCCTTTTGTCCCTCTTCCCCTGGGGATAGAGGTACACGCACTGCACCTGGCTTTTCCATGCCGCTGGGAATTCGAACTCCTGCCCTCACGCCTGTACGGCAGGCACTTTCTCCAGCCTCTGCACGCGAGTTTTTAATGTTCGTGAAGTCCAGCTTACCCCTCTGTTGTTTTATACTTATACATTACACGCAAAGACCTTTGCCAAAGCCAAAGTCAGAAGCATGTACACCTATGCATGTTTCTGGGAGGTTTGCATTTCTGGCAATTACAAAGATGTTTGGTGTCGCACTGCCCAGGAAAAGCATATGAAATGATTTGTACAAAGCTGAGATCTCTCATTCTCCAGGCTCCATGGAACTGCTGAACGAAAGCAAGGCACTATGGTCCACTGGTTTATGTTTTTCCTCATGTAGAGGTGTCTGATTCATCTTGGTTAACCATAAGGTCTAGCACATCTCTCATGTGGACCAATAAATATAAGGGACACATTTTTCCAAGATAGATAAAATAACAAAAATGGAGGTCAGATGAGAAACACATTAGACTTGTTGGCAAGTTGCCATTGACAATGTTTGGCTAGCCACAGTCCCAAGACCCCTTCCATTACTCATCTTACCAGCTCATTTCTTTTATGTTTCCCCAAGCCATGTGTTCACAGTCAAATATCTACTTCATACATACTGGTCAAGTTATTAGTATAGTTGGGAGAGATAGACACACCAACCTCTGGCAGCGGTTCTCTAGCCCCTCTGGATATGGGAGACACAACAGAATGGAGAGTCTTTAGCAGTGTCTGGTGAATTACCACAGGCACTACAAATCAGATAGTAATAGCTCTTGGACTGACGAAATGTAAAACGTGTTACTGAAATAGCTACCATTTTTTCTTTCTAAAAGGAAGTATTACTATCATATTTCCACATTTATAATTCTTTGTAGGAGAAAGAAATGTTCAAAGTAACTATTAGAAATATCTCTGTGAGGCAGATTAAACATCGCATACCTTTAATGCAAAAGCTTTAAGTGCTCTTAACTCATTTGTTCTGCTCATGCTGAGCTGGGCCTGTGGACGTCAGACCCTGTGTGGGTGGCCACACTGTGTTTGAAATGTGCAGCAGCCACCATAGTCACGGACATCACTGGTGAGTCGGGAACGAGGAGATAGGAAGGAGCAACTGCTGTACATTAGGGAAGATGGTCTACATTGCGGGAAGGTCTGAAGACAAAGAATGAACCAGGTTGCATGGAGGCCGGGGACCAAGGGTGGCTTCCTGGAAGAGGTGGATGACTTTCAATCTCACTGATCAGTAGCATTGAGCCCTGGGAGGAAAACTGCATGGGATGCGTGTGATCTACTGACAGAAGACAGAACACAGGGGACGGCTTCGACATAGAGAGAACATGATCTGGGAGAGACGGTGCAGCTGCTTAAATGCTTACCAAACAAGCAAGAGGACCTGAGTTCAAGCCCAGCACCCACATAAAATCCTAAGGTTGATGTGTGCTTTTCATTCCAGACCTAGGGAGGCAGAGTCAGGAAGAACCCTGCGGCTTGCTGAAGTGGCCTGTATAGCTGAGTAAGTGAGTCCATGTCCTAGAAAAAGAGAGGCCCTGTCTGGAAGGAAAACTAGTGAATGTTTCCCGAGGATGACATCTGTGGTTGACCTCTGGCCTAAACACACATGTACACACACACACACACACACACACACACACACACACACACACACACACACGTACAGACACACGTGTGTTCACATATACGTTGAAACACACAGGCACAAACAGACACAGTTTTGTTTTGTTTAAAGAAGAACACGACCCTCTTTCACAACTGAAGTTTCTAAACATTTTGCTATGTTAGAAAGAAGGTGCAAAGAAGCTGAGATCTGAGACCACACACGCAAAGAGACTCTTAAACTGTCCTAAGGATTGTGGCCTTTATTCTGAAGCTCACAAGGATACTGTTGATTTATTCTAGGTGGATAGAAATATGACTTGATTTTAATAGTTTTTGTTTGCTAAGGAAAAAATGATTATATTGCCAAGGTTGAGAACAGGACATACCCAGGAAGATAACTATGGCAGAGGTGAGGTGAAATAGGCATGTTATGGTAGTAGAATCAATTAGGATTTACCTATTTTAGTGGGCTCAGGAGAACCTCACCCAAATTCATATCCCTCTAGAACTGGAAAACGTGATTCTATTTGAATATACAGTCTTTTACAAATAGTTAAACAAAATTTAGCTTGTATGAGGTTAAGAAGTCCTTGAAGCCCATAGTCAGCATTTTTTCAAGGCTATATAAAGACATAGGGAGTCCTTCCAAGGAGAGGTCTGTGACAACATTAGACTCACGTTGTCGCAAACTAAGACGTGTTTAGATCAGCCCAAGCTTTTAAGGTAAGGTCAGCCTTCCCCTTTGAGTTTTCAGAAGCACCGTGTCCATATTGGCACCTTATTTTAGATATCTGATGTTAGAAATTATAATAAAAATGTCTATTGTTTTAAACCATAAAGTGTGTAGATTGTTATAGCATCCCTGGGAGACAAACATGGAGGTAAGTAAGGTGAACTGAATGAATGGGTGTGTGAGAATTATCAACTATGTTTGGCAATCACATGGCTGTGTGACATTGAGGAGGAAGGACATCAAATATAACCAAATTAACGTTTTTTTACTTAAACAACAATTTGGTGTCACTTGTTATGTAGGGACCACAGGAGATAGAAAGGTGTAAAGAGGAAATGTTTATTATTATTGGTATTCAAAATACACTTGTGGTTGGTTAAGAGTACTGGTTTCTCTTCCTGAGGATCTGGGTTCGATTCCCAGCACCTGCATGGTGGCTCACAACCATATGTAACCCCAGTCCTGGGGAATCCTACACCTAGTGGATAAGCCCTCACAAGTGCACAGAGACATACATGCAAGCAAAACACATACAATAAAATAAAAATCATTTTAAAAATGTACTTATTTTCTTAGAATATGGGAGTCTATTCAGTGGGTAGGTAGGTAAATGGATTTGGGCAATTGGAGCATAGAACTCTAGTTTGGGTATAAGAGCACTGCACTTTGATAACTGACTCTAAGAGGTAGATGAGATGATTCTGTGCACATGGTTCACAGGAGCAGAGCCAGAGAGCAGACTAGCATAGAGTTCGAGGTACCAACATATATTATTCAGGAAAACCACCAAACTCTCCCCCACTGTATCATTCTACACAGTGTTTATTCATAGCCCCACTGAAAACACTTTTAGTGGAAACAAAAACCTACATTGCAATAGACTGACAGAGCTTGAAAAGGGCTTGAATGTGTCTTTGGATCACACATAACTCAGCTGGAAGTCTACTTGCCTCACATGCAGAGAGACCTGTGTTTGGTCCTCAGTACTACATAGACCTGCCATGGTAGTATACAGCTATAATTCCAGCACTGGGGAGGAGAAGGCAGGAGGATCAGAAGTTCAGGATTAATCTCAGCTACATAGAGAGCTCAAGGTCAGCCTGAATGTGTGTCTATGAAGAGAAGCCAGAATGAAGTCAGATATGGTTTACATCATGAGTAACTAGATGCTTGCTTGCTGTCTTGTAAATTGAAAAGAGAGGAATTCTGTCCTTCAGAACAAAGGAATATCTTCTAAAACAAAGAGATATTAAAATTAGCGGAATTGAGTTATTTGATTTCCTCATGCCACTATTTTTCAAGAACTGGAAAGGATCATTTGCTAATGTGATTCAGAAATTGATGAGTTTTAACATTCATGCTAGACCCCTTTCTATACAGAACATGTCTAATAGTCATGGCAAATCATAAACCAATTGTTTTTGATACTCCCCATTAAACTTATAAAGAAATGAAGTCACTGAAAAAACACCTTGACTGTCTTGCTCCAGGCATCACTTGTGGTCATTTAAATCCAGGGTAACTGAGCACATAGTTCATGCCTTTGACCTAGAAACTAACCCTCTGAAGTTGAATTTGTGACTAAGAACTTATGGGTTCAAATCTCGGAAGTAGCATGGATTTTTCTTTTACAAGGCTCTTCCATCCAAGGATGACAATATGGCGATAGAGATTCAGGGTGTGGATACAGATCACAAGTTGTGAGTTTCGGTCTCTGTGTGAAAGGGTAGAGAGAATTGAGTATGCTATTCAGTGGGGAAGAAGATCAGGTGCCTTCAGAGTCCGTGTGATAAAATCAGATGTCTATATGAATGCTGAAGAACTCCAAAGGGATGGTGAGATCAGAGAACTAAACGTCCAAGAAGGGTCAAGCCTTAACTTCACTCATTCTCCATCACTGCTAGTTTCCAGCCATCCTATAGTATTCTTCTCTGATGTTTTTAGCTTCCTTAGAAGAGCGTCTAGGGAATTTCAGGTCCCAGGACTCCTGGAGCTAGCGCCTCCGTTCAGGGAGAAGCAGTGGTCTGCGGACATTGTTATTCACAACATAAGCTTCCTTTTAGATATTTCATTCCTAAACGTGTCATTTGGGAGGGCTCCGAGGTAGAGGACAGTTTTGAGATATCTAAGGTATTTATTCAAAATCTTATTATAATTTAGTTGTTTTTTTTTTCCTCTTTGCTCTGCTCTTATTCAAATTCCTCTGCAACAAGAAGTTGAATGGGGGAAGATACACTGGGAAGATCCTCCCGTGACCAGCTAACCCAGCAGGATTAATTTATTTCAAAGCTACGCCATTAGTTACAGCCCTGTGAGGAAAGTGGCGTGGGCTGCCCTTCCCATAATTATAAAGAAATAACTCACCATCTTCCCGAGATTAAAGAGAAGAGAGAGTCCTCCACCACCACCCCCACTGCGTCATGATACCTCCATTTTCATGGGGCTCTCCGCAGCCATGTGGGAAATTCTAGGACAACTCAAACTAAATGAAAGGGATTGACTGTTGTCCTCTGGAGTGTTGGCCAAGGTTCTCGGCTTGGCTCTATCAACCCATCGCTGAGAAACTATTCCCAAGATTCCCTAGGGACCATGTGGTGGTCTGACTCTTTCCCATGGCCACAAGCAGAGCTGACAGGAACCAGTTGACAAACAGGATGTACAGATACCCAGAAAACTAGAGCCTGAAGTTGGCGCAAAGGAGGCTAATATCACCTGTCACCCCCAAGTCAAGATGACAGATTAGTAGGACCTGGAACAGCAAGGATGACAGTGAGCCATGTCTCTGTAACCTGTAACCAGTCCTGTATCATCTCATCATGTCAAATTATTGTTCTTCCATAAGAAAGTTTAGAGATGAGCTTCCAATAACTCGAAGCTCCCCATCCTTCTTACTCTGGAACAGTGACTCAGGACACTTGGCGAATTTCCAAGGAGATATTAAAATCATTTCCACTGAAAATTAGTGTCCATCTTTAAGGTAAGTTCATAAGAAACTTTAAACTATTTCTTCTAGCTTTTACCTCCCTAGATAATGTATATATTTACAGTAAATATACACATTAATAAAAAATATGTAAATTTTACTCTAAAGCTTAAGGTTAGGTTATATTATCATTTTCCCCTATAAAGTGAGAAAGAACTGAAAACTCTCCTAGCAACATTTGTCCCAGGGATTTTGGCCAGTGGAGTTGGCATTTCTGCGATGGCTTCTTGTAACACAAATAATAAAAACCCAGAGACAAATAATGGGGTTCAACCTGAAAATCAGAAGAGCAAAGCAGTCAGCCACTGGCTCTTACGTCTAACTCAAACAGAAATGGGCGATCCTCCATGAATCCTCAGAATAAGACTGAGTGTGAGACATGTCTTCTCCTGTCTTATATTCCTCCTAGTCCTGCATTAAAGGAGTGTGCCACCCACTGCCCAGCCTCTATGGCTAACTAGTGTGGCTACTGGGATTAAAGGTGTGTGTAACCATTGCCTGGCCTATATGGCTGACAAGTGTGGCTGCTTTGCACTGACCTTCAGGTGAGCTTTATTTATCAAAACACAAATAATAAACCTCTGTATCTTCTTTTATTGAATTTGGAATTTTCCCAGAGAGTTCTCTAAGTGGATGCTGCAGTGTTCCCGACACAGGCTATAAGCATGCTCAGGTTCACACTGCATCAGTGCCAACACCTTCCAGAAAGGCCTTCTAACATTGTCTAAGATGTTTAGACAATCATTCCATATAAAGAAAAAAAACCCACACAAATCATACCACGTGGGTCCATACATTTCCCCCAACCCCACCCTGTAAGGATAAAGAAATTGCCTACTGAAATCCTAACCTCCAAGTTGGGCACATAGTCCTCACAAATTAAGTCACTGTTCTTTTTTTTAAAAAATATTTTTTATGGTTTATTCAACTTTATTTTATGTGCACTGGTGTGAAGGTAGCAGATCCCCTGAAGCTGGATCTTTAGACAGTTGTGAGCTGCCATGTGGGTGCTGGGAATTGAACCTGGGTCCTCTGGAAGAGCAGTCTGTGCTCTTAACCACTGAGCCATCTCTCCAGCCCCTAAGTCACTGTTCTTATAGAAGCCCAAAGAAGAGTGCTTGCCTATGAGGTCACAGGGAAAAACATAATCCTCACTCAATGTTAAATCTCAAGGCAACTTGGTTTTGAACTTCATAGCCCTCTAGGGCGTGTTACTCATAAACCATTCAGTATTTAGAATTTTGTTAGAATAATTCTAACATTGTTTGGCACAATCAAATCCCCCTTCCCACCCCACCATGACCCAAATCATCTGTGTTCACTGGCTATAGACACCAACCTTATTTTAAAAACTCCAGCATTTTAGGAGGCAGTTTTTTCTCTTGCCACTCAATTCACTCATTTGCAGAAATGGAAAGCATGCCACTCTTCACATGAGAATAGTTTGAGAGAGCAAAGGGGGATTGCTTATGAAGTCTGGACAAAAGTACCCATTCAAGATGCATTCAGGGACTGGAGAGATGGTTCAGGGACTAAGGATCCTTACTGCTCTAGCACAGGACCTTGACTTGGTTCTCAGACCCACATAGTGACTCACAATCATCATTAACCTCAGTTTCAGAGGATCCAGTGCCCTCTTCTGGCCTCTGTGGGTACTGCACACATGTGGCACACATACACACATGCAGTTAAACACTGATACACTTTATAAAAATCTTTTAAAAAACCAAAGTGTATTCAAACATCATAAATGCAAAAGATTCTGGATGCAATTCACCCCTAATATGGTTTATGGGGTGCACAGCCTGACCTCAGTCCAACTCAGCCCTCTAAAGCAGGGTGTGCAGAAGAGCAGCTGGTGCACCCTGGGTATTGAAATCATTCCATCCAGAAACTTTTAGTAAGAATTTAAAGGCCATACACCATTGTAGACCAGATATACACACCACTTGTTAGGTAAGTCAAGTGCTACAATTGTCCTCTTGGCCAAAAGGGAACTGTTACATATGTTAAAATACTTCTTTAAAGTATGGAGTTTTGGAGAAATTAAAATGGATCCCATAACAATCTATGCATTTTAGACACCTGCTGCAACCTGGGGATTGTGGAATTCAGTATATATACAAGGTTCATTTCATTCTTGATCTAAGAATTAGGCAAGGTTGCCTAATCTAAACTGGCAACCTTGAATTACAGAGGACAAATGACCTGCCCAAGGTCGTATAGCTGACTAAAAGATGACTCAAAGCCAATGCTTGTTTCAACCCCAAACCACCAAGTCCTTCCTTCTATATTGTGATAGAGGGGACTTTTACACTGATGCCAATAATACACGGGAACTCTAAAACCTATGCCTTTAGCCTCAGCAAGAGAATGACAATAGAGGATATAAAACAAGGAAATTCAGAAATATGAGAAATTCAGCAAAGCAGCTTTGGCCTGTCTGATGACTGAATATGCTTTACACAAACACACACACACACACACACACACACACACACACACACACACACACATACATACACACACATCGTTTTTCAAATGCCACAAGCAGGGGCTGAGACTATTCAGCAGGAGAATACCTAGGTTCAATTCCAGGTGCTAACAACAGACAAATAAATCAATTAAGAGAAACCCAATGCCATAAATAATCCATTGTGTGATTTAACTATTTTGAAGCACCTTAAGTAATTTCTCTTGTGATTACAACACCCTTCAAAGGGACCTCCTGGTGTTTAAAACACACCAGTTTTCTTCTACAGACATTTGTATAAATCAAATCCATTCACACTTACTCTCTTTCTTCTCTGTTTGACTCATTTAACAGAATCTAAGCCAGGTTTTCAAAATGGCCTTTGCAGTTTTTCATCTTTTGAGATTTAAGTTTGAGATTTATGCCTTCGCACTCCAGCCCTTCTCCCTTCCTAATTTATTTCTCACTTCCTTCAAGCTATCAACATATCCCTGCCATCGGGTTTGATTTACAGTGCCCAGGAACGTAATCCAATCATGAATCTTCCTTGAGAATGCCAACCTGGCACCAGAGAGAAGTTGCCTTAATGATCCTTTTCAAGGAGAAAACAAAAAGGCAAAAGTGGGTGGATTTTAACTATGTAATGAAGCAAAGTCTATAAGCCAATGGTAATATGAGAAGAAACTTGGATCTTCCCCTAATCCAAGATGGCATTGAACTCTTTACATACATAAGATTCTAAACAACCGCAATCTTTCCCCACCTCTAATTTAGAACTCATGCACACCTCCACTAGCTCAAGCACATTCTACTTTAGGCAAGCCATCACATCTATCTGATGCCTTTTGCTGTGTTCCCCCACATAGCTTAGAAAATATGGTACTCAAGGTCCAACCATCTTGCTCAGGGTCTCTGAATGCGCATGCAGCCACTAAGAGTCAACCCTTAGCCCTTGGCAATATGGCCAGAAGTGGGAAAGCTGCTATTCACCTATAATTACCTATAATTATATATATTACCTATAGGTAATAATATAATTATTACCTATAATTGCACCTTAATGAAAATCTAATATATGCAGGTTCTGCCCCAATGGGCAGGTCTACTGAGGTCACAGGAGATACCCCAAGCTTTATTTGCAAAGACCAAGTCAACAAATAGAAAATACACTGTATAAATTTCTTAATCAACGAAGTCCTAATTTTACTTAGTTTAATTAGCCTTTAATATAGCATTTAGAGCACATAAATCACTATGTCAAATGGTCCTTACTGTTAAAAAGGAAAAAAGAAACATACAAATGACCTTTATCACCAAAGCTAAGCTTTTCTGAATTTGACCAAGAAGCCTTAATAATGGCTAATGTGTCCAATATATATGCCATTTTTCTCTTCATTGTGGCAAGATACCAGGCAACAGCCACTCAGGTAAGGGTGGGTTTATTTTGGGTAACAGTTTGAAGGTAAACCATCATAGGTGAACACATGATAGCAGAGCATGAGGCAGCTCATTGCATAGCTTCCGGAATAAGGAAGCAGGGAGAGAATGATGTGGCTCCTCAGCTCTCCTTCCCCTTATTACTTCTGGAAACCCATCATATGCAATGATTCCACCTACATTCAGGGTGAATAGCCCCTCCTTGTCTTTCTGGAGACACACTGGACACTCTCAGAGGTGTTTCTCCATAGTGGCTCTAAATCTAGGCAAGTCGGCAGTGAAGATGAACCATGAGATATTTGAGTTTCAAATGTATGCTAGGCATTGTAGTACCACTATGGGATTCAACAACAAAAACATAATTCCTACCCTAATGGAGCTTTCAAAGAAGAGGGCCACCATAAGTAACAGTTTAGGGACTGGGTGAATATTTTAATTTTTCCACTTACTAGGCAAGCATGTAGATGCCTCTAGCGTTCAATTTTCCCACTTTGACTGCAAATGACCATTAATACCTGTGTCAAGATGTCTTGTTTACCATCCATAACTGCCACCATCATTATTATCATCATCCAATGATTATAGTCAGATCTTCCTCTTCTTTAGTCATAAAGTCCATATCTACAGTTACCCTTCTTGATTTCTTTCTGTTACAAACCAGATACAGCCAGATATTATGGACCCAGGGATAGAAGTGGACTGATGGCGTTGGGTTACACTGGGTTATACAAAGAATTGTGCTGAGTGCTGGGTTCACCAGAAGCAGATGGTGGCATGGACTATGAGGTATGAAATGGTTATGAAGGGAAAGAAACAAGATGAGGCAGTGCAAAAGGCTGAGAGGCAACCAGCCCCCAGATTCTCTACCGGTCTTCTGCCAAGTGCTCTGCCAAGAAAGTCTTCCGCTGGGTACAAGTGGACTGGCTCTCTGAGTTTCACATTTTCATTTGCTGGAGAAACTGGAGGGCCTGGCCCAGAAGTTGCTACCTGCTCTGGGACAGAAAACTTCATAAGGAAAACACCATGGGAATGAGTCACAGAAAAGCCACTGTCATTAGTGAGGAACAACTATGGGATGGGTGGTAATAAAACCAACGCATTTAGACTAAAAGCTGTGCTTCTATGGACTTTGCAAGGAAGGAAGATTGCACTGTCTTTAAAATTCTGATTGCATACATTTTATTGATTGATTTTGGGAAAGCACATGCACTGTCACAAAGCCCATGTAGAGGTCAGTGAGGGTGGAGCTTCTCTCCTTCCACCATGGAGGATCCAGGAATAGAACTCAGGTTGTCAGGCTTGGCAGCAAGGGCTTTACTGACTGAGCCATCGCAGCAGCCCATATGTAGCTCGTTGTTGACTGAGGTTTCTGTCCTGCTGGGTTCCCGCAGCCATTAAGTCCCAAAGAAATCACAGAGAAGCCTACATCAATTATAAACTGATTGGCCCAGTAGCTCGGGCTTCTTATTAACTTTTATAACATATATTAGTCCATAATTCTTGTCTGTGTTAGGCACATGACTTGGTACCTTTTTGGGCGAGGCAGTCACATTTTGCTTCCTCTGCAGCTGGGTCACAACTGCAGACTGAACTTCCCTCTTCCCAGAATTCTCGTTGTTCCACCTCTACTTCCTGCAAGGTCACTCCACTTATACTTCCTGCCTGGCTACTGGACAATCAGTGTTTATTTAAAATATAAGTGACAGGTTACAGACCATTGTCCCACAGCAGCTCGTGAAGCTAAGAAAGTGTTAAAAGATGGATTGAACAAAAAGTCATAAACTCTTGTACAAGCACTATTTTAGTAGTTCTCCTTTCACTGAATTTTTATCTTTTTAGTTTAAATTGACAGAAGAGTGATGGAAAGTATGAGCTTTATACTGGAGTGATCTGGAAGGTGTTTGATGCCAGTCTTAAACAGAAAATACAGGAACTTAGAAAATACTTTTTTTTTTTTGCAATTTGACATAGTCATTGTTTGTCTACAGGTTTGTCTTAGAGTTACTCTTGCTACAATGAAACACGTTGACCAATAGCCACTTGGGGAAGAAAGGGTTTATTTGGTTTATGCATCCTGAATCACAGTCATTAAGGGCAACCAAGGCGGAAGCTCAAACCAGGATGGAATGTGGAGGCAGGAGCTGGCACAGAGGTCCTGGAGGGGTGCTGCTTACTGACTTCCTCCCCATGGTTTTCTCAACCTGCTTTCTTATAGACCCAAGACCACCAGCCCAGGGATGGGAACATTCACAACAGGCTTGACCCTCCTCTATCAACCACTAACTAAGAAAAATACCTACAGGCTTGCCTACGGCCCGATCTTATGAAAGTTTTTAATTTTTTAAATTGATGTTCTCTCCTCTAAGATGACTTTAGTTGTGTCCATTTGACATAAAAGTAGGCAGAGTAGGCAGTGTGTGTTCTAATAATAATACATTAATCTTCTTCATTTTCTTCATCTGTCTGTCTCTTTGTTTGTTATAACAGGGTCTCACTATGTAGCCCGGGCTGTCTTAGAACTTGCTGTAGACACCAGGCTGGCCTAAAATTCACAGAGATGTAACTGCTCCCTCCCAACCCCAGTGGTGGGATCAAAGGCATATATCACCAAATCCAGTCACATTTTTTAATTTTTTAAATTAAATTTTAATAATGTTTTTAAATTTTATTTTCTTGACAATGCATTTAGCTAATGGTGTTTATAGTGGGCTCTAACATTATCTAAAAACAACTATAGATGCACACATTTCTTTACCATGGGTTGATGAACAGGTGCTAGTGAACACTGACTGACTTTTTTCTTTAAGTTTTTTAATTTACAAAAAAGTCTTATTTCTAAAATTCTACCTGTTTGGGGATTACTTGAGATAAGAGTATCTCTCTTGTAAAGAATAAATATAAATAAAAAATAAATAAATAAAAAATAAAAAAAAGAATAAATATATTTTCTACAAATTATTTAAATCAAGAA
Organism: Myodes glareolus; assembly: GCF_982192425.1. NCBI lineage: Eukaryota > Metazoa > Chordata > Mammalia > Rodentia > Cricetidae > Myodes > Myodes glareolus. The sequence goes on from NC_142026.1 coordinate 20,147,851, forward strand.
AGAAAAACTTGCCATGAGTCTAATTGTCTACTAACTCTCACTCTTGGGGCTCTTTTACTTGTTTTAGCTATGAAGATGACGCATTGCAGGAGGTACCAACCAGTGAAGAAAAGCCAAATACATCCTCCCTGCTGAAAGCATCAAGGAAGACCCACTCATGTGGTAACATAGGAACTGTCTCAAAACATGTGATAAAGCATAAAGTCAAAAATGTCATGTCATGATCTTTAATTTCTTTCCCTACAGACTCAAGTTGTTTTTGTTGTTCTTGTTTTCTATGTTGCAAGATTAATACCAAAACGTGTAGAATTAAAGACTTGACCTTGCTGCTCAGTGTTCATGAAGATTTTACAGGAGATTATTCTGCCTTCAGGCCCTTCCCCTCAAGCTAAGGTTAAGTCTCAGTCATCCTATGTCTTGGTCATCTCATCGGCTTGACTGTAAGTTCATGAAATGAAAGGATCTGAGTATCACAGAGACACTGAGTTCAATTCAACACACAGAAAAGATTTAGGGGAATGGAGGAACACATCAATGCCTGGAATTTCTTAAAGAATTCATTTGTGTTGGCAATACAGTTAAAATCCCTACATTATGATTTCTTAAGCATAATGATTCTAAAATAATCGTTGTTAAAGGGAGAGTCCTTTTATGTGACTGCAGGCTTAAATAAAGTATTCAAAGACTCCCCAATGTACGCAAATTGCATTTTACTAAACCAGTATTTTGTGTTGTAAAAAGAGTCTTATCTGTTTAAAAAGGCCCATCAGAATTGTGGATTCTTGTTTGTTTGTTTTCCATGCTTTGTTTTATTTTGGTTGTGCTGGGAATCAAACCTAGGGTCTTCAGCACTGTAGGCAAACCTCCACCATTGAGTCACATTCAGATCCTAGGTTGTATTTTTGTTGTTGTTGTTGTTGTTGCTATTTTGCTTTTAAATTAACAACGACTTTAAAAGAAAAGAGTTCCTTCTGCTCATGTAAAAACATAGCTGGAGAAAGGGGAGACACAATCATGGGAGGGCTTTCTGTAGGCTCTTGTTCTTTTCATATTCCTCCAGCCTCAGTACATAGCTCTACATACATATGTATGTATGTATGTATGTATGTATGTACATACATCCTCACGTGTCATTTCCTACTACTCTCCTGAGTTGTTTGCTTGAGCTCCAATTTGGAAGAGGATGGCCAACGAGAGAAACAAGGTTCATTTTAGCAGAATCAATTCTTTTCACCAGAAGAGTGCTCTTTAATGGAAGCCATGCCAAGTACCCAAAGGGAGAACACACATAATTGGGCAGACTGTTCTGGAAACTTGGGGGAGCTAAGTTTCTGTCTTTTAAAGTCAGCACCCTGGGCATCTTGTTGCACACACAGACACACACATGTTCATGCATGCATGTACATGCACACACACTCCACACATAACACAAACACACTAGCCAGGGTACTATCGTTAAGGAACAGTTGGGTCCAGGAATGTGGCTCAGTGATAGGGCTCCTGCCTAGCATATGCAAGACTCTGGGCTGTCCCCAGTAGAAAGACAAGAATGCAGGAGACAGACAGACAGACAGACAGACAGACAGACAGACAGACAGATAGATATAGGTGATAGATAGATAGATAGATAGATAGATAGATAGATAGATAGATAGATAGATAGATTATAGATACATAGATCTATACATAGATGATAATAGACAGACAAACAGAAAAATAGATAGATAAATAGATGATAAATAGAAAGAAAGATAGAATAGAAATCAGTAGTTACTACACGTGTGAGTTTTACCATCCTTTCCCATATGAAGAAAACCAGTTTTCTGGAGATTGGGTAATGTTTAATGTTTCATAGCTAACAGGCAGATGTCAGCGAATGAATTCACACCTGTCTATATTCTCAAAACCACTGTTTGTCCACAGAGATATCAGTGGGGGACAGTGGCCTCTGAGAACTAACATTTAGACATAGGTATCTTGTAAAATACCTACAGAATTTAAACAGGGATCCTCTATGAATTGAGCTTATAAAAGGCAATGAAGACAGATACCTACAATGTTTCTTTATTCAGTTTTTATGTCCAACAAAATAAGCTGTAAATTGTCGCCAAGTGAGCATCCTCAGTCTTGAGCCTTGTTAGAGCAAGTCTTTGGGCCACAGCGAGAAGATGCATTCCCAAAAACCTTCTGGTTCCTTTGACAATTTCATTAAGATACATTTCTTTGTGTCCTTCATATCATTGCTACTTTCTCCTTGCCCCCTTTCCCCATCTCCTTCTCCCGATGCATACACCACTCCTCATTCCCTCCTCCCCATCACACATACAGCCTTTTCAGTGTGCCCTCTGCCATGGGAATTTACTAGAGTAATTTCTCTTCATAGAGTCCAGGAGAAAATGATGGGAAGATACAAAAATGACCCTCAGTCCTAGCAGCAGGAAAGCTTTGTGTTGCTAGGAAACCGGAGGTAGGTGCTTCCCATCCCTCACTAAATGAGGGCAGCTCCCAGCAGAATAATGCTTTTTGTGGAAAAACCTGGACCATGATTTCGCTTCCTACCTCCAACTGGCTCTGCCCAAGTGTATGCTTTTATTCTCCAGCAACAAGCTGCAGAAATAATTAAAATTAATTTTAGGAATGTGAGATGGCTCCTGTAAGAAAGGTTGCAGGCGCTATGTAGTGAAATAGTCGGCGACAAGGTTGAGTACCTTTTTACTCTTCAGTGGCTGAGGCCATTGTTGAGGAGGGGGAGGGGAAAAATGAAGAAATGAAGGGAGGGAGGGAAGAAAGAGAGGAGAGAAAGAGAGAAAACGTGCAAGAGAGATAGACCGGATGCTGTTCTGTAATGGAAGGAACTAGAAAAAAAAAATATTTAAATTAGATTTGAGTTAAATATATGATGGAGAGACTCTGGATGGGAATTTTCACATTTCAACAGAAGCAAACAGAAACACAGCAGTAAATATGCCATCTCCTGCATGTCACATATTGCTTCATCATTCATAAGCTGTGTCTGTAGAACTGGTTTTTCTCTCTCCGTTTGTCACAGACATATGTTGAAGGGGGTTTATTCATGTCTAGTTTGACAGTAGCTAAACTTAAAGGTCTAGAATTGTATCACCGAGGGCAAGAGTAAAAATAAAGAGGATAAGTTTCAGAGAGAATTGCAGGATAGTTTGCAAACCAGCCCAATCCAGTCACGGAATGACTATTAGCCTGGCAGTTTCTCTCAGGCTCTTTGTGGACACTGAAGCAAAAGATCTGACCTCAAAGAGTTCATGTTCTAGTGGAAGAGATAATTAATGAACAAGATATGTACACTAAAGAGGTACACAATGTAACTAGGTGATACCAGCAAGGAAGGGGAGGTCTTTACACTGAGGCAGGTGCTGGGGGTGCATTTCCAGCCCGGATCAGATGGCACTCTCAGAGTGTAACTTGAGGACTTGTGAGAATAGTGTATGTAGCAAAGTGAGAAACTATGCAGCAATGCAGCTGAGCCAGGCAAAGTCTAGCAAACCAACCAATGAAGCTAGAGTCCTGGCAAGGAGAGGGGAGCAATGGGAACGTAGCTGGAAAGTCCAGAGTACAGAATAAGAGAGACAGGAGAAGATTCTGGCAAGTTCTTTTAGCCAAGACCTACACATCAAGGACTTTGACTTGCTCTCTAAGGGAAATGTCCATGACAGCCCTTGCGGAATGACTGTCCCTTCATAACTATCCCAGAGATCTTTGCAGAAGCATTCACACCATGTACATAGTCATAAGAATTTGATTTAAGAAGGGGTGCGCAAGGCTGCCAGGCTAGGGCAATAAAGACAAACTGTGCTTCCTCCACCTCTCTCTGCCTCATTCCTTGTCCTTCACGTTGAAGTGCTTGACAGAAGAACTTCAGACTTCACCCACACCAGACTTCAGCTGAGTGACACTTAAGGCTTGGTTTTCAGAAGTCGCTGAGATAGTCAGGGCACTTTTGTTGTTGCAGCAGAGCTTGACCTGCCTGACTGATACCCAGAGTCAAAGGGATCAGAAAAGTCGGGACAAGAGACAGATGTTACCCATCTTCTGTTTTAACAAACTGAGTCCTACTGCCACGACTAGCCCATGAGATGATGGAAAGAAGAGGGGCAAATGGTGGAGAGAGCCCAGTGTGAAATAGTGCATAGGTTCAAGTAGGAAATAATGGTGTTTGATTGACATTGTGACGGAGATGAGATACGGGGAAATTCCATGTCCAGAACTATTGCTGAGAAACTGAAAGTCTGTGTGTGTAAGAGAGAGAGGGGAGGGCAGGGTGATGGGGGAGAGAGAGAGATGAAGGTTTTTAACTTGAGAAACAGACCTAGAAGGATGGTATTGTCACTTATTTAGAAGAGAAAGTCTGGGAGGCAGTTCCAGCTTTATCTGCAAGCAGGTACCTATTCTAAATAGTCCGCTGGAAATATCTGCTTGCAGTCCAGGACAGGGGCCTGAACTGGAGGGGAGTTTTCAGACCAACAGTACAACAATTATTTTAATCGTAAGACTAAGTAAGATTTCATTATTCTAAATAGTTACAGAATAAGAGGGAAACCTATGACTTTGGTGTCTAATGCAAAGAGACTAGCTTCAAGGTCAGTTTATGCTGATGGATTAAGTCTGAGTAGAAGCAGACAAATGCTGTGGAGAATACCTGCTGCTTCTTCCCAGTGTTCTGACACAGACGGGGTGCAGAGGGGCAGTGGAGTCAGGGTAATGAGCTTGAATCTGTCAACTAGAACTAGAGAAGAAGAAGAAGAAGAAGAGGAAGAGGAAGAGGAAGAGGAAGAGGAAGAGGAGGAGGAGGAGGAGGAGGAGGAGGAGGAGGAGGAGGAGGGGGAAGGGGAAGGGGCAGGGGAAGGAGAAGGGGAAGGGGAAGAAGAAGAAGGAGAAAAAGGAGAAGGAGAAGGGGAAGGGGAAGGAGAAAAGAAGAGAAGCAAGAATACTTGAATCCAACCTCGGTCTGATGGTGCAGGCCTGTAATCCCAGCTACTCAGGAGGTTGAAGCAGGAGACATGTGGGATTCCTCTTTGTATGCAATGATATGTTTTATTACCATTGGTTAATAAAGATGTTAATTTGGCTTATTTCAGAGCAGAATATAGCCAGACTGGAAAGATATAGAAAGAGAGTCGGTAGAGTCAGAGAGGTGCTATGTAGCTGCTGAAGGAGATATGCACCAGAACCTTGCCTGTAGGCCATAGCCTCGTGGTGATACACAGATTAATAGAAATGGGTTAATTTAAGATGTAAGAGTTTGCCAGGAATATACTTGAGCTATTGGCTAAACAGTGTTGTAATTAATATAGTTTCTGTGTGATTATTTGGATCTGAGGGGCCAGGAAATGAATGAGCAGTTTCCAATTATATAGGAGGATTACGAATTCATGGTTTGCCTGGGTGACTTAGTGTGACACTATGTCAAAATAACAAATTTCAAATCTTAAAAGAATTTGGAATATTGTTTGGTGGTAGAGCCTCAGTAGCTCCTGAACTCACAAAGTAGTCATTTCTGTAGGGAAAGAAAACATTTATTGAATGATACTGTCACTCACATCAGGAGTCTTAGCTCCTGGGTGCATACTCCTAGCCATCTTGTACTGAACACTCGGCTGTGTAGAGAAAAGGCCCATCAAAGGTGAACTTCTAAGAGAAGGGGCCAGGAGGAAGCAGGTAATTGTGAAATTGGGGAGGCATTAACTGCTAGGTGATGGAATTTCAATGTCATTCCATGAACCAAAAGGACCTGTGTGTTAGTTACTTTCGTGTCCTGGGGACAAAACACCTGCAATACACAATGTAAGGGACGAGGGATTTATTTTGACTTACGGCTTCGGCAATTTTTATTTATCACAGTGAGACAGAAAAGTGGAGTTCGTGAGAGTGGCGGAATGGAACACAAACCGGGAGGCAGAGCTAGCTAGTTTAGAACCGAAAGTGGGTAACTCCTTCGAAGGGCTGTCCCAGCGCCCTAATTCCACCAGCAAGCCCAGCTCTTCCCAGTTCCACAGTTTACCCAAGCAGTACCAGCAGCCTGGGTATGAGTGTTAAAACATGAGCCTGTGAGGGACCTTCCCGATTCAAACCACAGGATGGCTGGAGATGGAAAAGGGTTGCCTCTAGCGCCTTAGAAAGATTGCCTAAATAAAGGGGAACTGGAGATTGGAGACGGAAGGCACAGGGCACAGGCAGACAGTTAAGAAGCTACTGTGAGCACACGTGTGAAGATGAAGAAAAGGCGGGCATAATAAGTTTCTACCGTGAAATATAAAATCAATAGGCCTTAAAAATTGTCAAGGGAGGGGAGGGGGAGGCAATGGGAGTTTAGAGCTCATCACACTTACTTGGGTGTCCCTAATCCTTGGCGGGGTGCCTAGAATTTAGCAAGCATTGCTTTGTTGTTTCTGCCCAAGGGAAGTGGTTTTAGAAGAATTGAGAAGGTTTTTAGATATAACATAAATTCTTTTCTCCAAAGAGCTCTAAGCCTGGAAATTTGTTTAATAAGGATTAAGAGTCTTTCATTATAATACATTTTGTTGTCCAGGCAGTAAGGAAATGGGCACTCCCATACATCACCCGCGGGAGGGTAAATGGTTTCAGGACTCTTGGCGGGTGATTTGGCAGTATCTATTAGAATTACGAATGCATATACTCTTGGACCCCATGATTCTGCTTCTGGGAAAAATTCTCAAAGATAGATGTGCACATGTTCAAAATGGCTCCTGAATGTGTTCTTAGAATTCTTGCTTTAAAACTGAAGGCTGGAGTACGTCAAATGTCCATAAAGAGAAAAGCCAGTGGATAATTTATGTATGGTCATGAAATGGAATTCAATGTGGGTGTTAAAATGCAAGAGAATATAAGTGTATTTCCCATACATTCATAAAGACCTTCAAGATGCATAAGTAAAGGTGGTAAAATGTGAACAGCAGCCTCAGCGTGCTCTCTCGGGAAGGAAAGTGGAGATCAGAATCTATATCTATTCTTATGTTGTATAGTTATATTTTCTTTTATGAAAATCATTAAGTGATACCAAAAGGTTGGAGAATAATATGGATGCATTAACCTACTCAAAATATCAAATTAAAAATACTATCTCCACTATTGTTTAAAATGTAAGGCACCAAAGGGTTTCCCCACTCCGTCTTTGTCCCCCACCCTCTATTCCCAGGTGACATATTCATTTAAATTTGCACCATGATACACGTAGTAGCAGACTCTTCAACTGGATAACCATTCAGAGGAGAAACTTAAGCCACAGGGAGCAGAGAGGATGAGTCTTGAGGATTCGGAAAGTTTAAGGGACTAAGCTAAGGGGTTTTCATGCTTGGGATGGGAAGAGGAATACCTACCAAGAGGCTTACCAGTGTCACAATGGGGCACACGTGCGGTTTATTAGGATGTGTCTCAGGGATGCTCCTATTTAGGGCCCTGTTACTGATCACATTGCCATTAGCTAGTCAGAAACATTGACAGTTCTCTGGAAGAGAAGTATTAATAAAATCACGGTTTGTGGTTCTTTGAATTTTTCTTCTAGGTGTTTCATAAAAATTGGATTACTCGTAAAAAGTAATGCAGATTTTGTCTGAATTCTCTGGCAGTACACCAACAAGGGAAGGCTCCATTTGTGAAATTTTGATAGACAATGTACATTTGAACACGATATTTTCCCACTATCTTTGGACTCAATATAATGAACAATTTACACCAGACTGCAACCCATCAAGCCACAAGAGTCTTCATATTGCCCTTATTATATGGTCTACATTCCCAAAAGTCCCTCTATGATTCAAGAAGACATTGGACAGTCAGCCCGCCTCATCCCGTCATAGCCACAGGTACATTCTATATCAACAACTCAAAAGATGCTTATTTCCTAAACACTAAATTTCTCACTTTACTCATTAATAAAACTTAATGAGTAACAGCGTGGAATATATTCAAAAAGAGAAGGAAAATCAGTAAGAAAATGAGGGGTTTTTATTTTTACTCTTCTTATTCTTTATTTTGATTTTGAGATTAGAATATAATTACCCCATTCCCCCTTCTTTTACCTTCCTCTAAACCCTCACTTACACCAACCTTGCTATCTTTAAAATCCATGATCTCTTCTTTCATTAATTATTATTGCATGCAAAAATGAATATGTTCCTAAAAATTAATGAACATAATCTGTTCAGTCTATGTAATGTTACTTGCATGTATGTTTTCAGGACTGATCAGTTGGCACTGGATAACCAAACAACATGCTCTTACCTGGGAAAGTCTATTTCTCCCACTCGCAGCTTTCCTCAGGTGCCTGGCGTTCTCTGTGTAGAGCTGAGGCTTCCTGGGCCTTCCTTCATCTACTTTCACATGTCAGTTGTTGTGGTCTTGTTCAGCTCATATTTAGGAAGTTATGTTGGTGAGACTTTATGGATGTAGCTTCTGGAATTCCTAGGAGACACACTCTCACAGAAAACTACATGATCCCAGGGCCCTTACAATTTTTCTGCCCCTCTTCCGTTATGTTCCCTGAGCCTTGGGTGTTGGGGTTGTTTTGTAGATGTATTCATTGAGACTTGTCTCCCTAATTCTACATGTTGATTGCTTGGGGTTTCCTACAGTGATCTCTGTTAGCAAAAGAAGTTTTTGTGATGAGAAGTAAGGCCTATAGTTAGCTGTGGTTGTAAAGGTAAGTATTTAGAATATAGTTAGGGATTATGCTGCTTAAGTCAAAAGACACTTTAGGTGCTTCTCCAAGACTCATGACTTCACTAGCCTTGGGTAACTGGCGAGGTTTCCAATACCAGATACAATTTTCCTCTTGTTAAGCATGTTTTAAGTTCTGTTGGAAAGCTATTAGTTACCCCCAATGTATGAACATCACTTCTGCACTCTTAGGGTATCATGCCATTCTGGTCATTGTTGTGGTTCGTGGACAGCATAGCTTTCTAGGATTGTTGGTTACTTCTCTCCTTTGAAAGCTTGGTACCTTCTGGAACCATGAAAGCTAGTCTTTAGGGAGGAGGCATTCAGGTCAGTTCCATTCAGGAGCCTCTGGGTCCCATGTCTAAAGTACATGGTGTCTCAGTAATAGAGACTTACCCTACATTTCTGGGAGGCAGTGAAGAGCAATGAATAGTCAGGAAAGTTTTAAGAGTTTTTTTTGATGTAGTCTTTGACTCTTGGAAGACCTATTGTTATCTCAGATGAGAAGATTTTATTTAAACTATATGTGTGTTGTTGGGGTTTCTGTCCTGACCAGTTCCCTCAGTTGTTAAATTCAAAGAAATCACACAGAGGTCTGCATTAGTTATAAACTGATTGGCCCGTTAGCTCAGGTTTCTTATTAACTCTTATAAATTGTATTAGCCCATTATTCATATCTGTGTTAGCCACATGGCTCGGTACCTTATTCAATGGGGCAGTCACATCTTGCTCCTTCTGTGGCTGGGCCAGGACTCAGAGGAATGAGCTTCCTTCTTCCCAGAATTCTCCTGTTCTTATTGACCCACCTCTACTTCCTGTTTGGTTGTCCCACCTATGCTTCCTGCCTGGCTACTGGCCAATCAGCATTTATTTAAAATATAATTGACAGATTACAGACCATTGTCCCACACCATATGTATACATTTATATACAGACTTGTGTATATTATGAAGTATTTTAAGGAAGATAATTGCATGTATTATGACATAGTAATATATTAAGTATTAATATATCACTGTACTATAAAATATTAAGACAGGCTTATGTGTATTATGAAATATTCTAAGTTAGATAGTTAATAGTATGAGTCCTTATGAGTTTTTTAGATATCCTTACTACTATTTTACCCTCCTCCCTAATGGAGGTATTTTTTTAATAACTTAATTTATTAATTGATTCTTTGGAAATTTCACATCATGCACTCCAATTCCTCTCATTTCTCAGTCCCTCCATATCTGCCCTTTACCCTTGCAGTGCCCCCCTCCCCGAGGAAGGGTGAATATGGGAGCAGGGAAGAAGATATCTTAATTAAGGAAGCCATTTTAGGGTTGGCAAGAGACTTGACTCTAGAGGGGTTCCCAGGTGTCCATGGAGATGTCCTCAGATAGTTCCTTGGGCAGCCAAGGAGAGAGGGCCTGAAGTGGCCCACACTGATGAATATCTTGCCCTTCACCATAGAACCTTCATCTGGCGATGGATGGAGATAGAGACAGAGACCCACATTGGAGCACTGGACTTGGCTCCCAAGACCCAAATGAGGAGCAGAAGGAGGGAGAAGATGAGCAAGGAAGTCAGGACCACGAGGGATGTGCCCACCCACTGAGACGGTGGGACTGATCTAATGGGAGCTCACCAAGGCCAGTTGGAGTGGAACTGAAAATGCATGGAATCAAACCAGACTCTCTGAACGTGGCAGACAATGAGGGCTGACTGAGAAGTCAAGGACAATGACACTGGCTTTGTGGGAGCCTAGTCTGTTTGGTTGCGCACCTTCCTGGACCTGGATGAAGAAGGGAGGACCTTGGACTTCCCACAGGGCAGGGAACCCTGACTGTTCTTTGGACTGGAGAGGGAGGGGGAGGGGCATGGGGGGAAAGGGGAGGGAAATGGGAGGTAGGGAGGAGGAGGAAATTTTTTAATAATAATAAATAAAAAAATTAAAAGCAAACTAAACCAACCAAACAAAAACTAATTTGCTCCTCAGTCTTTCCCACATCTCCATCACCTCTTTATTTACTTTAGTGGCATTGGGAGCTACAGTGTGTCACGTAATATACCTTTTTGTCCTATCATCTTCACTTGCACATGTTCATTGCCGTGAGTTATTGATTGGTTCAAGAACTCTGATTTCTGTCACACCATTATCACTGGACCCTCAGCAAAAGTCCTCTCGTATATCCTGCAGCCGTCCCAAGTCATTGGAGATCCTGTGGGTATTCTTCCACAGGACCAGTACGGAGAAGTTCTTAATTTCACTCCTAGCTTACTAATCTTTACAGAATAATGGGGGAGACAAAAGATAATGACCCTAGAGTGACATTCAACACCGTAGTTCCCTGGATCCCGGTTTCTGTCACACAGCTCGGCTTTCCCATCATCACTGGCCTTCCTTCTGGAATTACAAAAGGCATCTTTGCCATTTCCCATCCATCCAGCACAACTTGGGCTCTCCTTGTCAATAGGACTTCTCAAATCTGTTTCCCTCACAAACAGCTTCCTTGCCATTTGTCTTGAGTTTCAGGAGGGATACACTTATCAACCGATAGGTGAGTAGAATCTGGCGTGTCTCCTCAAAACATACTCTCATACCACAGAGAGGGAGACAATGAGTGTCAGTTCCACAGAAGGGCTGGACGAACCCCTGGGCCTCACAAACACCTGCACCCATGACGTTCTGACAAGTTTTGAAGCCTGAGTTTTCCCTTGATATTTCAGTGTAGAAGCTCCCGCCACCCATCTGCCCGTCCCTCAGCCTTTGCCTCAGTTAGGAGGCTCTGCTGATCTAGGGGGAAAATATCGTTTCAGCATTATTATCTTTCTCCTAGAAAAGAATTTGATTCTGACCTTGAGGAAGGGCAGAACTGGGAAGAACAGCCTTTTTAGGCTGATGGCTTCTCTTTCCTGAGCTCCTGAGACTAGGACTCAAACCAGTGTCTACATGTGGGATTCTCAAGTAAGCTAAGTAGACTCGGTGGCTGCTGTTGACCACTGAGTAGCTCAGAAATCTCTTAAGTCTCTCTAATGGGGTCACATCTCTCATGCTCCCTAATTGACTTGGTCCTGTGTCGCTCTACCTTATAAACATTATTATATTCCAACCCGTCTCATTGACTGGATGGTGCTTTGCTTAACTGAGGCTTACTCCCCACAGCTCCCTCCACGTCAATGCAGTAGGCAGGCAAGGGGTCCTAATAAAACACCCACACACATTTCCATGCCTTCCTGCCAAGATCTTTCCTCTGGTACCAGCACTGAGATCTGAGAATGAATCCAGAGAGCATCATGCCTCTTAAAATCTGTCTAGTTTTGATTCAGATATTTCTGCTGTAAGTACCTACCTCACTTGCCAGCACTTTTGTGGCTTTAAACATGATTACATTGGCTTGTCATATTTACTTATGACATAGTTGTTAGCACTGGGGAGATGTTTGACACTGTTTCAAAAGCGAAAACCTCAGAGTTGGCAGACTACCCTTAACTGTTAGCCTTCTTGGTGGAAATGGGAAAGTTAACATTTCTCCCCCCTCCACTTGAGGCTGCTCTGACTGCTCCAAAACCTCTTGCCTTTATCCTGGAATTACTAGACTATCGCTAATGGCTCAGAAAATGACACCCCAAAGCATGAAGCTCTGGCAAGCCAACAGCTCTCAAACAAAGGCTTCTGGGAAAACTCTGCCAGCTGTCTGCGGACCTCCTCTTGTCATCATGTCTCCTGGTTGTCTTTCTCCCTAAAAGCAACACACAGAAACCAGACTTCTTCCTCCTCTGTGTGAGTCCCAGAACTGGAAACGCTACTCTAAATGCCCCTCTCTTTTCTGTGTAAGAGAAGGCTACGAAGAAAGTTCCCATTCCATCCTGTCTGTAAATAGCTATAAAACCCCTGTTCTAGAAAGTCTCCTAAATCATGGAGACAGGCACACTACACAGAAAACAGGAGGCGTGAAGCAGGCAGGCCTGGCTGAGTTCCCCATCTCAGTCTGGGACTCTTGAAGTCAGGAAGGAACTCTTGACAGGTAGACAAAATTCACCTGGATGCTCGGGAGATCTAGCAACCTCTGAGTCCATCATTTGAAGAATTTTAATAGAAATCTCTTTAAATAGATTGTCCAATCATGTTTAGACACAGCCATTTATTCTCCACCAAATCTAATACTAAACAATCTCTGGGTCTTGAGCCTTCTAACGTCTCCCGAGTCACATAAAACTGTGATTAAGTAAACCTTCTGTGCTTTTCCCTTAGACTGGTTCTTGTTGTAGGGATACATCGGGAACAGGAAGCTGGAAGGGCAGTATGTGTTTAGACAACATAGATGATACAGATGCCCAGTATGAGTCAGCTAAATCATGGCTGTCATCAGATATTTGGGAGTCAATGAGTCAGCACAAAATGGCTGACACCAGATGTGTAGGGAACCCCCAAGTAAATGGTGTCGTAATCTGTTCTACAACTATTTTTGGCAAAATGCTTCCTTCTTGTGTATTCTCTACATATGTGGCTTTGAGGTCAGAGACCTTAGCTTTCACCTCTGCCAGCTTATCTATGTTTGTCTATGGCCGTGCCTTTCTGCTCGACTCCAATCAGCTTGTGTGCCAGTCTGTGTGCCTGTCTTTGCCCACCTATGCTCTCTCTCTCTCTCTCTCTCTCTCTCTCTCTCTCTCTCTCTCTCTCTCTCTTCTCTCTCTCTCTCTCTCTCTGTGTGTGTGTGTGTGTGTGTGTGTGTGTGTGTGTGTGTGTGTGTTGGCATGTGCCTGGGTGCCTGCCTACTATCTAGGGTGCTTTTGAGCAAAGTCTATTTTATTTTCTTGTGACTCCCTTCATTTTCTTTCATCTCCCAGCCTCCCATGGCCCCCTTCTTTCCTGGCATCAGACCTCAGACCTCACAGGTTGTCACTCGTGATTTTTACAGAGACAAAAGATATAAAAGAAATGACCAGCAGAAGCATAGACCAGAGAGAGAACTCTGCCTGGAGGAAGCCAGGCATCATTCCAACGGGTTATTAGTGAGACGTATTATTTGCAAGAACTGTTTTTGCCTCAAAGAAACTTTGTACTGGCAAAAGAAATTGGCATTAATACGATATTAAACACATCCAAGCAAAGAAGGCATCCTCTCAAGTACAGCTCCCTGATAGTGAAAGGGTTAAACATGATCTACCCACTTGATACACTTCTGGCTGGTGCTCAGGGTCTGCTGGTCACCCTTTTCCAGGATCCTTGACTCCTTTGTTTTCAGAAAATATTTTGCAACCCTCGTCTTTGTTCTCAAACCCACAGAGGCCAGTTATGTAATTTATTGCAATTTAATAACTTAGATACATAACTCCACAAACCATGGGTGTGGAAAGGCTGTGTCTGTGAAAATGGCACGCATGCTACTTGAGGGCACAGCGAAGACAAGCTACTCAACTTGGTGCAGGCAAGGAAACTGCACAGAACTGGAGAGAGAAACGTCAAATAGAAAGGGTTCTGAGTTCAGGTGGGCTCCATGACATGTTTTATTATTCTTTACTTAAAAAAATAAAACCTTTTGTATGATAATATCAAGATGCAGGAAGATTCTATCATCAGACCTCAAACTCAAGCAAAGGGCTTGGGTCTACATCACAGCTTGGAAAACGGATGCAGATTTATGTTTGAACTAAAAATAGAGTTTATGCTTTATTTCCTCCTCTCATTTTCTGCTTTAAAAAAATCCTATTAGCTAAGTTCTAGAGTCAGACCTGACTCGGTGGGCTCTCATTAGGTTAGGTAAGCTGCATCAGTGGGTATCCTCTTCCCTATCGTGACCCCTTTGTTCTTATCCTCGCTTCTCCCTCTTTGACTGGACGTTGAGAGCTCAGCCCAATGCTCTTCTGTGGATCTCTGCACCTGCTTCTACCAGTTGCTGGCACCCAGTACTTTCGTAAACGGCCATCCATACAAAGCTGGGCTTTCTGTGACATAGTTGCCTTTGGGTTAACCATGGTTCTGTATAAACTCACAGGCTCAGCAAATTGGAGTTTAGTAAGTACTGTTACTTTGGTCTTTCATAGGTTTCCTCTCTTGGGGGTGGGGTGGTAGGCATTTGTTCACATATGCCCAGGATTAATGTCATAATGTTCTCAGGGGAATTTCCTGAGATGGCAGGATTAGGCTGTGGCTTCAAAGATGCATAGGAACCCCTGGTCCCATGTGGAAGAAGTAGGGGTTGGGGATGGCAGCATGTGCCAGTAGACTAAGGCGAGAAGAAACTGGTTGAAACTTTCCCATTTGGACCCTTTTTCTTTTATTTTAAATTTAATTTTTGTATGCAATGTATTTTGGTCATATTTTCCCCTAACCAACTCCTCTCAGATCTGTGTCATTTATGTACCTACCCAATATCATGTCCTCTCTCTTTTCTCTCTCTCTCAAGATATGCCATACATATGTCTTCCCAAACAAAAATCAGAACAAAGAAACTAAAAAAAATCAATAAGTAAAAAAAAAAATCAAAACAAGAAACACACACACACACACACACACACACACACATACACACACACAAATCCCATGGTGTCCATTTTGTGTTGGTTAACTCTGGGCATGGAGTTGCCTTGGAGTGGGGTTGATGCATATAACAGTGGTTCTTCATTTGAGAAACTGATTTTCCCTTACCCACAAGTATCAGTTGTAAATAGTGTCTTGTTAGAAATGGGACTTTGTGTGTCCACTTCTTTGCAGTGCTGGGATGGTGTCTGACTTCAGCCTGTGCAGGTCTTGTCTGTGCTGCCGTAGACTCCGTGAGGTCCTATGTGTATCCATCCTATCGTGCTGGGAAACAGTATTTCCTTGCAGTCATCCACCACCTCTGGCTCTTAGAACCTTTCTTCCTCCTCTTCCACATAGATCCCCGAGCCTGTTTAGGGCTGGGTGCTTTGAGTGCTCTGAAGTTTTTCGTTCTCTGCATTTTGCCACTTGGCCCCCTTTCCACCCGTGTTATTTTTACGCAACACCATACATCCATGTATCTACCAGAGGCACACAGGTCAAACATTAACGAATAAATCATAAAAACCTTTATTTTAAGCCCACTGTTTGGTAAGTGTATAATTTTACCACTTATTAAAGATGAAATCAAATTTGCATACACAGGTGAGCACTTCCCAAAGCACCTTGGATTCATCACAGCTTTGATTTTCAATCAGTTTTTTGATTGTTGTATGATCTAAAACCTCTACTCTTGCCAACTTTTTGGCAGCCCCCACATTTGTTACAGAACCCCACCATGGGGGCTATGATCTGGCAGTGAAGAAACTGGTTTAAGTGACCCGAATAGGCTGCGTGAGTACAAGTGGGAGCAGGAGGGGGATGAATGTTAATATCCGGAGGGATAAAGACTAAAGATAGAGGGGGAAAAAGAATGTTTCTCAATACTGTCACAAGGAGCAGTGGGGAGAGAGAAAACACCAGGCAGGAGTTGCCCTTTGCCGGTTGGGTTATAGACAATGTAATCATGTGATCAGCTCCACTAAATACAGTGAACCAGCAAGAGAAAGCCAGGAACTTCCTGCAAATGAGCTGACTCTGTTTAACCTTATTTCCTGAACTACCGGAAGTACGGTGCCAGTGCCGCCGTCAGTCAGTCCCACGTTTGAACAAGATTCTCCTGCCTGGAATTGAGAATTAACAAAACTGTTTAAAAAAAAATTCCAAAGCAAAATGCCAAATAAATAAATATCTCATGAAAAGCAAGGCAGCAGAAACAGTATTACCATTGTGCTAGGGATTACGGATGATCTAGCAATGACTGGAAATACACAGGAGGGGATGGTATGTGTAGGTGGGTTATAAGCCGATAGAGCGCTGCTTTGTATGTATGTGGGCCTCTGCAGATCTGGGCGTCCACAGGGGTCGTGGCAGCCGATCCCCCGCAGATGCTGCAATAGAGCCTCTCCGCAGAGAAGCTCTTCCTGTGGCTTCCCAATCTCCCCGCCGCTCTCCCACTTCCCACCCACACGAGCAGCGCCATTCTTTCAGCTACATCAGTGACTGCGTCAGCCCCACACAGCCCCTGCCTTCACCAAAACAAACCCATTTCACTGCCTCCGCTCAGTTCTCTACCCCATCCCTTCCTGGGTTCTGAGATCCTGCTGCTTAAGATTAAACACACACGTGCATGCGCGTGCACGTGCGCGCGCGCACACTCACACACACACACACACGCACACATGCACAAATTAATTTTTAAAATCATTTTTAAAAAGGAAGGAAAGAATCAGGCTGTCAGCCAGGAAAAGTTGTTAAACCCTGTCCACTGGAACTTCGCAGCACATTTGCTTTCTTACCAAAAGAGGATTCATCTTGGCCAATGAGAAACAAATGAATATGTAGTGATTCGTCACTTGCTATAAAGCCTTGCCAACAATTCCCACTGCTGTGTTCTCTTCTGTTTTTATAATCAATTAAAAAGGCTCAATCCGTTAGGGGCCCTTTCTCCCTCCTGGAAGTGGGGAGCGAAAGCGAGAGGCTCTCAGCAAAGACCCAGGCTCTTCTGAGAACTGTCTAGCAGGCGGCCTTCTTACAGTAACACTCCATTTTAACGGTTCTGTAATGTGAAATTGACAATGGAACCCCCACCGAAGCCCTCTCAGCAGCCTCACGCGCCCTATATAAAAACGATGCTACTGCCAGGGATAGGTCACAACAGAGATATGAGCCTCAGCAGCTGCTCCGGGGCTGAGAGCAGTGCTCCCCAGTTTCAGGAAGAAATCCACTCCTCATCCTTGCCACAGGCTATCCAGTTCTCCAGTTCCTCGTTTAGGTGAGCCTCAGTCAGGTATCGAGGGAATGATTCCTCCACAGAGAGCCGCGGTAGGTGTCAGCTTTCTGAGAGCTGAATTGTTCTTCCCAGAAGCCAAAGGAAGTCTCGAGTTGGTTTGAATGCTCCCTTGTGGGTGAGCCAGGGACATGGGGGAGGCAGCTCCAACTCACCAGCGTGACACCATTCACATAAGTACCCAGCATCCCCTCTTCGCTTGCAGCAGATTGAAGGTAATGTTTTAAGAGGGTTTTCAAGCTGCTGGGAAATTGCGGGCTTGAGAAATGTTCTTTAAACCTTTTGAAATTCAAATTCCATGTCAGCAGAGATGTTGAAATGGGAACCAGAGGAAGGGACAGGAGATTGACAGTTCACCCATTCACCACAGGCGCCCCTTGCTACCCCTGCCACCCACCAAGCCCTTCAGAAGGGCAGTTGGGTTGCTTTGCTATGCCCCTCCCCGGGCAGGGTGTGGGAAGAAGTCACAAGAGGCAGAGAGAATTGATGTCAGGAATAGCCTCACTCAGGGTCTGCTGATGGGGTTGCATGGCCCGCTAGGTCATGGGGGTGGGGTGCCAGGCTGCTTGGTAGCTGAAGCCAGAAACAAATATGGGTCTAAACCATGGTCTATGCAGTCTTGTAGAGACAGTCTAGGTAGACGCTATTCACTTAATTATGAGAGACCCATTCTACAGGTG
This sequence comes from Myodes glareolus, assembly GCF_982192425.1. Lineage (NCBI taxonomy): Eukaryota > Metazoa > Chordata > Mammalia > Rodentia > Cricetidae > Myodes > Myodes glareolus. Next base: position 20,166,038 of record NC_142026.1, read on the forward strand.
TGGTTGCCATCCAAATGGTGATGACACTGGGAAATAAGGTAATAAAGATGACCGAGGAACTCACAAAGCTGTAAAAATGTCTTTTAGCCCAAATAAGTAGATGATAGCTAAATATGGAAATTCTGAAGGACAAAAGCAGACAAAGGGGTCACCCTACATGGAAGAGGCTGTGTGTTCCCTCGAACAGCAAGGCACGGTTCATAATCTTTTCCCATAAGTGAGTTACTTCTCTATTAACTGGAACCAATCACAGTAACATGTAGCTCATAAGGCTGCCTATTATATTAGATAAGACAACCATTGAAAATGCAAATCCAGTGCCTACTATAAATACTTAAAAGCATGTCAGAAATTATTGCTAGATAAAGAGCAATGTATAATCCCTCCCTGTCAGGTACATTGGTCCTCACTACCCCCTTGCCTTCTTTATTACTCCAGAGAGAGTGGGTTAATGATGCATGGGTTTTCCCCACTACACATGTGTGGAAGTTTCTGAACAGGCCCATTAGCATTCCTATGTACCTGCAAGGATTACATAGATTCCTTACTTTCTATCATTGATTTTTTTTTCCATTTAATTTATCACCCTCCAAATCCTTCTCAGTCTAGATGTCATCTGATATTAGCTGCTGATTGGAGAGAAAGTGGCTGCTCCAGATAAGCTGGCATTAACTTTTGGACTGAAACGACTGATGGATGGTCTGGGTTTGAGTCCAGTCAAGTACACCGTTCCATGATGAGGTAGCAATGCACCAGATCTAGGCTTATCCTGTCTCTGATTAAGCAGTCTGAGAATGGAGTTCATGGACTGAGAAATATAGTGTCTCTTTTTAGAGGGGAAAGGAGAAATAAGGAGACCATCTTCAACACATAAACTTTGAGTTCGTGTTTCAGAAAGGGCGTTCACATGAACACTACAGCGGAAAGCAATGTACAGGGCAAGTTTGCTTTACTTTAGTAACAACATCGCTAAAGTAAAAGTCATATTGTCTAATACCAACCTGGGAGAAATGCCAGTTTCAACAGCAAAGTATGTCATAATTATGTAATTATTTAACACTTTTCTTTGACTAACTCAAGTTGTTTATAAACAGACTGAAAACACCAAGGGAAATAGTTTACTCAAGTAAAGCCAAGTGCTGAATGGCTAACTCTTGACCCATCTCACCGATTTAGTATAGCAGTGCCTAGAATAAATCAATACTACCTGTCATCATAGGCTCCATTGAATCCTTTATCAAAGTCCCAACCCATTTGCTATGTGTGAATTTCCCACTCCATAAATAGAGTGCTCACATCGCTTTTCATTAGCCCTCTCAGTAGTGGTCGCCAAACATTCTTTTGTCCACTGCTGCATTTTCTAGAGGACAACTTAGAAAGAAATTCCAAGAGGGAAAGGAATGAGGCCAAATGCCAATTCTTAAGGCAGAGCTCAAAGAAACTGAGGTGTAAAGGAATGGTATTTATACATCTCGAGATACTCAGCTGTCCTCTGCAGAGGTGGACAGAGGGGTGAGAAACTGCCTCAGTCGGTGAAGCACTGGCTGTGCAGTCGTGAGACCTGAGTGCTATTCCTAGCACCAGAGATGCTAAGTGGCAGCCATGATGGCATGAATCCGCAATCATTGTAATGGGGGAAAAGACAGGTAGATCCTTGGGCTTACTGTGCAGGTGGCATAAATAAACTGATGAGTTCCTGGTTCCATGCAAGACCCTGCCTCAAATACAAACGTGGAAAGCAGCTAAGGAAGATACTTGACATTGACTGCTGGTCTCCATATGCAGGTTTCTACATGCCCATGTCCCACATTATCACATATATAAGTCATTATATACAAAACACACTCACCTGTACATACATGTGCACACACACATGCACACACAGCACATGTACATGCACACACACACACACACACACACACACACACACACACGGATGCACTTGAAGTGGGCAAGGCAGGATGTAAGAATCTAGATGGCAATTGAAGGTAGGGTTTGCCATATGGATTGATGAGATGTAAAGGACCCATACAAGTCATTCCTATAAAACATGGGATGATGATCTGAAATAATTTACCTCCTGATAATGACCCTGTGTACCTTGCTTAATGCTCAAGGCATTGTACCTCAGCAGACAAAGCACCCCCAGTGACTCCCCCACCCTCTACTTTTCTCTGTAGGACACAAACACTTTCTCTGCTTAGAGTAGTATTTCTCAACTTTCTTGTAGTTGGAGGCTGTTTGTTTGTTTCCTGGCCACTCACTCAGACCTGAAATAAATACACAGAAACTATATTAATTATAATACTGTTTGACCAATAGCTTAAAAGTATTTCTGGCTAACTCATATCTTAAATTAACCCATTTTTATTATTTTATATTTTACCATGAGGCTCATGATTTGCCAGCAAGGTTCTGATGGGTTTCCTGCAGTGTCTACATGGCTTCCCACTGATTCTACCTTCTTTCTCCCAGCATTCAGTTTAGTTTTCCCATGTAGCTCTACTCTGCCTTACCACAGGCCAAAGCACCTTCTTTATTCATTAACTAATAAAAGCAACACATAGACAGAGGGACTTCCCACACCATTTCCCCTTTTCTGTTTAAATTAAAAGGAAAGTTTTAACTAGAGCATAGTAAAATTACATATAACAAAACAGGTGTCAAGCAAGAATTACAGTTACAATATTTATATCTGCTTTATCTTTTATCATAACTAAGGAAAACTATAACTATCTGTTTTTCAACTCCATCAAAGACTCCAGAAGGTATAATATTGCCTAAGTAAACAGGAAGTGCATTGTAAGCAACTTCCAAAACTCTAGAATTGACAGAGACATCTCCCTGCATGGACAGTCACCCAAAGGCTCTGTAACATTGGGGCACCCATCTTTAGTCTACAGGCCCATAGAATCTGGCAGACTTTTCCAAAAAGCAAGAAATTTGAAGATCTCTTATGCCTTGTACTGGAAAAGTTCATCAGTTTCTTTCTTTTTTGTCCTGCAAAATGGCTGGCAGCTCTCTCATGAAGCAGTAACCCCAAGGATTATCTCACCTTCTTTAGGCAACTTTAGCAGTCATTTTTCTGTGGATCCTGCATGTCCAGTTCATATAGTATAACATCAAGCAGTCCAGGCAAGAACAATTTCTTGCCCAAATGGCTAGCAAACTCCATAAGGAGCCTCTTCAATGCCCATCTTTCTCGAACTGGTGCTTGGTGCTGTCAGGAGTAGATGTGCCTCATTGTCATGGGAAGTCCTAAGTTCTTAAAACATTTTAGATTTTATATTCTGTTAGTCTTTGAAAGGTTTGAAGAATAACTATCCATCTGAAATATATCTTTGTTCATCTAGAAAACCTAATTAATATGACTACAAACTTGACTATTTTAGATGACTATCTATTAAGTTGTATTTAATTACACATTACATTTTTAAATGAGTGGCACAACACAACACATTTTTAGGGCAGAAATATACATACAACAAAATTAACCTAAAATTTGTATCAATAGATCAAGATTCATACCAATGCAAAGTATTTATCTCTACAGCATATTCCTCTTTAAATGTAAATAAACATTTATAAATAATATTTCGGAATTTGGGCGTAGTTCTCTTCAAACTACTTCCTGCTGTTTATTCGGTGAATCATTTCTAGGGTTCACAGAGACCTCTGGGTGGGGATTGTTCCATCAAACCATGTTAGACTGGAAGGAATCCACAGGTTTCCATCTTCTATGAAAACAAAAGCAGAACTTCTTTTCTAAAGCAACATAATTTAGACCCAAATTTTGAAGTCAAGATATCTTTAAAAGTATATATGTTGGTTTAACTTAGCAATCCATACAATGAAATGTCTCTCTGTACTTAGCTCATTCACAGTTAAAAAATTTAAAGAAAGCATAATAAAATACACAATCCAGACTCTGTGTATATTCCATCTTTATGTGGTTTTTATTTTTATTTTTTTTACTTCTCTAATCTGTGACTGTCTATACTCCTTTACAACTGTCTAAACTCTTTTTCTTCTCTCTTAAGCCTATGTACATTTATCCAACAGCGTGACCCATTTGGAGGTCTTTTCCATCTGAATTTTTCTTTATTGTGTGAGTATGTGCAATGACTTTTTGATCAGGAATCATGTGTGAAGTGAGCATGGCTAAGACCAAAAGTTCTGCCTGCTTGCTCTGCCCAATTCAACGTGGCCAAGGCATCTTTCCTGCCTCTGAGAAACATCATTTCTGCTCCAGATCCAGGGCCATAGTATGTCTGTATCACCAGTAAGCAATATGTAACATGTTGCTCACAGACCCCATTTAAGTGATTGGCCTCCTGAAAGAGCCAGAGTTCATGCTGGCAACATAAACCAGAAAGCCGCTGGTTCAAAAATGCACTTTTTTTCCTTCTACTGCTAAATCAGGAAGACCTCTCTTAAAGGAGCTGTGGCACTCCTTGCTGCCAACAAACAGAGCCCATTCGGAAAGAAAAAAAATCTGCTAAACTTTGTTTTTGTTTTTTTCCATGTGTCTAGAATTCCTTTCCAAGCTCTCTCAGGTTTTATGTGGATTTAGCTGCACATGTTGGTGTGCCAATCTGTAGTTGGAAGCTGTTCCTTTGAAGGACTTCCCACACCACCTTCGTAATGTTGCAACCCTTTAATAAAGTTCCTCATGTTGTGGTGACTCCCCTAACCATAAAATTATTTTCTTTGTTACTTCACAAAGATAATTTTGTATTAATATGAATCCTAAATATCGGTGTGACTATGTAAATATCTGTGTTTTACAATGGTCTTGTGCGAACCCTATGAAAGAGTCTTTAGACCCCCAGAAGGGTCATGAACTACAGGTTGAAAGCAGCTAGTTAGAGCGATGGTATGTCCTCTTCTTACTTATGTTGTTCCTACTGATTCTCCCAACCCCAGTTTCTTCTTTGGCCCACTAATTCAGTGACACCATGTCTTTCTTACATGATTCTGTGCAAAGCTTGTAATCCCCATCTTAGTGTTTATCATAAACCTGTTAGTGGCCATCTAGTGAAACAAGCTCAAGGGCACATCAGTGAGACAGAAACATGGTGCTGCTTTACATGCTCCAAGGATAAGACTGAAATTGGGGCTCAGGAAAGTGCTAGAGCTGATAACTGGAAGTCTATAGTTCTGCTCACTTCTGCACATCTGCTTCATTCTCATCTGTTACTGTAAAGCACACATGGGCATATGGGAGAATGAGACAATCCACAGCTCCATCCATTTGCATGAAGCTAAATGTCCCTGGATGACATCCCCACATTTCTACCATAATCTTATCGACTCCATTTAAGTTAGGCGTCTGATAGAGGGATAAATTTAGAGATGAGATCAAGGACTAGGAGATGGGGTTTTATTCCCACAGATGAACAGGACAATGGGGTTTGTCATTTCTCATTCATGTGACTATAGGCTCCACTATAAGTAGGCTTTCTAAAAGTAGGTCACTCTGCCATGCCTATTGTATTACCATTGTAGTCTCACAAAATTGTGCCAGACACATAAAAATGCTCAATTTGTGATATAAAAATAGCTTGTATAATTCCCTCTACATCAATGACATCTTCCTAACTACCAGTCCATTTCTCTGTCTCTGTCTCTCTCCTTCCTTTCCTCCCTCCATTCCCACTCCACCTCCCACACACTAAGCCCTACCAGTGCCAAGTGCATTGGCTTTAATACTTTGTCCATATTAACCGCTACAAAAATCTCCTTTATCCTCCATAAACACCCCCAGAGACTTTGCACTTTGTCAGTCTTTCCATGTGGACTAGAAACAAGAAACATCAATTATTTCTAACTTGCAGGGTTGCGCATGGTGATAAGCATGTTACATATTTTATCTCTAATCTTCATGGCACTCAATATTTCCTCCTAGAGTTCAGACATATCTGAATAACTTGTTTGGGGTCGCAACTAATAAATATCGCTCCACCATCCGAAAGCAAACTCTTATCTCTTTCTGTTCTTTAACCTCTCCACATATGTGACTCAGTAGTCTATAAACCTCTCAATCTAAATGCTGTAGTTTAATTTATGTCTATCATCTCAGAATGTAGCACACTGCATATTTCATATGAGCGTACTAAGTATACTCAATAAATACTTGTGGAAGAAATAACAAATTGAGCAAATAAATAGAAGAATCCTACTTAAGGAAAGCAGGAGCAGTCAATAGAACTGAGGTTTCCCTCTATCCCAACAACTTTGTGGTCCTAAATCTATGTCAACAGAATGATTCATGGGAAGAAAAAAGTCAACTCCACATAAGCTGTAGACCTAAAAAGTGAACTGTTAGATAGTAAATGCTTCTAGAAAGATCCAACATTGTGGTATATACCTGTAACCTAAGCATTGGAAAGACTGAGGAAGAATGATCATAAATTCTAGGCTAATCTTGATCGTATAGTAAGTTCTAGATCAGCATGAGATATATAACATGATGTTGCCTCAAAACAAAGAAATGCCCAAACAAACTTAAAGACCTCTAGTAAAAAAATATCGACAACTCTTTGACCTTTGGAAAAAGCAAAATATTCAAAAAGGCTCTAAATAAAGAAAAAAAAGATTGGGAAAGTTTGCTGTTATATATAAAGGAGCCCCAAAAGACAACCCCCCCCAAGAAAAACCACAGGCTACAGCTATTACTTTTGGTTGTCTAATATAACTAGATGTTATCGCTGAAGTCAACACACTATTTTTAAAATATTTTTTGATTCATTTATGGGTGCAAATGTTTTACCTACATGCATGTGTATACACCATTTGCAAGTCTGGTGTTTGTGGAGTCCAGAAGGTGATACTGAATCTCCTAGAATCAGAATTAAAAATAATTATTAGCCATGCTGGAACAAAACTCTGGTTCTGGACAAGAATAACAAGCATTCTGAACAACTGAGCCATCACTCCAGCTTCCAAACACACTCTGATTGCAGAACATACAGAAATTAATTTTGAACTCACCAAGAGGCTTTCTCTTTGCTAGCTATCTTTCATAGGACTAGAAGGTACTATGTGGGTTGCTGAGGGAGAGAAGACATTAGTGGCCATATCTAGCACTGAACCTGCATGTTATAATCCCAATTTATGATGCAAAATCTGCCCACTGGTGCAATGATGGCAAAACCGTTTATGTGAGCAATCAACTGCTCTCTTAATTGAACTTGAGGCCTGCTTCACAGGGGAGAATTTATGCTGATACTACAAACACAGTCAAAATGCAATAAATTGAGAAGTCAGAGGTCCAAATGGGGAACTGACAGATGTTGTTTGGCTAAGTGGTTATGGTGCTAAGCTTCCTTTTAAATGTTTATGTTGACAGATTTGTGAAGTTCTCAACTTTAATCTGAGAAGTTTCTTAGTTCAGTGGGTAGTGGTCAATGAAGGGACTCCTTGCTGTTTGAAGTGATGAAAAATATGGGCATTTGAGTGTTCAGTCATAGATTGACGTCACTCAAAGCTCAACGATTGTGAGTGAAGTCTGCAGAATGGCAGACTCAGCCAGAGGGTAAAGGAGAAAACTATTAAATGCTATCCTCTGGATATGACAGGATTGTTACATGCGTTGAACACAAGAAACTCCTGTATAAGACCTGTACAAGAGCAATCCAATCAAAAGTTCCAGTACACAAAGAGAAGGAACTCCCAAGACCCCTCACCTAGTCAAGGAGCTACTAATAGTTGATGTGTGCATGGACAAAAGTTACTGGACTCAAGCAGTGATTCTTTTAAATGACATGACATAGAGAGGGAATATTTTGGGGGAAAGGTTGTCCCAAGGGGAGTTAGAGGCAGAGAGTAGAACAATGAATACGATTAAGAGACATTATATACATTTGTGAAAATTTTCAAAGAATAAACAGGTTTTTTTAATTAGGACTTTGTATATCTAAGTTCTCATTAAGGATGACCAAACACATGGGAGAGTAGAGAATAGTATTCAGGACTTACATCCAAAGAAAAAAAAAGTCAATCAATGTATTTAAAGATATGCTACACCAGAGAAATTCAAAGGCTATGGGAAGGTACACGGGATGGCTGAAGCTTTTGTGTCATATTGGTGACAATGTCAGCTGGTGCGCTTGCTCAGGTAGAGTGATCTTTCTGCAACCACACAGAAGAATATCTGCAAAAGATGGAAAATGTCTCAATAGTGCAGAAGATAAGTACATTGTGGTAGAACCGAATAGCATGCTGTAATACCCTCTCCTAAGCAAAATGGTCAAAGGAGTTAAGAGTCCAAGATATTTATTGAGAGTAATGGCTATGAGATGAATGGATCTGGTCAAGGCTTCAAACCACACTTCAGATATGATATTTGTGAAAAAAGGGAAAATGGCCCCATGCTATGTATGTGTCCTGAGAAATCTGACTTGGGCTAGTAGGAGCATTCAATACAAACATTGTCCATGGAGGAGCCCCAAATGTAACCAAAGGGCTAGGCCTCAATTATCCTTCCCAAACACATCATTGTGGGCTAGTTTTTTCTCATACAGATGATGTCCTGCACTTGAATGTTCTAGCAGACCCCAGAGTCCTCATAGTTAGAGTCTCCCGTGTAGTAGAACGTGGTAAAATCAACTCAGGAAAACACATTACTACAGAACATGGCAGCATGGAAAGACCATGCAATTACAACCCTGACAAAAGAACCCAGACTCCAAAGATTATAGAGGTCCATGCATATAGAACTCAAAAAAAATTTACAAATAATTTATGCATTAAAAGGAATACATAACACATAAACTCAGAGAACAAAAGCCTGGGAGAATAAAGACTTTGGAGGCATTTGCGGAAAGTTGTGAAAAGAACAAAATACATTTGGCACAAAAGACACAAATACATTTATCAAAATATTTCTATTATTAGTAAACTTCTATTGTTCATAGGAAGCAGGTAACAGGGTTCTTTCGTTTATTTGTATAAATAACTTTTGATGGGTTAATAACTATCATATTTCTAACCCAGAAAGTCCTGGGCAGACTAATAATAGCCTAACACAGCACTTCTCAACTTCTAGGTGACACAAGGAAAACCAAGAGAAATGCCAATTAAGATGTTCCTTTTAATTGGGCTTGCATTCTGCTTTGCATAATAATCCTTGCCTGTGTTTTTAAATATAATCTCCCTGTAGCTCGTCCCCACACAATGCTTGTCATTCTCCCTTTTTCCCTTGGTTGAGCCCAGCCTGCAAATATCCTCAGAATAATGGCGTAGTGGAGAGAAACCTGGGAAATGTTTAGACCACAGCACTGCAGTAAGGCAACGTGTTGGGGAACAGAAGGGAGTTGTCGAGGCTCGGAGAATCTAGGTGCTACTCCCACAATCAGCAAACAAAAGCTGGAAGAGTATTCACGCTGCTCACGGATGCTTTCCTCCGTGCACTGCGACACACAGCTACACATAAGCTAACACACACAGAAGGGAGCAGAGTGTCATAATGGAATCGGATGTGTATGGACTGAGTTTGATCTGAACGCTACTACTAGTTGGATCTTTGAAGTGTTTAAATGTTCTGGGCTTAGGTTTCAAGGTTAGAAGCTGAAGAAACTCAGCCACTTGATCTCAGAGCCCTTTCTGATGGTTTTTGCATTCTGATTATGAGCCCTGCGTATGTGTCTTGTGATTTTTTTTAAGCAAATTAACTCCTTTAAAGAAAAGATTTAATGAGGCAGTCATGGAAGACATTCTGCCAGGACATTTTCTTTCCTTTTTACCTGTTCCTTCTCTAACAGAAATCCAATTTTAGTCTCCACTATCTGTTCCTTGAAAGAGAAAAAAAAAGTCTCTCTATCCTAGCTTTGATTATGCTGCCTATTTAAACTATAGCCCATAAAATAGGTCCCTCACTTGCATTTGCTTTTAAACATGGACCCCTAGCAGATCCTGGGTGAGGGGAATGCATGGGGAAGGCACATAACAGATGGAGCCTTCTATGCTCCAGGTTGTGTTCTAAGTATGACTCCTGGAGCTGTGGAAGCTGATATGGGGCCCTCAGGGAGTCAATCTAAGATGAGGACAGTGCTGGTACCCTGTGGATGACAGGAGCTTGGTACCAAGTACTTGGTACTTGATGACATTCAAAGTCACAGATAGTACTGTTCCCTGAGCCTGTATTGTAAACTTCATATTACGTGAGATATATTTGTTCATTGTTGAGTCCAGCTTGACCCATTATTTTCTTACTTTCTGCCAAAGACATCCTGATCCAAGAGGCATGCTAATATTTACCATGCAGAAGGATTGTGAATACGCCTTGTGCCAGAACTTATGATTAACATTATATTTGTAGCAAAATACATAAAGACATTAATTATATTACTTGACACACACACACATTCTCACTCACACACACACACATATATATAGATAGAAAGATAGATAGATTAGTCTTTAAATCTACAAAGTTTTATTATATAGTTTAGAGTATCCAATACCCTATTAAATTCTGCCTTCTCCCTCCCCCATACCAAGGACAATGGTACTAAGGATGTTGAAAAGTCATTTACATATTAGAAATTCATAACCTACTGTATTTTTAGGTATCGAGAAAAGATAAAAGAAATGGGCAACTTTGGAAACGTATGAGCATGTGCAGTGATGAGGCACACCTGCTGGTAGCAGTCAAGTGACAAAGAAATCCCCAAACCCTGAGAAAGCACACCAGGCTGTATAGACTACACTCACTCCCAAAGGTGTTACAGTTTCTACCAGCTTCTAGATCACCAGAGAAATGACTATAGAGCACCAGAGAAACTCTAATGTGGCGTTAGATTCCTTTAGTCCTGGGACATGTTATCTCCTTCCTATCGGCTCTGCTGAGTGTCAGGTAGTTAGTTTATGTCAAGTATGATCCTCTGATAGTTCGGGCAGTGTAGATAAATGGCTAAGAGGACTTACCCTGGGCAGGGACATTTTCATCACCTGGTCTGTGCTGGCTCAGTGAGTGAACTGTGGCAGATATTGAATAGTAATGAGCGCTTCAATCGGCCATTAGATCACTGAGCTCTGAGACTACAAAGAATCCAGAGAAGAATCTAAACAGAAAAACACGGCTTTCCTGCTGATTTTAGCAAAGCCAAAGCCTTTCTGGCAGTGACTAAAGTCGAGATTATGAAAATGGTTAGGAAAAGAGATGGCTGTCTGCGACTGACGTGCCTCAACATCGGGAGTTATAGGAGAGACCGGAAGTCCTTCAAGATACACCTGCTACTACTAGCCTTTCACTTTCTCTTCAAAGGAAGTGGGTGGAATTTCTTTCTAATTCTCCCTTCTCTGTGGAAGTGTGGCTCTTAATTGGCTTACACTTTTTGAAGTCAGCATTGCCACAGTAAAAACTGAAAGCACGGAACGGGATATTTGGTGTCCTACAGTCTCACTTTCACATCATAAAAGACCGAATTATTCTAAGTATAACTGAGTGCCAAGTCTAAGTCACATCATTCCACAGTGGGGAAAATCAACTGATGATTAGTGATACCCATGCTGTGTCTTATAGAAGAGCTGAAATAAGGAGGTAGATGTGTAGGAAGAAGGAGGAGTCGGGAGAGTGGTAGAGAAGGGGGTAAGAGAGAGTTTCCGGAGTATGTGGCGGGGTGGGAGAGGTAGGGAGATCAGAATACATTGAACATATCTTAAATTGTCTCATACATTTTTTTTTAGTTCTAAAGAGATGCTGTAGTTGAGAGAGTAACCAATCAATATCTGATTTGATTTTAGGTCAACTCCATGAAACTGAACCCATATCCAAGGCTGTTTGGATGACCAAGAACCTGAGACTAGATAACCCAGGGACCTAAGGTAAAACCAAATACTTCTCTTCTAAATAATAATAATGATGATGATAATTTTAAAAGTAGCAATTATATGACTTCTAATGTCATTCTGCTATGTCCATAGATGAGTGCCTTGTTCCGCCATTACCAGAGAAGCTCCCTGTGCAGCAGATGGGAGCTAATGGTGAGACTCCCAGTCAGACAACCCACTTAGGACCGAGAGTTCCCTTCATTTTCTGCACATTGTCTGACTGAAGGGATCCTGGAACTCTCAGCCTTAAATGGGATGTCTCCATCAAATCCCTCTCTTTATGGCTCATTGAATCGTGCAAAAAGGGAGGTAGAAAGAACATATGAGCCAGAAATGGAAGACATTAAGGACACAAGGCCCTCCAAATTAACAAGACTGATGCAAACAGGAACTCACAGAGATGAAGACAGGCACAGGGCCTGCACAGGTCTGAGCTAGATGGAGTCTTAGAGCTGAAAGGAGAAAAAGGAGATGAGGACACAAATCCCCACCCCTAGTCCAGAAGCTCTCCCCAATTGATAACTGCATGCGAATGAAACTTTAGTTTTCTCCAAGTGAGTCTTACTGGGGAAACAAACTACACCACTTAAGGATAGGCCACATGTCCTGCAGTAGAGGCCAACAGAAAATAAACTCAACGGCATCTTTGGAGGTTCCTTTTTTTTAAATAATGTTGTGTCAACACTGTATTTTCATTTTGCTTATTTTGTTTATAAATTATATATATAACGTCGGATGAAGGTTTCCTCTGCTCTTGCCTTCTTTGTTCACGTTCTCCTTCCTTCTGCCTCTCCTTTGGACCTAGGGAGCTAGGTCCAGTGTTTCGACGTGGGTCTCCACCTCCATCTCCCTCCATCGCCAGATGAGGGTTCTATGGTGATATGCAAAATGTTCATCAGTATGGTTGTGGGCCAAGGCCGGTTCAGGCACCCTCTCCTCTGTCCAGAGAACAATCTGGGGATCTCTCCCTGGACCTGGGATCCCCTTTATACTCAAGTCTCTTGTAAACCCTATAATGACTCCCTTAGTTGAGGTATAATGGCTGGCCCGGAGTCTTTCTGAAAAGCCATTGACAATGACACTGGGACTTGTTTCCTCTGCATATACTGGATTTTTGGGATCCAGTCTGTTTGGATACTCACCTTCCTGGACCTGGAGGGAGGGGGGAGGAACTTGAACTTCCCACAGGGCAGGAAACCCTGACTACTCTTAGGGATGGAGAGGGAGGAGGAGAGGGAGTGGGGGGAGTGGGAGGGTGTTGGGAGGAGGGGCGGAAATGGAAACTTTTATAATTTAATAAACTTGAATATATATATATATATATATATATATATATATATATATATATATATAATATGGCTAATATAGCTTCCAGTTTTGAGTTTTTCTTGGGTTCCTGAGTGTGGTGGTTTGAATAGGAATGCCCCATCGGCTCACATATTTGAATGCTTGGCCATTCCTGACACTACCTGACAAAGATTAGGAGGTGTGGACTTGTTAAAGGACCTACGTCACTGCGGGTGGCCTTTGAGGTTTCAAATGCTCAAGCCAGGCTCAGTGTCTCTTTCCTTTCTGCTGCCTGCAGATACGGATGTAGAATGCTCAGTTTCTCCAGCGCCACGTCCCTGTGTGCAGCTATGCTGCCTGTCGTGACGACGCTGGACTAGACCTCTGAGCCTGTGCGTCAACCCCAAGGAAATGCTTTCCTTTGTAAGAGTTGCCTTGGTCATGGTGTTTCTTCACAGCAGGAGAACAAAGACAAAGATACCGGGTAGTTGAATGAGTGGGTCTCTGCATCTCTATTGGCTTCTGGTGCCTTTTCTTGAGATCTTTTCTTTGTCCTCTTCCACTGTGTTTGTTTTTGTTTTTTGTTTTTGTTTCGTTTCATTTTATTATTATTATCCCTCAGAAGCCTGTTTACTTTCAAATGAGAGACAGAAAGGAAGCGGATCCAGATGGAAGGGGAAGTGGCGAGAAACTCAGAGGAGAAGAGGGATAGGAAGTCATAATCAAGTAATACTATATGAGAAAAAAATGATTTCAATAAAAGAAAAAAAAATGATGTGTCAACTTCAGTGGTTCACAATGTGACCAGTTGAAAAAGTTGTCCTGGCTATGTCTGAAAAGGCATTTCTAAATGAGATTGGTATTTGAATCTGAAGACTTCGTAATACAGATTTCCCTTCCTTATGGGAGTGGGCATTAATCTGAATGTCTGAAGAGACCAAAGGACTGGGGAAGCCATGCTCAGTCCCTTCCTTCCAACCTCAGTGTAAGACCTGGGGCATCTTATGCCATTTTCTCCTTTCTTCCAGTTGAGATTTAAACCATGGGTTCTTCTGTCCTTAGGCCCATCTCCAGCATGAGAATAAAGACTGTGTACTTTCTGAGCCTCTAGGACAGCATGAAAGTCGACCTGCATGCATACAGTCATATCCCCCCTTTCCTTCTCCTCTCCCGTTTTCTCTCATCGCTCTTCTTCGCTTCCTTCCTCTCTCCCGGATATAGATTGCACTGGACTCAACCCAATAATTTTTTTTAAATATGTACAATTAAAGACCATTAGAATTCAAACATTGGTTCAATTATTACTTATAGTAAGCAACTATTTTCATGTTTCAGGTGTGATAATGACAGTTAACTACGTTAAAAATCTGTTCTCCTTGTAAGATAAAAGTTGATATATTTACAGATCAAATAGTTTATGAATGGGGAGCTATCAAAAATTAACGGGGGGCAAAAATAGAAGAGTGAGATCAAAGAAGACTAGTGTGAGCTGATCCATTATTGAGGCAGAAAACAGGTATATGAAGATTTTCCGCATATATCTTCCTATGCTTAAAGTTCCCCAAAAGAAAACATCTTTTTAAAAATGTATGTAGAACTTTAAAATTTAGTTAAAAATGATTTTATCTAGAATTTTGATATGCATCACAAACTTGGGTCCTGGTCTTAATCTTAGTCAGACAAACTAGAGCAATCTACAGGACCATCAACTTCTTGAAAAAGTAGATAAGAGAATGCTAGTCTCTCAAAACCTTACACCTACCAGAATTTATATGTTTAATAAGAGTACCAAAGTAATTATACGTTCTTAATACAAATGCATTTTCTTGTTTAGTCCTTTATGCTATGGAGAATGAATACTGGGGTGGAAGTAGGAACTAAAATGGGGAAGTTAAAAAAAATGTTGAAAAGCAAAACAAAATTATAAATTTTCTGAAAGGGGAATTTGCTCTTTGAATTGAATTGTTTTAGTATTGACAACAAGCAAGAGAATAGATGTGTGTAGAATCTCCCACATAAAATTATTTGACAGCATATTTTACGTTTGATGTAACTATTCATCAGAACAATAAAAATGGGTAAAATAATCACTGTTATTAGGCCCTCAATTTGAATTAGTATAACTAGGTCCTTGCCTGCTGCCACCCATGGTCTCTGAACACTGGTGACTTGTTCATCTGATCGTGAGTGTATGAGGGCTCAAAGTGACTCTCTGCCTGTGCCATGTTGGCAGAAACTGATGAGGACAGTTGCCAGGAGACAGGCAGTGACAATTGTCTTCAAACAGTTTATTACCCCTTTCAGAAGACAATCACCAAAAAAGGCTTACAATTTATTGTTTAATATGACAGAAGTTCATAGCATAAGAGAATTCTGTAGCTGTGATAATTTTAAAATTCAGAGAGTCTTGGGAAAGAAAGGGTGATCTTGGTGTGAGTATTCAATGGGCTGGAATGAAAGGCCAGTCATTCCAGATTTGGGGATACCCGGAATGATGCCCACAAGAATGGAGAGTCCACATAGTCAGTAGGAGCCTAATTAATGGAGTCAGGCTACAGTCAATGTTGGCTTTGAGTGAAAACCTACACTGGATTCTTCTCATCCTGTTAAGTGCCTTGTTCAAAAGCTGAAACATTAAGGCCACAACACGGCTAGCAGAGGAAACGAAATGGAAGCCCATAAACCACAGAGTGCGAACCAGGAAAGCAAATTCAGAGGATAAGAGGAGTTTAACTTTGGGCTTGTACAGTAAAGGAGCCTTAGGTAGACCCAAAGGCCAGGGATCTGTGTGTCTGTGTGCGGGCCTCTAGTGATCATTAACTTTTGAGAGGGAAAATATGTTACACAGCCCTGCGAGTAAAAAAATGATTACAGTATTCCTTGTAGCTATTTCTGTATGTCGTAAAACCAGCAGGATTTTTTCAGAATGGGCTGATATGTTTTATCCCAGTCCTCCCTGAAGGGAATTAAAAGGCCCGGACCTGTAGAGATTTATTGGCTTGACAGAATGAAAACAATACCAAAAAAAAAAAAACAAAAACAAAAACAAAAACGTGCATTCTCAGTGAGTTACTTCAATGCCTGGGCTTGCTGTTTTGAAGCCAGCTTCTGGCAGACTGTTTCCAAGGTAAAGGATTAGAAGAACCAGTCATTGATCTCTCGTTTCCAAGGCTAACAAAGAATTCCCCACTGCCACACCCAGAAGCTGCTTGCTACACCCACAGCATTTTAGCAGCAGGCTGGGGGGGGGGGGGCGCTTTGTTTTCTTTTTGATAATCTGAAAACCTCATGATGTCCTAAGTAGGGGAAGAGTGGGGAAACAAAATCTCTGCAAACATTTCCTTATGATCCCCTCGAAACTGGGCAAGTTAGAAATCGCTTTGGATGGTATGGAAAGCAGAACACAACCAGGGCTCTTTGAGGAGTGTCCTGTCCTCAAGTCAAGGGGTGTGACTTACTACACAGGGCAACAAAAACGCTGGCCCCAGACTGAACAGTTCCAGGTTCAGGATGAGGTATCTCCATGGCTCTGTCTGTGACGCCAAGTTGAATAAGCATTTCACAGCCTTTTGGGATGAAAGTTATGATTACAGGAATTACAGATCAAGGAAATGTGATGTTAACGAAGGGGAGGTATTTTGATATAAAGTCACCGAAATCATAAACAAATATGCCGACATCTCAAGGAGTGTGCATCTTGAGAAGCGGGAAGCATAAACAAGGTTGCTGCAATTCCTAAGAAGAGTTTCTGTCCCTTTTGTTCAGTCCCTAGGGATGGCAGTCTACTATTTTGAATATCCTTAAGAATCCAAATGCTTTGACACATGAAAACAGACTTTTTTGAAATATAAAATGAAAAATAAAAGTTTGTTGAAAGCAAATCTAAAGACTGTTCTAGTGAATTAAGCTGAATAATGCCCGTTTTCTTTAAAAATAGGTTGTAAACTAAGTGATAGCAGCACATGCTTTTATTCCCAGCACGTTGGAGGCAGAGGTAGGCTAGTCTCTGTGAGTTCAAGGCCAGCCTGGTGAGCAAAATGAATTTCAGGACAACCGGGGCTGTGCAGAGAAACCCTGTCTCAAAAAGTCAAGAATAGATAATATGTAGTAAACTGACTATTAAAAAACCTGATATAGTCAGTTTCGTAGGAGTGTTGCAGGGACGTGTTTTCTCACCATTACTCTTCAATATATTCTTGGAATTAATGATTGCAATAGCCCTGGAGGATGAGGAGATAGGCATGCAGATAGGTGGTGTGCGAATCAATAACTGCTCTTCACCAACGACACAGCACTACTTGCTGAAAGTCCAAATGAGCTGTAGATCATGGCAAATAGAGTGGTGGAAGTCAGTGACAACCTTGGTGTGAAAGTAAACATTGAGAAGACTGAGATGTAACACATATGGGAAGGGCACACAGGATTTTAGCATTGTAATAAAGAATCAGAACCTCAAGCAAACAGCCAACTTTGTCTATCTGGGAGGAAATCTCAGTTCAAAGATGGGAATTATTTCAGATGTCAAGAGGCAGACAGGGATAGTGAGGGATGCACTCCAGGTGTTAGGAAAGGTTTAGACAGCAAGAGACATAATGACAACAGCAAATTACAATATACGAGACACTTGCTTTGAGCTGCCTTCTTTTCAACCCTGAAACCTGGACAATGAAATGTTCCTCAGACCAGTGGCTGAAGGTGTTTGAGATGAATGTCTCAGGAGGATTCTAAGTGTCACCCAAAGGGATAGGCTATGTAACGAGGATATTAATGAACATCTCCACCTACAGAAGGATGTAAACTACAGGATATGGCAACAGCGCTTGAGATGCTTCTGCCATGTTATGAGAACGAATGGTGGCAGATACCCAAAGATAGCCCTGCTTGGAGGAGTGCATGGGGTGAGAAGAAGAGGACGGCTCAAATCCACTGGAGATACAGCATAAAGGAAGACTGCGGAACCTTGGGTATGACAATAACACAAGCATCTAGGACCTCTCAAAATAGGAACAACTGGAGAGCTGTCATAATATAAATAACTGTCCATGCATGCTTAATCATTGCTTGGGTGGTGTGGGATTCCCCTCTGTAAGCTATGAATATGTTTTATCGCCATTGGTTAATAAAGAAGCTACTTTGGCCCATTGCAGGGCAGAATATAGACAGGCTGGAAGAGATAGAGGGAGAGAGTAGGCTGAGTCAAGGGGGACACCATGTAGCTGCCAAAGGAGTAACATGCTGGCACCAGTAAGCCACAGCCTAGTATTGCCACAGCCTAGGCAATACACTAGTGGAATAGACATGGGTTAATTTAGGAGGTAAGCATTAGCTAGATATACGCTTAAGCTATTGGTCGAACAGTGTGGTAATTAAAATAGTTTCTGTGTTATTATTCAGGTCTGGGCAGCTGGGAAACGAATGATCAGTGGCTGCCTACAGCGGGGCGTAAATAATAATACTAATGAGATTCACTATAACAGGGTGAACTTTAGGTCCTTTGAATCTTGGTCTGGAGACAAATTTCAAAGAATTAAAAAAAATAATTTGGTGGAATTAGAATAAGGATTGTCTGTCACTTTGAAGGCAAAACAGATTGGCCTCACATTATTACAAAAATGTTTTATATGTAAACACACTAATATTGTATACCCACTGTCAAATGACAACATATACTAGAATACAAAATTTTATTTTATAGACCTATGTTAGTTTAGACACTAACTAAGATAGACAAGCAAAACTTTTCACTGATGAATCGATGAGAAATTAAAAACATATTTATTAGTTAGTACTTTGATTTAATATTCTTGGATAAGCAAGAATTTTCTCTATCAAATTTAACTTTTTACTGATTCTTTGTGGGTTTCGCATCTTGCATCTCAATCCCTCCCACTCCTTTCCCAGTCCCTTCCCATCTGTCCTCTACCCTTGCAACCCCGCCCCCAGTATAAAACAAGATAAAATTTAAAAGAAAAGAGAAAGAAAGGGAAAAATCTCTTTGTGGAAGCTGTAGTGTGACACAGTGAGTCACACAGTCCTTTAATCTATATTGTTACTTGCCCGTGTACATTGCATTGAGTAGTTGATCTGGTTGGAGGTCTCTGGTTTTTGCTACGTCATCAATACAGGGCCCTCACTGGGACTCCTCTTGGACATCCTTTTGTTGTTGTGTGTCATGGAGATCCTGTATCTTTGAGTCTGCAGGACCAGCCCCTTCACATGCTTCAGCAGCTCGTAGATGGGGTGGATGATGCTCTGGTTCTAGGTCTGGGTGGTTGCTGGGTTGCTCAGGCTGCCCGCTGTCCTCCACCCGCATTGGAAGGGTAAGCTCTTCAGTACTGCCCCAGCTAGCTCCCCTTATGTAGTAAGCAACAAGGGGAGGGACCAGTTCTTCTGTTCTCATATCCCTGTGGTCAAGTCACCCATACCTACACCGCCAGGGCCAGCTCTACTGTGTTACCTAGTTGAGGGGTAGGGGCCACTCTGCCTAATGCTGCAGCTGGGAGGTAGGGGCAGATCTCTTGCTTTGGTGACCTCAGGGATGGCTCTCCCACCTTTCACAGGCCCCTAGGGACATGGGGATTTCTCTTTCTTGCCCACAGCACCATATAGTAGGTAAAGGATGGTGCGCAGTCACTCACACTCACGTCCTCAGGTCGAGTTCCCCAACACCTCCATCAATAAAGTCAGCTCGACTCTGTGGCCCAGGCGAGGTGTACGGCCCACTCCTCCTAGTTCTGTATCTGGTGAGGGGCGGGATAAGCTCTCTCAAGAGGTGGCAAGGAGCAAGGGAGGAGGTCGTTTATCATTCTCCCCCACCCCTACATGGCAGAAAAGGGGTGTAGGATCAGCTTTCCCACCCTCACAACTTCAGGGCAGGCTCGCCCGTGTCCTCACCAGCAGGCACAACACTACTATGGTGCCCAGGTAAATGTCAGGGCCTGCTCTTCGGAGTGCTGCAAGCAGTGAGTGGCGAGGGGCAAAGAGGGGCATCTCTCCCCTGCCCATGCTGCATGAGAGATGAGAAGTGATGCCCCTAATCTGCTATATGATGGTGTGAACAAGGGGGAGATGTCCTCCCCTCACCCACCTCTCCCCATCTGTGGCTGGTGGGAGAGCTGGCCCCGAGAACGAGTGAGCTGACCCACCATCTCACCAGCTGTAGCACTTGGGAAAGCAGGTACTACATCTCATCTGGGCAACTCAGTAGCACCAGTCCTGCTGGTGATGGTGCATCTGAGCCTCCCCAGATGACGTAAGTGTGGGATAAGCAAGTCTTTATTTCATTTGTTGCTTAAAAAAATACACAGGCCGTGGAACAGCTTTTTGAACTTCCGTCTGGGAATGAAGGCCTGCTTACAGAACCAATAGCTACAGCTTATTATTTCTGATCATTGGGGAATGTTTCAAGAGACATTCAGCTGTAAATTCAATCTTGTCGAGTCATGGGGAGAAAGTATAGGGGGAGAATTAAGGGAGCAGACCTCTGGGTATCGGGGAGGCCTTTGAGGACACTGTGAAATAGTGTCAGAAAACGAGGGAAGTCTGGTGCTTGTCTCTAAGTTTGGGTGAGGAATAAAAGTAAAAACTGAAAAATAACTCCTTTCAGAAGAAAACAAGCAAAGGAAGCCATGGGATGCCATTGTGGTCACCACCAGAAGAGGGGTGTGGCTTTATGCTTGCCCACAAGTGCTGGGCCAGAATCCGTTCTGGAGTGGGCCAGGGGAGTTGGCCCAACAGTGGTTCATGATAGTTTTGTTTTGTTTTCCCCCAAGGTCTGCAAGTAATGGCAATTATTTAGGAAGACTAATGCCTGGCACACCACATTTTAACCCCATCTTTGCTTCCTGTCTCCTGCTCTTCGTTACATCAGGATATTGTTGAAGAAAGCCTCTAGATGCCCTGGATGACTGAGTAGGCCCAATGAGAAAATAATGCATAGTCTCCATATTTCAGTGGGTTTAATAACTGAAAATCGGTGATTTATAAGTAGTTTTCTTTTTTTTTTAAAGAAAGCTTCAGATGCTGGATAAATGATTGTTCAAAAGCCAATTTCTGCTCAAAGCTTCTCGATTAATGAATTATTATCAAGAATTTGAAATCCACTACTCTCAGCTTTTGAAGGGGCTTGAAGATTTATACATATCAGAATAGCCTCTGTTTTTATAACGCTTCAAGAAAACCCATTTAGGAGACAATCATGCTTTTCCTTTTTCTGTCATTTCTTTTTTTAAAATGCCCCGAGAGACATTGCTATGTAGGAAGAAAATGATACTTGATGCTAAATTGTGTTGAAGCAATCTTCAAATGAGTGGCTCACTCTGTATCTCTTCCTTAGCAAAGAAGGTGGAAACAGGGGGGAAAATTTTCCTCAGCTCTCTGAGTTCACCTATTGAATGGAACCTTCCGCAAGTCAACAAGAAAATTCTTTGGAGTTGAGAGCAGACAGCGTATGGCTGCTTTGGTTAATTTCCCATGGTCGAGCCCAGGAACAGAACCCTAATCTGTGTTTACTTGTTCTTCTCACAGGGCAATATTAGCCCCCACTCTTTCCTTGTTAATGCACACATGCATCCCACCGGGTACGTCCCAGTTTCCCTCACCCTCCTTACGGCACCTCAGACAAGCCTGCCTTCCTCTGAGCTCTGCCTTCCTGCCCTTATCACCCACCGGCAGTTGGTTCAGCTGCTGGGGCATGAGACTGAGTGACAAAGAGCCATAAACACGATGCTTTCTTTGGAAGGTATCAGTGAAATGTTACATTATTACCCCGATTAGGGACAGAAAAGGGAGATTCTTGAAAGGGTGTCAGATTATCTTCTTTTGTCAGAGGTTAAATGGATAATTAATTTGCATCTCTGCCTTTTCTGCAGCCATTTTACACCTGTCTGGTGAAATAAATTAGAGACCATGAAAAACCATCAGCTCCTTTGTTTGGCTTGTGCTCAGCAAAGTCTTAGAAAATGCCCGTGTTTTAAAAGAATTTAGCATAACAGATATCAGGTTCCTGCCACCAACGCTTTCAGACTCCACGTCGGTTTTATCGTGGAGGCTTGAGTGGTTCCCAAGGAGCCAGCTGAATGTGGCTTGTGAAGATGCTGAGCAGACAGGGATGTGAAGCAGAGAGAAAGCTAGAGAATTTCAAACCAAAGAAAGTAGGAGAAAGAGAAGGGTGTAAGTTAGCCGGGGGGGGGGGCGCGTTGGGAAGAACAAGCGGCCCCCTTCTCCAACAGTTACTATTAACAAGATGTCCAGAGATGGCCTTTGTCCAAATAAAATCTAAGCGTTTCAGCTGTTCTTTGAATTAGGAGTCGATATTCCAGTGTGGTAGGGAAAGAAAGGCAAGGCTAATGACCGGATGAATAAAGGGTAGAAAAGAGAGAGAAAAGTCAAAAAACAAGTCTGTGGATATATTGCAAAAGACTCTCAAAGGCTTCAAATATGGTTAGGAAGATGCTCCCGTAGGACAAATGCTTGTGTCATATATGGAGGCCCGAAGATGTCAAGTCATAGTGTGAGGGTCCGAGTATGATCCCCAGAATTTCTATGTAGAAGCCAGGATTGGTGGTGCACACTTAAAATCCCAATACTGAGATGGGGAGACAGGCAGAGCTCTGAGGCTCACCCACCAGCCAGTCTAGCCTACTCTATGAGCTCTAGACCAGTGAGGATTTCCGAGAAGATAATGTGAACGGCTCTTCAGGAACAGCACAGAAGGTTGACCTCTGCCCTCTCCATGTACACACACACACACAAACACGCACGCAAGTTTGCACAGGAATGCACACACCCACCCACATGTGCATCCACAAGAACATGCACCCCCCCCATGCACACACATGCACAAAGGCATAAAAATGTGTTTAAGAAGACTCTATAGAGAGAGCAGTACACATGTGCTTAAGCATGGAGGCATGACAGCATGGCAACTGAGCTGAACACAGAAAATTTCATAACCATATGGAGAACAAATTGTGAGGGCAGATACTCACAGTCAGAATCCAGTGAGGAGGACTGGGATGCCAGAGCTATGGGATGGTTCGGCTGGAGCTGAGGCAGCAGGGATGCCCAAGCAGAGGCAGGAACAAACAGAGGGTGGGCAGAATCTGGGGTCTTTGGAGCACGGTCATCACTGACAACGTCAGAGACAGGAGGAAGAGGAAGGCAACACTAAGTTTTAATGATGAGTTGTGAAGATGCTACTGCTATATCAGGAAGGACGAAATCAGCAAGGGGCTTTGAGAAGAGGAACGTTTAAAATGGAGCTGGAATATCACCTGCCAGACACGCAGAAGGTACCATGAGAATTCTGAACAGGGCCTTGGAGCCTTGGAGAGAAGATGGGGTTGAGGTGTGGTGAGGGACAGTCTTTTTGCTGCTGTTATTTGAGGGAGGGGGCTTCTCTGTGTAACCTTGGCTGAAATGTGTCTATGGCAGTGCTATTAGAAATGTTTAACGGAGAAAGGAAGACCCACTCTGAATATGGGCAGCTGAGATCTTAGATGACTCCAAAAAGAAAGGGAGTTAGGCGCCAG
This sequence comes from Myodes glareolus, assembly GCF_982192425.1. NCBI lineage: Eukaryota > Metazoa > Chordata > Mammalia > Rodentia > Cricetidae > Myodes > Myodes glareolus. Next base: position 20,189,692 of record NC_142026.1, read on the forward strand.
CATTTATCTGTTTGCTCTCTGGCTACAGACACAAAGTGACTAGAAGCCTCACGCTCCTGCCACCATGATGGATCCAGACCATATCCTAGTACCATGAACCACAATAAAGGCTTCTATGGGTAAGTGAGTCTGTTGGTATTCTGTCACAAGCAATGAGAAGCCACCAACACAAATGTGGATTTTGTGGCCCACTGATGTAAGGGTGTTAGTTTAAATACAGGAATGAAATAAACCCTCAAGATATCCAACTGGTTAGTCATATGGAATGTCTGCCCTTAAAGAAGGGGAGAAGAATATAGAAAGCTTGAGAAGATTCCTTTGAGTGGAGGAGGAGAAAAAAAAGTGCTCATAAGCCCACGGAGCATCCTTCTGCCACTGTGTAAGGCTTTGCAGGAGGAATGAGGGGTGGAAGGCAGAGGAATCCAATTGAAAACTCATAGTTCAGAAATGTAGCTGTGGAAGACGAATGAGGTGGTCAGTTGGATATGAAAGGCAGGCACGGTGTTTAAGGTATGCAATTGGAAAGGAAGAATTCCATAAAGATGAAGCCAGAGGAGAGATGTCAGAGGGAAGACCAGTCCGCAGCCGGCAGCTCAGCTCCACATTGCACAGTGCCTGCAAGGAGACAGAGTCAGGTCCCAGCACAGGTGTCGGCACACCCTGCGGGCTCACTTGCAACAAGTAACGTTCTGAGCCTGTCTCACCACTAGATTCACGGATCCTAGAAAACAACGTTACTCGGGCCGAGATGGTGCAGTCAAGCTGCGCAGAAGAAAGCAGGCACCTGGCAAAGATCCAAACACGATGCACCCGGAGAGCCAAACAAACTGACTTCGGGTCTTAGGAACCTGCGAAGATGTAAAGGCACTCGTGGAAGGTCTTGCCCGGAAGAAAGGACTCTCTGGGGAGGAAGCTGCAGCTAGAGCAAGCCTCAAAAGGAATTGTTCAAAGCAGTCCCGGTCCACAGTAGCCAGAGGCGGGGTGGGAGTGGGGGATCAGATGAATAACAGTTTCTGAGCAGTACTGAGACCGCAGTTTAGATCAGAGAGCCCTGATTTGTAGCGCATCCATTTATATATAAAACTTAGACCGTGTACACGAGGACTGGCTGTCTAGCCAAGAGTTAATGCACATATGCAATATTTTGTCTCCAGTAATGGTACTTACATATATATTTTTTAGTAAACTCCAACAGTCAAACACAATTTTAAATTGACCTCCCTCCTGGTGCTGGAACATTTAGCAAATGTGTTTAACTCACTCAGCGTTTCTTGTTAGCTCCTAAAAACTCAACAGAATTGATTTGTTTTCCTCGGCCACTCCAGAATCACTCCATTTAGGAAGCTGTGTTGGGAAGAAAAGAAATGGGGAGTAAAATGAGTTTTCATCATGAACTAGCTTTGATTTGGGGTCAAGAAAAATAACCTTTGAGAGATAGACTCTTGGATGCCATGGGTAGAAAGTAACTCGCTCTGTCTTCGTGAGTGGCACACGTAGGATCACGGGAACCAGGCTGGCACTGGGCCTCGGGAAGCACCTTCATTTGTCCTACGTCTGTGAGGGCTGTCAAACACCTACCTGCCTCTGAGCCCCTGCCCTCCTGTTGGAACTGGCTGGCATCCTATTGAAGAGCAACACACACAGAAAGGAGCATAACCAGATGGTGATTTGGAAAACATTTTTTCCCTAGAGGGAGTTTACAAAAAAAAAGATAGAAAGGAAAGAGAAAGAAAGAAAGAGAGGGGGAGAGAGAGAGAGAGAGAGAGAGAGAGAGAGAGAGAAGATTCTATTCTCTCCTACTCTTATATCCTATTCCCATATAATCAGCTAGGAACCTCCTGAGGTATTATATATAAGATAAATTGGTGGGAGATGGAGACCATTATTTGGGAGAAGGGGACGCTTTTTTTAAACAGTTTCCATTTCCATATATCTCTTTATAGAATGCTTAACAAGCATTTCCCAGTGAGCCTTCACTGCAGGCCCCAAATGACAAGCATCCCTTTGTATTAATGGCCCATTAGGGAAGGACCATTGGTTTCTAGTACCAAGATATTTGTCTTCAGGCCTCTGGTATTAAGCCCCGAGGCTCCGGCTCGAGAGGTTAGAGCAGTCACCAGTGAGGCTAATGTTGTTGAATCCAGTCCCAAAAACACATCTGACTTCTCGCTTTGCCTTTTCAGTCTTCATAATGCCAGCAATCGTAGTTCATATTCCTGGGCTCTGGGTCTGACCCCATCGCACGCTTATCCAACAGATCCTCCTGGCATTCAGGGGGAGGAGGTATCATTCCGGTATTCATGGGAGGCCATGAAACCACACAAGCATTAAATCACAATGCCTACCAGTGGCACTGAAAGAGAGAATCCAGACTTCAGGTCAAATTGGAGCCAGAATTGGAAGCAGAGAGTAAGGCCTCTTTTCCACATCACCCCAACCCCATTTTCTTTATCCTACTCCCAAGAATTGCCTTTTCCTACCTCTGTCCTAAAGGTTCCAATTTCTAAACTATAGTTACTACTATTATGTCTTTTTTTATTGATTTTGTTGCAATACAAGACGCTCCTGGTGCTATACTGTATCAAATGCGTTAGAGCTGATGTCTTATTCAATTTTCACTTACCCTGTGAACATGTGGATGTGTGGAGCAGTCTGCTAATGCAGTTTGAATGCAAGACAAGCCTTCATTCACACAAAAACTACAATGGGGTCATCATTAACTTCCTAGCCTTCACTCTACAGAACTGGTGGTTAGAACAAGAATATGTTTTTGGCTTCTGGCCACCAAAAGCTATCAGGCATACCTTAGACAGTGAAATACAAGAGGCTCTGGTATCTGTCTCCCAGATCACTATGTAGATACATCCTAACTTCCTCCTTAGCTTATTCTGCCATGGTTCAAAGGAAATAGCCAAATCCAATCCTTCTTTGAGGCCCACAAAATAAGAAGACTGACCAAGGGGTAATTCAGATTTCATTGTGGATGAGAGCCTTTTAATTATACAAATGTAGCATCCAAAATGCACCATATACATCAAAAATGGTATGAGTCATTCATATCCATGAAGGGTCTTTAGCTGAGAGCAGTCTATGCCTGACCCTCCTCTCAGCTGCTCCCTAATTGTCAGATTCTGCACTGATACCCACAATACTCATCAGCTGAAGAGAGTTCCGGATCAGTGAGTGTTAGACTATCATTCCTGAGGCTGGGGGTTCTTATATAGCATATTTGAGGCTCAGAATTTGAGTCCTTAGCACTGTACAAAACTAGGCAAGTCCAGATATACACTTGCAACTGGGATGTGTTGATAGAGGGATCAGTAGCTCACATGCATCTTTGGCCAGAACTTCAGGGTTTAATATAAAGACAAACACCTTGGTACCAAGAAGTAATATAAAATAAGGCTTAATAGCCAAAGAAAAAAAATTTAGGAAACATAGGAAAGGGAATCTTGTTTTGTTTTATTTTTGTTTGATAGGGTTTTGCTGCACTGTCCAGGTTAGACTAGAGCTCACTATGTAGCCCAGGCTAGCTTTGAACTCATTAGCCTCTTAAAGTAGGTATCTTAATGCAACTCTACCTCTCTAAATCAGCATCACATTTCTTATCTAATAAAAAAATAATACCCTGTTTTCTTATCAAATATTTTTTAATGCAAGTATAGCTAATAAGGTGATTCATTGAGTAAAGGTTCCTGATGTTAAACCTGATAACACAAATTAGATCCCCATAATCAACCTGATGGAAAAGAACCAACTCATGAAAGCTCCTCTGACATACACATGTACACACACACACACACACACACACACACACACACACACACACACCCCAAATAAATACAATAAAATCTGAAACTAAAAATAAAATCCTGAAAACTAAAATACCAGTGTCTTAAAATTTGGTATGCTACCTAAATGCAAATTATTGCTATCAATCTTTTTATGATATTATAATCCATACATTCTTATATAAAACATATCAATTATGCATTTAAGATTGTTCTTCTTAATGTCTGACTGAAAAAAGCAACATTTCCTGGTATGGGAGGTCCTTCTGTCTATGTGTTGCTTTTATTGGTTAATGAATAAAGAATTACTTTGAGCCTATGACAAGGGTAGAACAGAACTCAGCAGGGAAAGCTAGGCTGTATGCTGGGAGAAAGAAGGGCAGAGTCAGAGGAGAAGCTTTGGAGCCGTTAGAGATGGACGCTGGGAACTTTAGCCAGTAAGACACAGCCATGTAGTGATACACTGATGAATAGAAATGTGTTAAATTAAGATGTAAGAGTTAGCCAATAAGAAGCTAGAGCTAATGGGCCAAGCAGTGATTTAATTAATACAGTTTCTGTGTGATTATTTCAGGTTTAAGCTAGCCAGGCAGCCAGGAATTGACAAGTGTATTTCTTCTCCAATAATTTCCCTTTAGCAAACACATTAATTTTTTCCTTCTCTGCTATAACAATGGAGTACTGGACAGATGATATATGAGCATTGTGTCCTGACAAATTGGTTCATAGGGTGAAGGTATTTGAAAACTATGTGATCAGGTCAACTGTCCACTCTCAGCAGAAGAGTGTATTTAAAAAAAAAAGCTATCCTTTTATAAAGAATATGGACAGTGGCCAAGGATGTAGATCAATTGGTAGAGTGCTTGTGTAGCATAGACACAAAGCCCTGTGCTAGCTCTCCAGATCCTCATAAACCAGGCTTACACATCTGTAAGCCCAGAACTTGGGATATAGAAGTGGCAGGATCAGAAGTTCAAGTTTGTTATCATTACATAGCAAATTAAAGGATGTCTTGGGATACATGAGACTTTATCAAAAACCAGCCAAACTAAACAAGAATATGAACAAAGGCTGCCATAAATTATTCTTCTATATTCAACCTGGACATTGTATAGCCGGCTAGAGTCATGGAATACTCAATATGCTTGATTTTTTTTTAAACAATACTCTAAAGCCAAGAAAACAATACTCTAAAGTCAAGTCAGCTACAAGATGCTGCATTCTGTCTTCAAGGTCACACTGGTAGATTTTTGGTAGCTGCCAGGCTAGAGTGCTCCCACTCACAGGTCACTGTCTGGTACAGTCCTTACTTTATTGGACTGTAATTGAACATTCCAGTTTAGATGTTTCTAATGGCAGTCTGTCTTAAAAAGCATCAGTAAGACTCTGCTGATAAAGAAGGTTAATGTAGCTACAAATGGGTTGTTATTATTATTTTAGCTTAGGCTAAAGACACACATACATTGTGAACAAATCTCATTTCATCTCCTGAAAAACCAAGCCTCCCTCATCAGAGGCAAATGCTGGGAAGTCTGGAAACGTAAATACATTTATACAATAGACAATCACCCAAAGAGATGGGCTGCAAGGAAATTAGCATGTCTTCAATGACATTTATTTCTGAAATGTCAGTCAGTCATTACAGCATTTTCTCCTCTGGTCATATTCTCAAAATGGATTATTGTCTCTGAATTTTTAATAACAATTTGGTGGTTTAGAATACTGACAGTGATATATGACAACAGCTCGAAAGAAGTCTTCTGCTTTCTATATTACATAAATAGAATACAATTCTATCTCTGTAGGCAGTGTCAGAATCATTCCCAATGAAGACAATGTTGAATCCATCTGCCAAGAGAAGGTCAAAAACATATATAGAAAATAAATCACAGCTAACAAAGCATTGGCTAAAGGCTACAGATTTAAAGGACAAACACATATTTAGAAGCACAAATAACCCCTCCTAAGATAATAATTTAAACATCCCTACCTCTGGAGTGGTGAACAGCTAACTCAGATTGCTACCTACATTTCTGAAAATACTATAATGTTGAATAGAGCAATGATTGAAAATGTAACTGGTAAAGATGTTGGGAATTGAAAGTTCTATTGGAGTTTTAATTATTTTGATGGTGCCTCAAGGCTAGGTATTAAACCTGTTCATTTGCATTAGCAAAATCTAATCAGTTCTTCAGTTGAAGAGCATCTAGGTTGTTTCCAGGTTCTGGGTATTATCAATAATACAGTTGTGAGCATAGTTGAGCAGATGTGCTTGTGGTATGAGTGTGCACCCATTGAGTATATGTCAAAGAGTGGTATTGCTAGGTCCCTAGGTAGGTTGATGGTGTGGAAGAATTGTCATATTCTGTCAATTATGTTTTAAATAAATGCTGATTAGGCAATAGCCAGGCAGGAAGTATAGGCGGGACAACCAGACAGGAAGTAGAGGTGGAGAAATGAGAACAGGAGTATTCTGGGAAGAAGGAAGCTCTTCCCCCAATCTTGCCCAGATCATGTATGGAAGAAGCAGGATGTGAACTGCCTCGCTAAAAAAGGTACTGAGCCACATGGCTAACACAAATAATAATTATGGGTTAATAATGGATTGATGTAAGTTATAAGAGTTAATACAAAGCCTGAGCTAATGGGCCAATCAGTTTATATCTAATGAGTATATAGACGCTCTGTGTGATTTTTCTCTGGGAATAAATAACTAGGGGACTGGGTAGGACAGAAACCCCAATAAGCAGGCCCTCATGTTACAAAATGGCACCAATGTGTGGACAAGTGTATCCACATAAAGCCTGACAGAACTTGGGAAGTAATTTTAGACAGAAAAAAATAGAGTAAAGCATGACTTCTTGCTAGCAGCAATTTCTCAGATCTATTCTGCTTTCTAGAGGGAAGCAAGCACTCTCATTTAAGAGAGACTTCCTGACTCAGCTTTAGCTGCAAAGCCTTGTAACTCATTTATGAGGTCCGGCTATGAAACACTTAAACAGTGCTGATTAAAAGCTGACCACATGCTTTTTGGTTTTCAGCCATAGCAGAAAAAAAAGCTATGCCATTTTAAAATGTTGGCTTTCTGGGTCATCCTGCCAGGGCAAACTCTGACTCTTTCAGGCAGGCAGTCCAACTATGGATTATTTGAGTGTGGTCTGTGAGCACACTGTTGCAGCTTGCTTGCTGGCAGGGACCTTGAAACACCATAGAGTTGTAGCAATAAACATGGCTTCAGCTAGTACCTCAGTCATGAGGCTGAAATCTCAGAAAGCTAAGAAATGGCCTGGATCTAGCTGTCAAAGCCACGACTTTAATCCTCTCCATATTGCTTAGCAAATTAAAGACTTATATTGTCAGAAAAAGAGAGAGAGATACAGTAAAGATAGATTCAAAGATAAAAAACCCTCTAAATGGTTTACTATGTGTTAAAATATATGCTGGCTTGGGAGAGAAAAGAAAAAAGTTAAAGTCCTTAAAATAAAAAAGAAAGAAAGAAAATAGTTGCATGTGGTGGTACACACCTTTAATCCCAACACTTTGGAGATAGAGTTAGATATCTAACTCTATCTGACACAGAGATAGGTCAGCCTCTGTGAGTTCAAGGTGTGGTGGCACATGCCTTTAATCCCAATGCCTGGGAGGCAGAGGCAGACTGATCTCTGTGAGTTCAAGGTAAGGTAGCACACGCCTTTAATCTCAGCACTTGGGAGGCTCTCTATGAGTTCAAGGACAGCCTGGTCTACAAAGGGAGTTCCAGGACATCTCAGCCAAAGATATACAGAGATGCTGTCTCAAAAAGTAAAGTAAAAATAAAAGAAATAGAGGTTAAAATAAAGCCACGTAAGGATGAAAAATAGAGAAAGAATCTTGATACTGTATGTTATTTTGCTCTCTTTGAATTGTTTTAATGCTGAGGAAGGAGCAACCACTGCTAAAAGATATTTGCTTATAAATGCTGCTGAATTAATCCAAGATAGGTATTTTGAAAATATCTTGACTTCAGAACTGAAGTCAAAAGGTGTGCTACTTTGGAGAAGAGATTTTGCTTTTGTTTCCACAGGAAATAAGAGGCTGTAGATTCATTCTGAGTTAAGAAAACTCAGGTTTGATCAAGGAAGATCACCTGAGAAATCTCCAGTAGGAACAGATGGCCTGGATGTCTGAGTTCTACATCTAGAACAGGTTCAAGACTGTTGTCTGAGATGATCAAGACTCACAGGATACTCCAGTCAGGACTTAATCATAATCCAAAATTGTCTTTAGGTCTCCATAAGATTATCAGCTCCCTCAACCAGCAGTAAGTATCCTGAAATACTACACCCACATTTCCAAAAAAATGGACTATGGATATTTTCCTTTGTTTAAAAAAAAGGAGGGGGAAGTGGTGTGGGAGAATTGTCTATATTCTGTCAACTGTGTAAATAAATGCTGATTGGGCAGTAACCAGACAGGAAGTAGAGGTGGGGCAATGAGAACAGGAGTATTCTGGGAAGAAGGAAGCTCTTCGCCCAGTCCTGTCCAGACCACGGAAGAAGCAGGATGTGACCTGCCCCACTGAAAAAGGTACTGAGCCATGTGGCTAACATAGATAAGAATAATGGGCTAATATAAGTTATAAGAGCTAATACAAAGCCTGAACTAATGGGCCAATCAGTTTTATAACTTATGTAGACCTTTTGTGTGATGCTTTGGGACCTAACAACTGTGGGAACTGGACAGGACAGAAACCCCAACAAAGCAGGAAAAGGGAAACAGACAAGAAAATTGGGAGCATGGTGAGGAGGATGGTTGAAGGTGAGGGTGAGGGAGAAAAGGAGAGGAAGGAAAAGAACATGTGAGTCCAGAGTCAGTGAGCTTGCACTAGCTCAGGTCAGCTGTTTCTCTGGGTATCCCAACATGGTCTTGACCTCTTTGATCATATTCTCACTCCTCCCTCTCTTCAATTGGTTTCCAAAAGCTCGGCCCAGTGCTTATCTGTGTATCACTGTAACTGCTTCCGTCAGTTGCTGAAAGAAGGTTCTATGATGACAATTAAGGTAATCATCAATACGATTACAGGGAAGGCCAGTTCAGGCACCTTCTCTGCTATTGCTTAGGGTCTTAACTAGAGTCATCCTTGTGAATTTCTGGGAATTTCCCTGGTGCCAAGTTTCTTGCTAGGCCTATGATAGCTCCCAAAATCAAGATATCTCTTTCCTTGCTCTCCCTCTCTTCTTCCCCCATCATGTTCTTTTCCTTCCATGTGGGGATACCCAGAGAAACAGCTGACCTGAGCTAGTGCAAGCTCACTGACTCTGGACTCACAGTGGGAGAACCTGCATAGGATCGAACTAGGCACTCTGAATGTGGGTGACAGATGTGTGGTTGGGGCAGTCTGTGGGGTCACTGGCAGTGGGACCAGGATTTATCACTAGTACTTGAACTAGCTTTTTGGAACCTATTCTCCATGAAGTGATACCTTGCTCAGCCTAAGTATAGAGAGGAGGATCTTGGTCCTGCCTCAAAGTGATGTGTCAGACTTTGTTGACTCCTCATGGGAAGCCTTATCCTCACTGAGGAGTGGCTGGGAGTTGGGTGTGGGGTAGGTGGGGGAAGCAGGAGGAGGGGGGAAGTAGGACTGCAATAGGTAATTAAAATGAGAAAAGATTGTTTTAAAAAATAAATTTATAAAAAATAATCTAATCAGTGTGTATGTTGACTTTAGCGTCATTCTAGTGCAGTTCTAGAGAGTCACAGACAAATTAGTTATAACCACGTAGGCAGCTGTATTAGTTACTGTTGCACCACTGGGAATAAAATGTATATAATGCAATAGCTTGAGGTGTGGAAGAATATGTACTACAGATCAGTTTCAGAGGGTTCTGCCCATAGGTGCTTGCTCCCATACACTTGGTAGGAACGTATTGATGGTAGGAGCAGATGCAGGAGGAGAACAGATTCTTTCTCAATGAGACCAGCAGCCAGGGATTGTATTCTCCTAAGAATCCATGTGATTTACTTTCTCTAGCTTTGTTCCACTACTAAGTTCCCAGAACATTCCAAAACAGTACCACCTACCAAATACCAAACATTCAGAACACTAAATCTGTGGGGGCATTTCAAATTCAAACCATACACTGGCACATAAGATAGAAGCTAGTCATAATGATCGATTCTGGACCATGAGGACCAGAAAGATCCTTAAGACTTCATGGGCCAGTGTATTGCCTGGTCCTCTCACCAGCCACTCCATCTTCACAGCCTGCTGACACTCTCCTATGCAAAACCATCCCGTTAAGTAAACCACTAAGCCTGTGTGCTCATAGACAAGAGGAGGCTTAGGAAATCCTTTTCAGACAGTACTCGGAGAACGCCAAGTAACCATGACATAAACAAGGAAGACAAAAGCAAAGGGCAGCATTCTTTGCTTTGTATTCAAAGTCCCTTCCAGAGAGCTCTATGTTTATAAGAGCCACATCTCCTGAAGGACAACTTCACAAAAGCAGACCGTTAACACACAGCATGGTGTAAATGAACTTGGCACATTCCTTTTCTTGATCTCCATCTCTGTTGTACCCTCAGTCACACACAACCTAGGGGACATTTGCTGTGCAGCGCACATGCTCGCCACTCAGCTGTGAATTTGGTGAAGACAGAGGACTTACTGCTCACTCATACACCACACACGGGGCTTCTCCTTGTCACAAAACATTCTCAGTACCCTTGGTTTGTGCTATCCATTATCCACCTCGGGAAGATAATGTGCCTTGACCTCTGTGGGAACCAATTGCCCCCACAGAGCCAGGTACACTATAGTTATCTAGTAAATGATTGCTAAGTGAATAAATCAAGGAGTAAACCTGTCCCCCAAGCCACCTTCCATCTATCCATTCAGTATTTATAAATAAAAACAGAGGCATTTAGCATGAAAAAAGTTCTCTTTTCCTCCATACTTCCTACCTTATGTTCATAAGGTGAGTGGGCAAAATAAAATCTTGTTAGGGAATAATTTAATGCCAAGTTGTCTATCATTTGTAATCTCAGCACTTGGGAGGTAGAAGCAGGAGGATGGGGGGTTCAAGGTCAGCTTCATTATGTAGTGAGTTTGGGGTTACCCTGGGCTACTTGAGATGCGGTCTCCAAACAAAACAAAAGCAAAACTGTCTTGCTTAGAAAACAGACACTAAATGTGTAGTGCAGGCACAATATTCCATCTGTCTCTTCTTTGGTAGGAGTATCTTCCAAGAGTATTAAACTAAGCTAAAGTGCCCAAGAGCAAGCCCCATGATATCTATGCTTTGCCAAAAGGACACCAGTCTCAGAGAATTGACAAGGGTCTGAAACAGCACAAAAGCTATGGAAGAATGTATCCCCCAACAATTTCTAACAGGTTGCCAGCTACACTGGCTAATTAAGTTCCACTGGAGTGTGGTACTGTCTCAACCTGGGGGTGGGGAAGGGTGGGGGGGGTCTTCTCAGCTGCTATCTCCAATGGAGGTAGGAAGAAGAGGGCTTGATAGCTTTTGACAGCCTCTCCCAAAACTCCAGGCCCTGTGATACCCCTTGGTTACAATGAATGTCAGCAGGGAGATAGAAAAGTGGTGTCCATGCTTATTGCCTTCGTAATTTCCAACTTTGGCGCGTATTCTTGGGTTTTTCAACTGTCATATCTGGGTGAAATCATCTAGTCAGAGATTAGGTGCGTTGTCTGAAAAGGACTCAGGTTTTCATCCTGAGTGTCTTAATCCTGAAAGTGGCTGAGATTGTTTGCTGTCAAGGGCATCTCGATCTCTCTAACAGTAGTGTGCATTCCTTCTCTGGTGCTGTTGGTGATGGCCTATGATACAGCATTCTCTTCTGGTCTCTAGGCACTGGGCACATATGTGGTGCACATGCACACATGGTGGCAAAAATGCTCATATACGTACCATGAAATTGAGTAAATCTTTAAGCACTGGGTGCTTAATAGCAGCAGCTCCTCCAGATCACCCTTGGTATGTCTACATTTTATCATGAGTTTGAAATCCAGTGCTCCAGGATTTGAGTAGAGAATTGAGGATGGAAGGGGAGAATATGAATCACATCCATTGAACCTTGATATATTTGTATAATGTTGATCACACTGACTATTAACTGGATACCCATAACCAATCAAATTTTAAAACACATGGATTCTCTTCTGGTCGGTCATAACATCTTATAGAGGTCTCAGGTTAGGACAGACACCACGTCTGGAGACAATAAACTGTATGTGAGTCTGTCTCCGGAATATCACCAGCTCTGTGTCTCCTAATAATACCTGCCATGTGAGATGATTTCTGCTAGAGTAGGGAAGCAAATTGTGCATTATCCTAATAGATTAAAAAAATAATAGCCCATTTGGATCATTTCCTGGGCCTCTATCCAAACCTTGAGATAGCTTTGCTAGTCATTAAATGTAGAGGAGAAAGGTGGGCTTTTTGTTCATAGCTATATTGCATTTCCAAAGGGCACTGTATTCATTTCTTTATGAGTATAATCTAATCAAGAAAATAATTGATTCATAGGAGGATTGCTCCCTTGACAAGCCTGCCATTGTTTTAGACTGTGGTAGTAATCCAAGGCTTTAGTTTACACATGGACACTGATAAACAGTTATTTTCAGGAAATAACTACTTACATTTGCTCTTTTATCCATCCATCAGCGTTGGATCACATTGCACCATGTGTCAGGCTCATATGAATGAGGCCAACTAAGAGTAACTAAGGTTTGGAATGAGCAGGCACGCAACTTACAACAAAAGGAACACTCTTCAGGTCCAAGAGCAACAGAAGATAAAATGACTCCCATTGACGTGACATTAATTTAGTCTGTCCATCACTAAACAATCATGACAATCTTGTAGTGACTCATGAGCATGTATTGTGGTTTACTGTACCACTTTAATTTTATGTCCATGTGACAGCCAGTCCGGTGACAATAAGAGATAGATCCACCGGCAATGATACCAATGTTTAGCATGGAGATTTTTATATAATCAAATTCCTAACCAGAAGACCCTTGACTTCAGGCAGAATCATGCCTAATTCATCTATTTTGTTTGTTGCTTATATTTGTAGGTTTTCTTTTCATTATTAGTAAGAGTTTGTCAAAGGCCATGAACTTCAATTTCTACTTACTAGCTTTTCCAAAATGATACAGTATCTGCGGTAAACATCAAATTATGCTGACTTAATGTGTTTGTGAATTCATTATCCCAAACAAATGATTACTGCTTAAGAGGTCACTGAAAAACTGTTTTATATCATATTTTCAAGAGGGAAAGCTTTCTTCATCTTAACATGCAATTTTTAGATTCATTCAAACTCAGATTTTCAGACTTTGCAGCAAGCGCCTTTACCCATAAACCACATAAATGTCCCTTACATCATTTTAATTTTTGCTGCTAGTTTTTTCTGATTTACTTACTCTTCTGCCAGATATTACATCCAGACTGCAGTCACCTCTCCCTCCTCTCCTCCCAGTGCCCACCCCCACCTGCCCTGTGTCACAGTTTGACTCCTCCTCCTTTTCCTTCAGAAAAGGGCCAGCCTCTCAGGGACGACAACCAAACATGGATTGGGGGCTTCCTCTGACTCTTTTGTCTTAAATACATCTTTTAAAGATAAATTTTATACACGGTTTGATCTTTTGCAGTGCGTATCAAGTGGTGAGTCTCTGAATTGTTTTGCTGAGTCTTCAAAACAACCAGTGTATTAAGTATCATCCCTATGTTATACATGAAAAAGGTGAGGTCCAAATAGAAAGAAAACATGTTCAAAACCATTCAGTTAAAATGTGTGGAGCACTCAGGCTGTCAGATAGCAAACGATATGGGAGACATCACTATGAAGCAACGTACTGGTTAAGTTCTCAGTCAGGAGACAATTAGCATAGCACCCTTCCTCATCTAGAAAATGGTGGTTGCAAACTTGAGGCTCTTATTTCTTATTTTATTTTTATTTTCTGTTTCTGCATCTTGGCCACTAAACTAGCCTAGATTCTCCTTAAAATTACAAACTTCTACTTTTTCTTTTTTTTTGCTTTTTTCTTTAAATCTACTTCATAGTATCCAGTGTAAGCACTCAGTGAATGTTTTGGTTGTTTGGTTTGTCTCTGTTTCGTTTTGGTTTTTGCTGTTGTTATTTACTTTTTTTTCTGTTTTGAGATGTTGTCTTAGTAGGTACCCCAAGATGACTTTTAGTTAGTAGTGGCAACCCTCAGACTTCAGCCTCCCAAGTACTGGTATTACTGGTGTTTGCTACTAAATATTTACATACACACATGCATACACACACACACACGAAATCCCACACAAGCATGCACTAAATACTTCAAAAACATATTATAAGGTAAAGAGCTGCTTCTCTCAGTATTAAACACTTTCTTCCAGGTAACCCTGACTACCAGCAGCAATATTAGGAGTAGCGACTCAAGCTGGGTATGGTGAAACATGCCTGCAATCCCAGCACTTGGGAGGCAGAGACAGGTGGATTTTTAAGTTTGAGGCCAGGCTAGTCTACAAATCCAGTTCCAGGATAGACAGGGCTACACAGAGAAACCCTATCTCAAATCCCATCCTCCAAAAAAACTGTGACTCAAGGAACATCATTGGAAGAGGAGATGGGAAGAGTGTAAGGACCAGAGGTCAGGGAAGACTGGGATGCAGCGGTCTTCTGGACCAGACAGCTCTGCGTCACTCATGAACTCAGAGCAATTGCACATGTCTGTATAAGACTAACATAAGATCCAGACAGTCAACATACTAGCACGGAGAAAAGAATGGCTCACAAGCCTTCTTCACACATAGATGAAGAGCTACTGGCATTTGATGGTTTCTGGGGGAGGGAGAATAAGTTTTCCTTAGGAGTGTGGCCCCTAGAGGGTTGACCATGCTCTACATGATCCTACATCGTGTGTACATAGTAGCAATAACTGAACTCGTGGGTTATATTTTTTAAAGACATTAAGTTTGGAGAGGTTCATGGGAGGGGATCCAGGAAAAGTTGGAGGTGGCAGTGAATATAATTGAAATTTGTTGTATCTATGCACAAAATTCTCAAAGAATACAAAATACTATATTTTTTAAAAGGTATCTTTCTTCAGCAGAGAAACCCTAGTGGCATATGGCACTAGCCTTGATAGCTTGGATTCCCTAACTTAAGTCATGTACCCATTTCTTAATGGATGGCCCGCCCCAGAAATAAAGGGTATTTCAATCATGTGTGCTCCTTGAAATTAAGATATCAACTCTGAAACTCCAAGGAAAACTAGTTGCCACAGATAAGGAACAATGGCACCAATAAAATGAGCAGAGCCTGTGCAACAACAACAACAACAAAATTGGGAAAAAAAACATTTTACTATTGTGTGCGCTGAACTTTCAATGGAAGTTTGAGACATTTATTACAATAAATCATCAAGTCTGACTTGTTCCCCATGCAGACAACTTGCCTGAGTTCCAGAGAGAAAGTGATTTCCCCGTGGCCACACAACTTGATAGGGTCAGAGATACACAGTACATTATGCTGAACTAGCTCTGCTTTTATTGGATTTGAGACAGTGATTGCCAGAGAAAACGAAGATGATCATAGCCTTTATATAAGTCAACACTCTCAGCTGCTTCACGGAATTTAGTTTCTCTATATTGCTGAAAAAAGGAGACCGTCTCAAGGGAAAGCAAATTGCTAGATAAAAAGGAAAGCTACCATGTTCTCCAAAGACCATACCCTTCAAAGCAAATTGAGTCTGACACTAAGGTGGCCATCATAAAAAGGAAGATGATAACAAGGGGTAAGAAAATGGGAAAACTGAAATGTTCAGACCTTGCTGATGCAAATGTGAAATGATATGATATGCTCTGTTTGCATATGAATGGCCACAGGAGGATTATTCAAATAGTCAAAGACTATAACAACCCAAATGCCCACCAACTGAGGATTGGACAAACAAACCATGATATGTCCATATAAAGGAATACTATTCAGCTAAAATGGCTGTGAGGTACTAACACATGTTGCAACATGGGCAGACCTGGAAAATACTGCGCTAAGTGAAAGAAGTCAGTCATAAGAGGCCACATAGTACATGTTTTATTTTACATAAAGAGTCTAAAGTATCCAGAAAGCAAATGGGTGGTTGCTGGGGCCTGAGGGGAAAAGATCAGAAAAGCATGTTTGCTTGCTTGTTTGTTTGTTTATAATTTCATGCATCTTTTCAATGTGTTCTGAATATATCCACCACCCACCACCCCATTTTACCCCTTCCCATTCCTGCAGACCTTCCCATTCCTTTTCTACTTTTGAGTCTTTTGTTTTGATTTACTCCACTGAGTCTAATTAGGGTTGCTTGTATGAGCAAGTATGACACATGTTTAGAGGAAGGAACACAGGGGACTTGGTGACTTATCAGTTGGTACACTGCTGAAGAAAATGATAACGCCTTACTTGGTAACTATTAACTGCCAATAGCTCCTCATGAGGGGTAGGGCTATAAGCCCCTCCCCCACCCTTGACAGAAGGTTGAAGTGACCAGTCTTGTGCAGATTTTGTGAAGCATTCACAGCCGACGTGTGCTCATGATTGCAATGGCCAGACCATGTTCAGAAAACACCGCTTCACGGCACTTCTTCTTAAATGTTCTGGAATTTTTAAATAATGATAATGGCTCCATATTTAACTTTATTGTGTGTTAAGTAGATGGTTAAATACAAGCTGATTGACAGATGTTGAATGTTGAGTAGAGGACAGACAGGTAGATAGATGATAGATAGATAGATAGATAGACAGACAGACAGACAGACAGATAGATAGATAGAGAGACAGATAGATAAATGGATGGATGGATGGATGGATGAATAGAGAGAAAGAGATAGATAGATAGATAGATAGATAGATAGATAGATAGATAGATAGATAGATAGATAGATAGACAGACAGACAGACAAATAGACAGATATATGGAATTGCAGTATTAAGATCCCTTCAAGTACTACGTCTTAGATTGCCTTTGACTCTTGGAAATACAGACACATGAAAAACAGTTATAGGCCCTGCCATTGTGAAGCAAATCGTCCTAGGAAGGCAAAGAGTTTTCTCCACCCAAAAGAGAAGGCAAAGAGTAATAGAAACAAAAAGTAAAGTGGCATCCTTAGTTGAGAGACAGTTACCACCACTTCCTTTAGAGATACACCAAAGGTCTACTTCTGGTTTGTGTATTAGCTACCGTTTTGTCGAATCTTTAAGAGAGAGAGAGAGAGAGAGAGAGAGAGAGAGAGAGAGAGAGAGAGAGAGAGAGAATACTAAGCCAGAGGTGCAGTGGGAGTGCAACACAGCTGCAGGGAAGGGATGCTCAGAAGGACCCAGCATCGTACTGCACATTGTACCCTGTGGTATAGGGCAAGTCCTCGGAGGCACACTGCCTCTCACCCTCACCAGTATCACTCTTTCACTAGCAGGGAAACTCCTGTTGCTCTGTAAGAACATACATTAATTCTCCATAAGGACATATACTATGGATGCAGGAATACATAGGACCCACCCACTGGGCTTCAAGCAAACTGAGCCATGGGTTGAAAGAATATGAGACGGGCCTTAGTAATGACTATTACAGCAAATATCCAACAGAACCCATTCTAGACTCTCTTCCACCTATAGGTTCAGCCTATAGAACAACCCTATCTTTACCAGGAACTTCCATATGAACAACTCAATGGCAGCAAAAAATGACAGCCTAAGTAGAGATTGTTGATACAAATATTTGCTTCACAAACCCCAAATCTCCAGGCCAAAGCAAATAAGCATTGGCCTCTTCATATTCTAGTTTTCAATTCACATGCAGGAGCCGATTTCCCTTTCTACCCACTGTGCCAAACTCTCATGGGGATGAGGGTGCAACATGGAATTTTCTTGACGCAGCAAACCTCCCACTTTGTGCATCACTTTGCACATACCTGGCACATCTTTTCGGGGCTCCCTTCACTTATGAGAATTGTGTCATGATTTACTTAAAAGTCGAGTGAACCAAAGAAATGGGTGCCTTTGACATTTGAATTCAGAGAGCCTGCTCAAGTGGTGCCTGTGAAACTCGGTACTGTGGTTGGCAGTGAAGGATGGAGGCTCAAGTTACGAGACATGGGATGCTAAAGGAAGGAGTAAAGTGTGATAAAATGCTTTGCAGATAGACACATTTTTTTTAATCTGGAGATTTATATATTACGGTTTTGAAAGCTTATGGTATTTGGATGCCAAGTGCAAACACAAGACCCTAGTAAATAAATTAGGCACTTTGGGCTTTAGTGGCTGGCTTCCTGTTCAAAGTTTGTCTATGACAACTATTCAGAGTGGAATTGTCAGTTGTGACACGACTGTGCATTGTTAGAGACGGGTGAATGGTGGCATCAAAGTAAGGAGCATAGCTGACCAGTTCCTGGATCCCTTACAGGGGATCAAACATAAGCTGTCCGATTAAGAGGATTTAGCTAGCATCTGTTGTGCACTTACTATTTAAAAGTTTTGCTGCCAGCTAAGGACATTCCTGGGGAAGTTCACACTGAATCACAGTTCTGGGTCTTGAAGAGCTTGCTGTCTAGCTGGAGATGTGGAATGTGCATGATTCAAGCTGAGTGGAAGGCAGGCTTATTCTTGTTAAGTAAAAACCCAAGTCTGTTCTCAGCTTTGCAGCTTGGGAAACTGGTTTGAACAGCATCGAGAGTGACTTAGTCACTCAGAAAAATAAAGGATCCAAGAATAACCACGGCAGCTTTCCATCTGAAATTCTGATTTTCTCTACTTTGCTGCTGACTCATAGTTCCTCCGATCCCCCTACCCCTTCTTGGGTATCTGTGGTACCCAACACTCTTATATAACAACTTGAAGGGGAACTTTGTGCTTGGGGTCCAGTTTCAGTCATGGCCACTTGACTTTTTTTTTTTCTGGACTAGGGTTAAAGAGAATACTATGGCAAGAGGCATCTGGTGGGGAAAGCGGCTCACCCCCTCCTACCCCTGCAGGCAAGGATCAGAGAGGGCAGGAGAAGAGAGTCAGGAACAAGATGTATCCTTGAAGCCATGCTATGGTGACCTGCTTGCTTCAGCTAGGGTCTCCTTCTAGTGTCCACCACAATAAAATAATGTTATTAATGGACCCAATTGCCTCTCAGTGATTAACCTCTTGACATCAAGACTTAAACACATAATCACATAAGACTTAAACACATAAACTTTTTTTGGGGGGGTGGGGGGTCATTTCATGTCCAAGTCAGAACAGTAGAACAGAATTGTTTTGTGCAAGTCAGAACTGCATCAAGTAGAACAGAATTGTGACCACAGGTGATAAAGTCCAAGGAATTTGGGTTTATAGAGTTATTATAACAGATTCAATAGTGTTACAATTATTAGAACTGTTACCCCTAATAAACATAGATTAAAAAATTCTCACCAGGCGGTGATGGTGCATGCCTTTAATCCTAGCACTTGAAGGGCAAAAGCAGGTGAATCTCTGTGAATCTGAGGCCAGCCTGGTCTTCACAGCAAGATCCAGGACAGTCATGGATACACAGAGAAATCTGTCTCAACAAACAAAAAGCATAAACAAGCAAACAAACAAAAGACCAAGAAAAGTCTCAATTAAATACAAACTGAATACAAGCATACATATCAAAAAAGATCATCCACCATGATCAACATAAGTCAATAAAATAATAAATCTTACAAACTGACTCAAATTAGAAATAACATGATCATTTCATTATGCAGAAACGGTCTTTGGCAAAAATCCAACATGCCTTCATGGTAAAATTCTTAGAGAGGAAAGACCTGAGGGTGGGGGGAGAGAGATAGCACTACTTAGTAAAAACTGTCGGTATATGACAAACTCACAGCCAACAGTATCCAAAGTGATAAAAAGTTTCAGGCATTCCCATTAAAATCAGGAACGAGATAGCACAGTCCTCTGTCTACATATCTACACTCCTTTTCATAATAGTGCTGCAGGTACTGATTAGAGCAGTGAGAGAAGGGGGGAAAGTAAAGAGACACAAAAGGAAAAAAGGTCAAATTATCCCTATGCCATAATTAGGGTTTGCATTGCTGTGACGAGACACCATGATCACAACAACTCTTGTAAAAATAAATTATTTAATTATGGTGGCTCACTTACACTGAAGAGCCACATGGCAAAATATAGACTAATAGAAGCATGTTCATTTAAGTTTTGGAGATAGTTGAGGACAAGCCTAAGCTAAGGTCAAGCTTTTGTAATTAATAAGAAGTCTCCATGACATTATTTGGGAGCTGATGATCCAAAGAAAGTCTGACTACATATCCACTGCATGACCTAGCTATGTGATTCCCTAGCAGACACCCAGAGGACATCCCTCTCCAGAGATACTTGCTCGCCGATGTTCCTTGATGCTCTAGTCACAATAGCTAGGAAATAGAAAAAAAATCTAAATATTCTTCAACTGATGAATAGATAGTGAAAATGTGGTACATGAAAAAGGAACTGGGTGATTCTATAAAGTGACCTTCATTGACTGCACCAAGAACACTGCTGTAGAGAGGTCAGTCAATGTGCTGTTCCAATTCTTTCTTGTTTGGGCAGACTACAAGTTAAAAAAAAACACCAAGATTATCAAGCACACATCAAGAAGTAGAGCGCAATCAGACCCCCAAAAGTCCCATAATCTCCACGCAGATGCCCCAAGCAATGAGCCCTGTAGTGTGAGCTGCAGCAACACAGACAAAGAAACTAGGATACACTGCTTGGTGAGCTGCTTTGCCAATGTGCACAACGATTCTCACGTTCCAGCCTCAGCCTTACAGATGGAGCAGTTACACTTTTTTCAACAACTCCCATTACCTAAGACTTCTCTGAGGAGGGGTACTTATATTCCAAGAGATATAAAACAAAGGCAGGGATTATTCATGTGGTCAATAAAAGTGCGTTAAACCCCTGATGTAGCTCTAGCAATAAATAAAGCAAAGATTTCCTGTGCTCCTGAATTTTATATACAACCTGAGGAGATGTTCAATAAATAACTATATAAAAATGCATTCTGTTAGAGCTGAGGAGGAAGAGTGGAATATGTATAAGAATGTGGAATGGAATATTTTCTTAAAGTGGAGATTTTAGCTGTGTGAGAATTTTAATATGAGAACTAAAGGATATATTAATAATGATAGTCACTGTTTAGGGTATTTTTAAGGGAGGGTACGGAAAGTCTAACACTCTCCAAAAGCATGATTTCCAAATCCCTAAGGAAACACATTTATCTTCCTCTATAATTAATAGTAATTTGATGGGAATTTTTTGGAAAACATTGAGTAGAAATATCTTTGATCTGTTCAATCAGAGAAACCTGAAACAAAATGAGCAATCACTTTATTGACTGCAACCTATCTGTTTTGTCCTGTGTTACTACTGCAACCTTGACTTTTTGTTTGACTTGGTCCTCCAAACACACAAACATTTAACCAGTGCCTTATTTTGTGCTACCCGGCCCCTCAAAGTGTGTATGATTTTCAACTACCATCTTTTACATCTTGTGGGAAGCGCACAGTTCTCTCTGGGAATATTTAGACTCTTGAGGTTTCTATGACTCTAGTTACTTCTGGCTCCAATTTTCAGCTTCCACTGAAGTTTTTCCTCTTGCATTTTGTGTCTTTGGATCATGCCTCTGTTCTTTTTACTGGTGTCTCCTCGTTACCACATTTCCAACCTCTCTCTATACAAACATACACACCACCCCACTCACATAAAGCATCTTTTAAATAAACATTTACTGACCAAGATGGCACTTAGCTAGATAATTTTTCAGTAGATAGTCTAAAATTAGGAATTACCTTCTCTACCTTTGAGCTAGTTCTCTACGAGCTGTTGTCAAGTTAGAATCCAATTTTTATTTAAAGTTTTATTAATTTATAAAAGTTTCCATTTCCACCCCTCCTCCCAACACCCTCTCACTCCCCCCACTCACTCTCCTCCTCCCTCTCCATCCCTAAGAGCAGTCAGAATTTCCTGCTCTGTGGGAAGTTCAAGTTCTTCCCCCCTCCTCCAGGTCCAGGAAGGTGAGCATCCAAACAGACTGGATCCCAAAATCCAGTATATGCAGAGGAAATAAGTCCCAGTGTCATTGTCAATGGCTTCTCAGAAAGACCCCATGCCAGCCACATTCAGAGAATCTGGTTGGATCACGTGCTCATTCAGTCCCAGTCCAACTGGCCTTGGTGAACTCTCATTAGATCAGTCCACTTGTATCAGTGGGTGAACGCACTCCTCACGGTCCTGCCTTTCTTGTTCATGCTCTCCCTCCTTCTGTTCCTCATTTAGACCTTGGGGGCTCAGTCCAGTGCTCCAATGTGGGTCTCTGTCTCAATCTCCATCCATCAACGGGTAAAGGTTCCCTCTGATCTTGCCTTCTTTGCTCACATTCTCTTTCCTTCTGCTTCTTGTTTGGACCTAGGGAGTTAAGTCCAGTGTTCCAATGTGGGTCTCTGTCTCTATCTCCATCCATCACCAGATGAAAGTTCTATGGTGATATGCAAAATATTCATCAGTATGGTTATGGGCCAAGGCCGGTTCAGGCATCCTCTCCTCTGTTCAGCGAACAATCTGGGGATCTCTCCTTGGACCTGGGATCCCCTCTATAATCAAGTCTCTTGTAAACCCTAAAATGACACCCTTAGTTGAGATATATACTTCCCTGCTCCCATATCCATTCTTCCTCCCTACCCCCCCATCTCAATCCCCTGAGGTTTCCCCATTCCTCCCCTACTCCCTTCTCTCTAACCCTCTCCCCTTCCAACAACCCCCCCCACCCCCCCATGAACCCAAGGTTGCCTGGTACTCTTGTCTACTTCTCAACAGAAGAACTTCGAATGGCCAAAAGACACTTAAGGTCATGCTCAACATCCTTAGCGATCAGGGGAATGCAAATCAAAACAACTATGAGATACCATTTTACACCGGTCAGATTAGCTAAAGTCAAAAACACCAATGATAGCCTATGCTGGAGAGGATGTGGAGAGAGGGGAACTCTCATCCATTGTTGGTGGGAATGCAAATTTGTGCAGCCACTGTGGAAATCAGTGTGGCGGGTTCTCAGGAAACTGGGAATCAACCTCCCTCAAGACCCAGCAATTCCACTCTTGGGAATATACCCAAGAGATGCCCTATCATACCACAAAAGCATTTGTTCAACTATGTGCATAGCAGCACTATTTGTAATAGCCAGAACCTGGAAACAACCTAGGTGCCCCTCAATAGAAGAATGGTTAAAGAAGGTGTGGAACATATATACACTAGAGTTTTACTCAGCGGTAAAAAACAATGACATCTTGAATTTTGCATGCAAATGGATGGACATAGAAAACGCTTTACTGAGTGAGGTAACCCAGACCCAAAAAGAAGAATATGGTATGTACTCACTCATAAGTGGTTTCTAGCCATAGCTAAAGGTCTTTGAGCCTATTGTTTGTGATCCCAGAGAAGCTAAATAAGAAGGTGAACCTGTAGAATCCAAATTTTTTAAATTGGCCACAAACCCTTACTTCACCTCCCTATCTCATTATTCGTCCTTTGGTCTTCACTACTCATTCTCTCCATGAATTTTGTTCAGTTAGTTGAGGAAACACTTACCTATATCTCTTTCTTTTCCTCCTCTCAAAATTGTGCCAATGCATTATCTTTATTTCATAGTAGTCTATCAAACGATCCCTCCAGCAAGAAAATACAATTTATTCCCTTGATGGAAAAAATTAATAGTAAATTTTCCTTTCTATTTCCCTGTATCAAGGAGCTCTGAAAAACAAACCTCTAAGATGGTTTTGAATGAAATTTTGTGACCATCTCAGTATAAACCTCTCATTTTCCTGCTCAAGTGAAAAAGCACTGTGGCCATCCCATCACCGTCACCACTGCCACCACCATGGTGTTTGAAAACCAGACAGTCATCTATTCATATATCATGTTCCCCTGGTTAACTGGAAAATGGAATGGCAATGCATTTTCTTTAACTTGCATTTGGCCTAGCTTAAAACAAGGGCAAATTCAAAGGCAGGTCTGTGTGCTGAGTGGCATCTTCTGTGGGAAAGCAGTCAAGGCCAACCACAATCACAGCTAGTCGCCACTCTCAGGAAGTGCAGTGGCAGTGTGAAATTGGAAATGGGGTCTCTGCAACTGTTCTGTATTGTGTGTAAACACTTGGCATCATTAGTGGATAGAGCTGCGGTATGGAACAAGCTAGGAAAATGCCATTTCCATATGGGTTTAGCTTTCACTGTCTCTGAGAATTAAGCTCTTCCCTGACAAGGACACAAGTATGTGCTCGTGTGTTTATATGCATGAGCCAATGGTTACCCACACAAACTCAAGAAGAATTAGAGCTGTCTGCAACTCATACTGCTGGAAAACCCTTAAAGGAACTAAATTTAAATGCCCAGTCTATCTGAACCATGGAGAAAAGCTTAGAGCATCAAAGATCAAGAATCCTGTTCTATGAAAGTTTCCAAGACATCATGTCAGACTTATCAGCCCTAACTTAAGGATCTAGGATGATGAGAAAGGAGCTGATGAGGAAGGTAAGATGAAGAAAACACAAGTTAGTAAGAGGCATAATAAAAACATGTATGAAATTAAAGGATGCTATTATATATTAGAAAATAGACCCACCCATCCCCTGCAACCTCGCTGGCTCTCTGAGGCACAGACTACAGCTGCAGAGAGTAGAAGAAGAGGTGACTGACCAGCCTCCCAACTGGACAGCCCAGTCTCTAGGACCTAGACCCCCCCCGGGGGCATGCAAAACCCAAGGCCCCTCCCCAACCTGCCTCAGTTGCACAAGCCAGTCAGCAGGGAAGCCTCCTGCAGGCAGGTGACTTCAATTCCACCCTCCATTGGATTCTGTAATCTACAAGTAGTCACACTCCACTTCCGAAATCCACTCATTCCTGGATACCTCGATGGCTCCCTGAGACAAAAACAGCAACTGCAACTATCGGTTCAAGAAAAAGTCCCTGAGACAGACACTGACTGCAAGGTTTGGACCAAGAGACATAGATACTGCCAGCCAACACTAATTAGAGGAAGAGATGGGTAGGTGCTAATGCAAGACTACATTTAACAACCTAAAAAGCAACATGGTAGCACCAGAACCTAATGGTCCTACAAGAGAAAGACCTGAACATGCTAACCCAGAAGAAAAGAAGAAAACAACCTTAAATTAAAATTTATGAAGATGATAGTGACCCTCAAATAGGAAATAAAAAATTTCCTTAAAGGAAAGAAGGAAAAAACAAACAAAAAATTGGAAGAGATCAATAAATATCTTAAAGAAACTCAAGAAAAAACAATCAAACAGGTAAAACAGTTTAAACAATTTCAATCTTGAGAACTGAAATAGAGGCAATAAAGAAAACACAAACCAAGGGAATTCTGAAAATGAAAAGTCTGGGTAAATGAACAGGAACTACAAATGCAAGTATAACCAACAGAATACAAGAGATGGAAGAGAGAATCTTAGGCATTGAAGATATAGTAGAAAAAAATAGATCCATCAGACAAAGAAAATGTTAATTTCAACAAATTCTTAACACAAACATCCAGGAAATCTGGGACACCATGAAAAGACCAAGCCTAAGAATAATAGAGATAGAAGGAAAAGAACTACAGCTCAAAGGCACAGAAAAAACATATTTAACAAAATTGTTGTAAGGGGGGCTGCTTGTTTGTCCTGGCTGCCTGGCTAGCTTACACCCAAAATAACCACACAGAAAATTGTATTAATTAAAACACTGCTTGGCCATTAGTTCTAACTTTTTATTGACTAACTCTTGCATATTAGTTTAACCAATCTCCATTACTCTGTGTATCACCACGTGGCAGTGACTTACAGGAGATTCTAACTGGTGTCCATCTCTGGCGGAGGATCCACAGCTTCTCTAACTTTGACTCTGCTTTCTTTCTCCCAGAATTCAGTTCTGTATTCTCCACCTACCTAAGTTTTGTCCTACTAGGACAAGCAGTTTTCTTATTCATTAACCAATGAAAGCAACATATGAACAGAAGAACCTCCTACACCACAAAATCATAGAAGAAAACTTTCCCATTCTAAAAAAAAATATGAAAAAAAGATATGCCTATGAAGGTCTAAGAAGATTACAAAACATCAAATAGACTGGGCCAAAAAAAAACCCTTGCCAAATAATAATCAAAACACTAAACATACAGAATGAAAGAATATTAAGAACTGCAAAGGAAAAGTGTCAAGTAACATATAAAGGCAGACTTAGCAGAATTGCACCCAACTTCACCGTGAAAATCCTGAAAGTGAGAAGGTCCAAGATAGATGTGTTGCAGACACTAAGAGACCACAGATGCAAGCCCAAACTACTATATCCAGCAAAGTATTTAATCACCATAGATGGAGAAAACAAAATATTCCATGATAAAACCAGATTTAAGCTATATCTATCCACAAATCCAGCCTTAAAGAAAGTATTAGAAAAAAAAAACCTCCAACCCAAGGAAGTTAGCTGTACCCACAAAAACATGGGCAACAGATAACCTCACACCAATGAACCCCAAAGAAGGAAAACACACAAACACTACCACTGAAAAATAACAGGAATTAACAATCACTAGAAATTAATATCAATGGACTCAATTCACCTATAAAAAGACATATGCTAACAAAATGGATCCAAAATGAATACAAAAGCAGGATCCATCCTTCTGCTACCTACAAGAAACACACCTCAACTTCAAAGACAGACATTACCTCAGAGTAAAGAGTTCAGAAACGATATCCCAATCAAATGTACCTAAGAAACAAGGTGGTGTAGCTGTCCTAATATCTAATAGAAATAGACTTCAAACTAAAATCAATCAAAAAAGATGGAGGACACTTCATACTCATCACAGGAAAAAATCAATAAAAATAAAATCTCAGTTCTTGAAATCTATTCCCCAAATACAAGAGCACCCACATATGTAAAAGAAACATTACTAAACCTTAAATCGCACATCAAACCCCACACACTAAGAGTAGGAGACTTCAACATTCCCACTCTCACCAATGGACAAGTCTGACAGATGGAAACTTAACAGAGAAATAAGAGAACTAACAGATGTCATGACTCAAATGGACTTAACAGCTATCTATAGAACATTTCACCTAAACACAAAAGAGTACACTTTCCTCTCAGCACCTCATGGAACCTTCTCTAAAATTGACCACATACTTGGTAACAAAGCAAACCTCAACAGATTTTTAAAAAATGGAATAATCCCCTAGATTTTATCAGATCACCATGGCTTAAAGTTAGAATGCAACAACAACACTAATTGTCAAAAGCCCACAAACTCATGGAAATTGAACAAAGCTCAGTTGAATCACCCCTGGGTCAAGGAAGAAATAAAGAAATCAAAAACTTCCTAGAATTCACTGAAAACGAAAGTACAACATACTCAAACCTATGGGACACTATGATAGCAGGGCTAAGAGTAAAGTTCATAGCACTAAGTGCCTGCATAAAGAAAGTGGAGAAATCTCACACTAGCATCTTTAACAGCACACCTAAAAGCTTTAGAACAAAAAGGAGAAGACTCACCCAGGAGGAGTAGACAACAGAAAATAATCAAATTGAAGGCTGAAATAAATAAAATAGAAACAAAATAATACAAATAATCAATGAAACAAAGACTAGGTTCTTTGAGAAAATCAACAAGATAGACAAACCATTATCCAAACTAACCAAAAAGCAGAGAAAGAACGTCCAAATTAACAAAATTAGAAATGAAAAGGGGGACATAACAACAGACACTGAAGAAATTCAGAGAATCATTAGGTCATATTTCAGAAACCTATACTCCACAAAACTGGAAAATCTAAAAGAAATAGACAACTTTCTGAATGGGCACTACATACCAAAATAAAATCAAAACAAGATGACCAATTTAAATAGACCTATAATCTCTAAGGAAATAGAAGCAGTCATCAAAATTCTCCTATCCAAAAAAAGGCCCAGGGCCAAATGGTTTCAACACACAATTCTACCAGAACCTCAAAGCAGAGCTAACACCTATATTTCTCAAACTGTTCCACACAATAGAAACAAAAAGAACATTGCCAAACTCTTTTTACAAGGCTACAGTTACTCTGATACCCAAACCACACAAAAACTCAAGAAAGAGAATTACAAACCAATCACCTTAATGAATGTTGATGCAAAAATACTCAATAAAATACTGGCAAACCAAATCAAGAACATAAAAAAAAATCATCTACCATGATCAAGTCAGCTTCATCCCAGAGATGCAAGGATGGTTCCACATATGAAAATCTGTCAATGTAATCCAACATATAAATAAACTAAAAGAAAAAACCTTATGATCATCTCATTAGATGCTGAAAAAGCATTTTAGGAAATTTAACATCCCTTAATGATAAATGTCTTGGAGAGAGCAGGGATAGAAGGAATGTATCTAAACATAATAAAAGAAATATACAGCAAGCTAAGAGCCAACATCAAATTAAATGGAAAGAAATTCCAGAACAAAAATAGACTGTCCACTTTCTCCATATTTATTCAGTATAGTACTCAAAGTTCTAACTAGAATAATAAGACAACAAAAGGAGATCAAAAGGATACAAGTTGGAAAGAAATAAGTCAAATTTTTGCTATTCAAAGATGATATGATAGTATGTGACTCCAAAAATTCTACAAGGGAGCTCCTACAGCTGATAAATACCTTCAGTAATGTAGCAGGATACAAGATCAACTCAAAGAAATCAGTAGCCGCCTTTTATTCAAATGATAAAAGGACTGAGAAAGAAACCATAGAAACATCACTCTTTACAGTAGACACAAATAACATAAAATATATTGAGGTAACACTAACCAAAAAAATGAAAGACTTGTACAAAAAAACTTTAAGTCTTTGAAGAAAGAAATTGAAGATCTCAGAAATTGGAAAGATCTCCCATGTTCTTCGGTGGGTAGGATCAACATAATAAAAATGGCAATCTTACCAAAAGCAATCTACAGATTCAGTGCAATCCCCAACAAAATCCCAACACAATTCTTCATGGACCTTGAAAGAAAAATACTTAACTTCATATAGAAAAACAAAAAACCCAGAATAGCCAAAACAATCCCGTACAAGAAAGGAACTTCTGGAGGCATCACCATCCCTGACTTCAAGCTCTACTATAGAGCTACAGTAATGAAAACAACTTGGTATTGGCATAAAAACAGGTTGACCAATGGAATTGAATCAAAGACCTTAATAGTAATCCACACAAACACCTGATTTTTGACAAAGAAGCCAAAATTATACGTTGGAAAAAAGAAAGCCTCTTCAACAAGTGGTATTGACATAACTGGATGTCAACATGCAGAAGAATGCGAATAGATCGATATCTATCCTCATGCACAAAATACCAGTCCAAATGAATCAAAGACCTCAATATAAATCCAGCCACACTGAACGTCATAGAAGAGAACGTGGTAAGTAGCCTTGAACACATAGGCACAGGAGTCCACCTCCTAAATATAACCCCAGTAGCAAAGACACTGAGAACAACAATAAATACATGGGGCCTCTGGAAACAGAAGCTTCTGTAAGGCAAAGGATACAGTGCTCTGAACTCCTGAACCATCTCTCCAACCCTAAGACTTCTTTCTTTAATATATATCTATAGACTCATCCAATTTAAGGAGTGGGAATAAGATTCCTTTGGGAGCTGCAATCTCAGAGTTGAATTCTTAAGGACACAATAATTCTATCCCCTAATGTAGCAGAGAACATGAGCATGGATGAGAGTGAGATGCTGAGACTCAGCCTATTTCTGGTAGAAGATTCCAATGTCATTTAGCACATCATATGTCTCAGCAATGACAATGGGTGCTACAGGACACTGCATTATAATGAGTAGGATTAAAGAAAGAAAAGCCTTGTTTTATATGTATAGGTGATTTGCCTACATATACGTCTGCTTACCAGATGTGTGGGTGGTGATTAAAGAGCCCAGAAGGGTCTCCTGGGAATGAAGTTATAGACAGCTGTGAGCTGCCATGTGGGCACTAGAATCATACCAGGTTCTCTGAAAGAGAAACCAGTGCTCTGAACAGCTGAGACATCTTTATAGCCCCAAGACTTCTTTCTTTAGTACATATCTATAGGCTCACCCAATTTAAGGAGTTGGAATAAGAATACTTTGGGAGCTGTACTCTTGGAGTTGAATTCTTAAGGACATCTTGAGAGTCCATGCTGGCTATCACTTTTAATATTAATTTCGTAGAACAGTCAAGTGTTCTCCAACTAAGAAAACTAACATTCACAAGAGGCATTGTTGGATCTGGTGAGAGGGACAATGATAGCTTTTCAGACTGGGGATGAACTTGAGGGACAACTGGGGACAAACTTCTACCTGGTGTCATCTGCTGCTATTTTCTTGATGTGAAAATGCACAGGAGCAGGAGTCCAGTCAAACACTCTTGGGAACTCTGTTAGAGACAACATAGCTGACACTTTTGTTCTCAATGGTGAGTTCATGGCTTCAGTAATGAGAGCTTATTTCAGTATTCTCCATAAAGCGTTGACAGGACGTGATATTTCTACTATAGTACAGACAGATGCCCAGGAGGCACCTGGGAAAATGTCCAGGGTACAGTAGTGTTCATTAAACAGACCAAGAGTAGAGGTATCCAGGGCTCCACGAAAGTGGTTAACTTTTTGTGTCAAGGCCATGGTACCCAGGTATTTGACCCGCCAATATTCTAGATGTCCCCAGGAAGGATAAGATTAATGTTTCATTCTGAGTAAAGATGATCACCTCTCATAATGACAATGCATCTTCTGCCAAAACTGAAGCCTCTTCTGGGGGAAGAGGAGTTTGCCAGCAGACTGAAGTAATGCTCTAGCTCGGTGGTTCTCAACCACTGCTGCGACCTTTTAATGACATTCATCAAGATGCCATGACCCCAACCATAAAATTATTTTTCATTGTTACTTCATAACTGTACTTTTGCTACTGTTCTGAATTGTAATGTTAAATATCTATATTATCCGATAGGATTGGGTGAACCCTGTGAAAGGGTCATTTGACCCCCAATGGGGTTGAAACTCACAGGTTTAGAACTTCTGCTCTAGCTGTAACACTGCTTCGTCAGGGAGCCAACCTGCAGGTGGACTGTAGACATGAGGGCTGCTAGAGCCTCATCTGCCTCCGGCAACCATTTAAGTCTCTCCTCTCCTTTCCTCCCTTCCCATCCCCTCTTCCCTCCCTATTCCTCTCTTTCCTTCTTCCTACCTTCACCCCCACCCCATAATATCATTCTTTGTTCAGTTTTTATAAGATAATGCTGACTAATACTGTTAAGATCTTAAGAATGAGGCTGGAGAGAGGGCTTAGCAGTTAAGAGCATCTACAGCTCTTGCAGAAGACCCAACTGCAATTTCCAGAACCCACATCAGGCAGTTCATAATTTCCTCAACTCCAGATCCAGGAGATCTAACAACTCTGCCCATTGTGAGTATCTGCACTCCTATTGACAAACCCACATGCACACATGAATGCAATTTTAAATAGTGAAAGTAAATCTTTAAAAAGATATCTATATCTGTATTATGGTTATTCCAGTGAAACAATTCTAGACGTTTTATAAATCAAAAGAATGTGCCAATGTATACCTGCTATGAGTTTTCAAAATGCCTGCCTGAAAGAATACCCTTGAAATAAGAGAAATCTCCATGCCAGCCATGAGTCACACCATCACAGAGATTCCCCTGATCAAAACCAAATGTCATATTGCTGCTCCAGAAATGTCACATAATTAGATGGGGGCTGGATAAGAGTCATCCACCTGCCACAGCATGAGGGAGGGGATACGATAGAGAATGAATGGGAAGACAAAGCTGGTGACACACAGTGACACAGTTTACCTGGTGCAGGGCTTGGCCCTGGGGGCACAGCATGCCCCACAGCATTCATCCAGCACAATAGCAAGAAGCGCTGTGAGCAACTCATCCCATCAAAGCCACTTTACTGCCCAGAAATCATAGAGACACCACGGCATTCCTAAGAGTCAAAGAAAGCCCTCATCCCTTCCCACTCTTTCCCCACATGGGGACCCCCATGGCTCAGCTTAAAGACTAGACACATGAAGAAGGGCTATCCACCTATTGATCATTGATCTTTCTGCTTACTTGGCCAGACTAAAGTATTATACTCGTTCAGATGAAATTGGAATTGGCTTTTTATAAGAGTCTGTATGAGAAGATTATAATTTATCACATATTTTATCCAAAGCAATAATCTCTAAATCCTTTGATGAATGCATCCCTATAATTGTGGTTTAAATAATGCATCACAATGCACAAAATAACTGGGGTAAAATGGAATTTAACAAATATATCTTTCAAGAATTAACATGTGTGGGCTACAGATAAAACTTTGTGATAAAGTGCTTGCTTAGCATGTGCATGGATCTGGGTATAATTTCATATATAATATATATTATGCTTTAATGTGAAATATATATGAAATATATGTACATATATATTTAAGACAACTGGTGACAATGGGGACCTAGAGAGGAAGATCTGTTTCAAGAACACCACCCCAGAAGGTTCCCTGCTTCACTGGGTAGCCCTACCCTCATGCACACCCTCATGGCACTAAAGTGGACTTGGCGGTTCAGAAAAAACACATAAAGTTGGGAGGGAATAGTGGTGGGCAACAAAGTGGAAGAAATGGACGGATAGGAATAAGTGGTGAATTTGATTAAAACACATTATATGAATGTATAAAATTCTCAAACAATAAAAGCAAACAAAAAGAAAAAAGCCCAGCCAATAAGTGTATAGCCCAACCATGATTCTTTATTCATGAATTACATCCTTACAGCTTTTGTCACAAGTGCTATAAAGCTAATACAAGAATAACAAAGGGTAAAAGTTTGTGCCATCTTTAGGGTCTTACCATCTAGTTCTAGAGGACAACAAAGGGCCTCTAATGTTCTGGAACTTTCCAGGAGTCTCCAAGCCAGCAAGCAGGCATCCTCAATCTGCACTGGGATTTTCATTTAAAATTCTGTATGTTCTAGGAGCAGAAGGTATCTCCATTATAACTGCCTTGCTTAAAATCATTACAATTTGCATTCAGCATATGAAGTAGTATGTTTCTATATGACTTTTTCATCCATATAGTGTGCATGCTTACCCTTCCCCTAACCCTTACATGACCCAGGTTGGAGGGGGGAGTGAATACTATTTTTTTTTTTACTATGCGAACAGGTAGTCAAATAGCCTTCTAAGCATTTATGCTAAGACCGATGGGCTAATGCTGTTCTCGGTTTTGGACAGAGAGGCTCATTTTCAAAGTGGGTTACAGCGGATACAGACTCAACATTAGTCAAAGCACTGAGAATAAGCAATCTTGAGGCCTCAGTCCTACACTGAGTATCAATAACACTCTGTCCAAAGCCCAGAGAACATTCTAGGAAAGGAAACCGAAAGATTGAGAGCCAGAGAGGAGGAAGGAGTGCTGTGAGCTGTCTCTTGGAAGTGGCACAGTTATTATAACCTTGATGCAATGTGAAATAGCTACAGACAAACAACATGCATGCCTGCATGCAAAAATAAAAAGAAGAAGAAATGAAGGTAGAAGGGGAAGTGATTGAGAAGTGTGTGGGGATCGGTGAACATGGGAGGGGGATGTGAGCGGGCAACAGGAGCTGAGTGTGATCGAAGTGCCTGTAGATGTACCGGCAATTTAAAAAAAAATAATCTAAACTCTAAACAAAATAATTTAGAAAATCTAACTCTTTCTGTCTTTATTCTAATCGGTGGTCCCACATGGGTCCCACTCGAGGACAATGCGCCAGAAAGAACTCTTCAGTGCCTGGCTGTCTATCTGCCTAATATTAATCTACTGGAATTACAAAAGCAATAACCTCACTTCAGCTTGTTAAGTACAAATCAGTCCAATGAGGCCAAACCTATCAACACAAAAAGGATATCAGAGAAATTTCATTTTAATAGGGACATCATAAAACCCTCTGGCTCTTCTCCCTTGCGGTTCTGGGGAAAGCTGTCTTTCCAAAACCCTAAGGAAGCCACTTGAGCATTTTCTCAGAGCCTAGCCTTATACCTCTCCACTCAGTACACTCATCTTAGATGTTCTTTTAATTTTTAATAGCACATTAAGTCTACTCCCATAATTTAAATTTGTTTCTACTCTCCCTTCTGTAATACAGATTTAAACTTCCAAGGGCAGGCAGGGTCTCCTGCGCTCTCATCTCTCTCCACACTGCGGGTGATCCTTAGAGTCATGTTTACCTACTTCTTCAGAGGCTAATAATTCACCTCCTCACTCTGCTCCAAGAAAGCAAGATGAGTTTAGTGGTGTCAAACAAATCGTGGTGGTCTTTATTCATAATGCATTGGCTTGAAATGCCAGCTTGCTGCAAATATATGCCAGGGGCCTGGGAAACAATAAAATGAATAGGGGTTCATGGCACAGTGTCCCACAGAGTTTACTCATTGTATCTCTGAATCTCTACAAGGACAAGGACAGCCCACTCCAAATGCAAGCAGCCCGGTGGTGTGAGGAAGGACACGTGTGCCTTCAGCGCTTGCCAGCTGTGACAGACACACTCACTCGGTCACATTGCACAAAAGGAAGGTTTGGAGTCTCTGAATACTCCTTAGGGAACTGTGAAAATCTGAAGAGGACATCAGTCCACAGATTAACATTAAAGATTCTCAGAACTAAGCAATCCGGACTAGAATGGGATCACAGCATTGCCAGCCACATTGAACAAAACAGAGAGCTATTGCTGTAACAAATGCAGCTTGTGGGAGAAAGCATTGCCCGGCAGGACCATGACGCTGCTTGACTTCAGCAGGAGCACACACAGCAACTTGGAGCCAGAATGTTTACTCCAAACCACTTTCGATAACCGATAAGAAAGGTGAAGGACAAAATGACAGCCTGGAAATACATCACCAGCTAGTGAGAGCCAGGATTAGATTCAGAGCAGCAAAGAAGAGCCAATACCAAGAATGAGTTTGTTCTACAGTCTTTCCTTACATCTGTGAAGCAGTGTGGTTTGAAGTAACTGGGGAGGCAGAGGGATGAGAGTAGTTGATCTTTCTGAGTCATTTCAAGAGCTAAATTTTATTTGTTTGATT
Source organism: Myodes glareolus (assembly GCF_982192425.1). Lineage (NCBI taxonomy): Eukaryota > Metazoa > Chordata > Mammalia > Rodentia > Cricetidae > Myodes > Myodes glareolus. The sequence goes on from NC_142026.1 coordinate 20,224,680, forward strand.
GCAAAATACTACACTCCAGTGACCTTAAACAACCATAGATTTACATTTTTAATTGGCCTATTTGTTGCTCTAAACAGCTGGCCAGGTGTCATTTCAAATATTTTTTTTTATTAGCCTAATAGAAACAGATTTATATGATGCCTTTATGGACAAATAAATAAACATATTTTTTGTTCCAAGATGGGCATGTATTAGTCATTCTGCTCCATCATGGGCTTTTCTTACTAACGTATTTTCCTATAGCGGTCTGCATAGACATGCTGGTTTCTTACTGTTTTCGTTCCTGGGATTTTATGATTTGTTTTTATTAGTTCTTTATACAGTCTGTTTTGATTTTGTTCATCCTCTCTCTTCAGCTCTGAAGACCCAACCCCCTTCCCTTTCCCATTCAATTTCACATTCTTCCCTGAGGCTGTCAAGGTCATTTGTGCTACCCGGATATTCTTGAATGTGTGGCCTTCCACTTGAGTGGGCTCTTCCACTCGGGGGCTATACTTTTAGAGAAAGCTGACCGCTCCTCTTCCAATGGCTGGGTATTGCCTACAGTTTCTTGGTTAGGGGTGGAGCTTCATGGCCAATACCTCCCTCCCTGTTGAGGTTTGGTATAGACTCGCACAGGTTTTGTGCATAGAGTCTCAAGAGCTGTGAGTTTATATTGCAGCTTCCAGAAGACACGGTTCCCTTGTAGTCATCAACTGCCCCTCCATGATGTTCTCTGGGCTACTGTCATACTCCAAAGTGTGTGTGTGTGTGTGTGTGTGTGTGTGTGTGTGCGCGCGCGCGCACACGCGCATGCATGAATTTATCGATAGATATTATGCTATTTATTCTGTTGAGGGGGAAGTAGACTAGTTTGAATTACTCATCCCTACAAAGAATGCTGTCCTAAACCTATGACCCTTGATTGGTATGCTATCCTTTGGGTCAGATTTATAAAGTGGGTTTGCTGAGCCATAGAGTGGAGTGGGAGGTCCTTCTATCTATGTGTTGCTTTTACTGGTTAATGAATAAAGAACAGGCTTGGCCTATAGCACGGAAGGAGGAAGGCAGAGTCAGGGAGACGCCATGGAGCTGCCGCTGGCAGAACTTTGCTGGTAGGCCACGACCTCATAGTGCTATACAGATTGAAAGAAATGGGTTAAATTAATATGAGAGTTAGCCAATAAAAAGCTAGAGGTAATGGGCCAAGCAGCGATTTAATTAATACAGTTTCTGTGTGATTGTTTTGGGTCTCACTTAGTCGGGCAGGTGCTTCTAAGCCTCTACTAGGAGTCTATGGGATATCTTTCCCACACATAATAAAATTTTTCAGAAACTACTTTTGATGGATGACAGGCTGCACCCTTGGTACAGTATTTCCTTTTCTTTAGAGCCTATGTTTAAGATGCCACACTTATAGGGTGATTTTCCCCATATATCTTGAAAATATATAATATAATATAATGAATATAATGAATATAATATAATGAATGAATAATGAATATATATAATGAATATATAATATATTGAATATATTATATAATGAATGCAAAAACTCACATGACAATGAATATTCATGATCTCCAGCACAAGTGTTTAGAAATGACTTTAATTTTTAACCCCTGTCCTTACAATGACCCTTAAAATAAAATATTAACACCAACATAAAAGACTTATATCACAGTCTATAAAGCAAAACAAAAGGTACCAAAGGTGACATATTTGGTGACACCAGCTGTCCCTGTGTTTAATCTCCTTTCTTCTTCCTCCTCCTCCTCTCTTGATGTTTCTTGAGCATCAAATGCCAAGTACAGCATATACTCTTAGACACTGCAATTAGAGGGTTAATCCCATCTCTAGTCAAACACTCTGCAGAAACTTTGATTTTATCCAATCAGCACTTTGTAGAATTTAAAGAAAAAAAAAGGATTTTAAGGCAAGAAAGAAAACTAATATTTATCAGAATGTTCACATTTGTAGACACACTGTATGTGGTTATTGTTCCTACCCACAGTAGGGATTACCCACAGTCCTCCCCAAATGAAAATTACTCAGATAGTTTATACAGTCAGCAAGTGAAGAAAGAGGTACTCCCAGCCCAGATCTTCCATCTCTAAAATCCATATGTACTGTTCCCCAATCTGCCTTTCATGCAACCTTCATTCCATTCTAATAGCAGAATTAGAAACCGGGCAGTGTCTACCACTGGTCTTAACTGCATACAGAGTTGTAGAGAAAGAAGACACCAAACTACACTCTAATTGACATTGACCCAGTGCTGCAGGACCTGACACAGTGATTTCACAGAGTATGTAGAAGCAGGATACTCAATTTCAGTGAGAAGAGAAGTCCAACAGGCTCAATCCTTTCGGACAGCCTTGTAGTACCCACTGTGACTGAAAAACACTCTGGAACTCTTCAGCACTAAGGGAAATAGCCACTGTTTTCTAGAACTTTCTGAATGGAACTTTTAATTGAAATTCAATGTCTTATGAGAAATCTTTTGCAGATAGCCACTAAATAAAAATAACCACAACTAAGATTTCCTGGTTTGATTTTTACCTTCATTTTCCTACTTTATTTGAATCAAGCAATTTCCTCATTAGATAGACATCCTGTATGGCTTCTCTCATTAATCGGAATTTATGGACTCTCAGAAGGCTTCCACTTTAACTCGTCATCACGATGTAGAAAACTGAGTTTAAATGGAATTTACTATACACACATCCAGGAACTCAATACCTGCCCTCTTTCCTCCAGTTAAAGGCAACAACACTTTAACAAGCACTGCTTTGTTTCCCAGTCAGTTGGTGATGCTAACTAAAACAGTGTTAATATTAGAAGAATACTAGAAATAATATCCAAGGAGGCATATTTTTGTTGTCTTTAGAAATTATCCGCTGCATATGTTCTCTACAAGTCCTCTAGGTTACAAAACCAGTTCTGAATTTTCTACTCAACCAAACTAGTCATCAGAGTTTCCACAGTGTGGGCTTAGGTAAGTCAAACCAGTAGTTGATAACTCTTTTCATTTAAATTTTAAAAGAATTACTCAAAGAACTATAATATCAGGGACTGTGTTTCTCATTGTACTTCTTCCCCTATGGAATAAGCAGAATGACTGATTGGGACCAAGTTCCTATACATACAGAAAGAAGCAATAACCATATTTTATGGTAGGAAAAGGCATGGTCAGTCTCCAACCTTGCAAAGCTTTTTAGAAACGGTTGCATTTTAATGAATTCAAGATAATAGAAGAGGTGCATGGCTTCTGGAGGTATTCCAGACCTTCTTCCTGGGTAGCCTCACTGCAGACCCACCACAGCAGAAGGCAGAAGGTGAGTAGGGATGGTTTCATCCCATTCATCCCACACTCCTAACTTCCAGCCAGCTCCAGCTGTCAGAGGTGCTTAGAGTTCACAGAGTCGTTTTTAGTTCCTCATTCAAATATTCATAAGAAGCAAGGACGGCAGTTTGCTCTCTGGTAACGACTTCATTTCCAGCTCCCACTCAGCTTGCCCTTGAGGACCGCCTCTGTCCACCCAGATTGAATTTTTCCCAGCCACACGGCCTTTCAAGGATAATGGAGTTTCCCTAGGAGGAGGCCCAAGAAACGTGCCCCATCTTTTATCTTTGCCTGGCTGGATGATGGAAATAATTGCTGGAGACAGTTATGGATTGTCAAAGGGGCAAGCGAAATCATCAGACCTATATCAAGCACTGCTTTGTGCTCCCTGGCAAGGCAGAGCCTTTAATTATTTACCTTATTAGACTGTCTACACCCCAGGAAATCCTAAAATAGCAACATATTAGTACAAATATTTACTCGGCAGCATTGTCCCTGAAAATAATAATGAAAGCATGAGGAAACTCTTGATGCGCCCTTGCAAGAGGTCCAGGGGCTGCGTCATCCCACTGCATGGGAGAGCAGGTCATTCCTTAGGGACTCTCAATTGTTTGACTAAAGTTGTGGGCAAGCAAATACTTTAGATAGAATTATTTGCTACTTAGTTAAAGGTTAATATTTATCACAAGAATTGCCCACCATAGCACTGCAAATAAGAATCAGTCTCATATATGAAGTGTATATGACTTAAATAGTGACCTCTACTCATAGCATCACCTGAGATGTACAAAAAGAAATCTAGAGAGAAATTTATCTAAAATAACTTTAGCTTTGATGATAAAACTCAGAATTATCCAAAGCATAATATATATGATATTTAAACGAAGGGGTCACTTTTCTCTCATATAATATTTGCATTAAGCAACACCATGTCTTTTGCTTCATTGGATTTGCAAGTCCTTTCTGTTAGCATTCGTGAGACATTTGTGAGTTTTTGGAAAGGCCAAACAGATATGTTCTGCAATACTCCTTTATACTGGGAGGAAAATATAGCCCTGTCTGAGGCACAGCAAAAGGAATTTCAATCTTGCAGCCAGTGTCAGATAAAAACCGGGAAAAGACCGTTAATCTCATTTGTTTTCATGATGGCATCCCTCGTTATCAAAATTTCAGTTAAGGAAGTGCCAACATTTATACCAGCGATTATATATCAGAAAAATTAGTTCTGAAAAAATGAAGCTTCCAGTACTATAAACTCTACATTTTTGCAAGGTCTTGCTGCATTGAGATGGAGAAAGGTGCGTGCGATAAATACTTTATAGAATAAACAGCTTTTTGAATAACACCTAGCAGGAATTACAATGCCATGTTAATTCTTACAGGAAGCACCAACATTTTTATGGATCAAATGGGATGTTTTATTCAGTGGGTTTCCCCGAGTCCCCAACAAGGTTCTTTCATCTTTGTAAGAAGAAAGTCTAAAAATATAAAGATTTACACCCATGCCTGCTAACTTTTAAGAATTCCATGAGCAAATGCCTTCACCATCATGCGGAGCTCAAGTGCCTATGAATCATAAGGGAGATACGCATGTTGGCAGTGGGCTGTACATTAACAGAGGTGGTGGAAATGAAGGCTCCGTTAAATCAGAGCATCTCACACGGGCAGGGAACCTGATGACTGACCATGTATGGAACCCAACCAGCAAATACCAGTTTTCCAGGGAACATGGATAAGAGATTCAAACCAATCATTTTTATAAGGATCTTTGTCACTAAAAGTCAATATTAATTTCAAGCAGTAGAGTGAATAATAATTAAAATTTGTAACATTTTACTGTTTTAATAATATATGTACTATGGCTACACCAAAGTCATTCTACCAGAGATAATTCTTTCTCCTGTACTAGCTACAAGATGTCCTCAAACAGACTCCAGAAAGTTCAACAATCCAAAGGTATAAAATTACTCTTGGAGATAAGGTCTCAATACCAAAGTTGTTCAGTGAATGCAAGATAATGACACACTTAATTACTGTGATCACTTCTTGAGACTTTGTGCCAAGGACTTTACAAATGTCATCCTACTTAACGGTCACGTGGACTCAGTAATGGAAAACTATCTCCATTTTTTAAATGAGAAGACTGAGGTTCAGAGATAGTGTGTGAAGTGGTCAAGGTCCTTTTCTTCTCAAGAGGTTAAAATAAAAATGCAATCCTAGGCTATGTAAGCACCACTTACTTTATCCCTTCATTATCAATACTCCGTCACTATTGGAAGTGATTGAATTAATAGTTAATGGACAATGTCCAGACCTCTGATACTTGTGGAGACAATGGCATAAAGAATACGGTACCCATCAAGGAGAACTGCTAAGGAAGGGTGACCTAACTGATGTTACAGAAACTTTTCAGGTTTATTTCTTTATGGGCATGAATGTTAGGCTTCATGTTTATAAAAATGTTCATGTTTATATATCCACCATGTGTGTGCCCGGTGCCTGTAGAGACCAGTTCCCCTGGAACTGGAGTTGTAGATGGTTTTGAGTTATCATGTGAGTGCTGGAAATCAAACCTAAATCCTCTCCAAGAGAAGCCAGTGCTCTTAACAGTTGAGCCATCTCTCTAGCCCCTATTCTCAACCAAGTGACTAAGCAGACAAGCTGGGTATGGCCCTATCTGCTGTAGCCAGTGATAACACTTAAGAATGGGAATGAGCAAACTAAAGGGGAAGAAAACATAAGCATACCCATAGGAACAGGCAACAGAAAGCATCTGAATTTGGTTTATGAAGGGGATGGAAGACCTTGTAAGTGTCAGAAGAAAATATGCTCTACTGGGTAGGGGAGACTTTGTGCCAAGGATTTTACAAATGTCATCCTACTTAATGGTCACATGGACCCAGTAGTGGAAATTTGCATTGATAAATCCTATTGAATGTAATGAGTTCAAGACCCTTTTGTTTTAGTTAACACAGTCAGAAAATTCTCTGCAGGAGCATATGACCAATCATCAATGAAAATGACCTACGCATTAAAGATTGTCAGAGATTCATTTAGAGTCACTGTAGTGGGGCAGATAATGCTGCTGAGCTACAGACATCAGTAGAAAGGGAAGCTCCCAGGAGAATCTGATGAGTTACCCAGCCATCATCATTGTCTTACTGCTCAACCCATCCAGGTCAATGTGAAGGAACTCGGAGTCACCATGCAGAAACTAAACCACCCATGATCCCCAACACCCTTCGAAGCTTATGTATATTTCTATATTCTAAAGAAAGCGAATATAAGTCAATTCTCAAAGCTTTGCATGGTTTACTCCAAACTATTTTTAGTTTTAGTTTTTATGAAGTCACAAGTTGAAGATTCCTGAAAGTATTATGTTACTGAACTAAACTTGGTAAAACTGATACTTGAGCTATCGCTCTTCTGATTCGCATCAAGGAACAGACCCCATACAATACCAGCTAACTCTGGAGTCAATGGACATCAGCTTGTAGCAGTTCTACTTAAAAATATCCTGAAAAGAGATATTAACTTCCTTCCTCATGTAGGAAAGGAGGCTAAGATTCAGTGAGCTCTAGAGACTTCTCAGGGTCCCCTGTTCACTATTTGCAGAGTCAAGACTGGGCCCCCGAACCAATGGTCTTCGAAGTCCAATTTCTAGTCTAGATGACAGTTAAGGATAAACTCCCAGGGAATTGTCTCAGCATTATCATTATCTATGTTTATGCCAAGTCCTACTAAAGAAGCAAGCCTAAAACCTTACCACAAGAATGTTTTAAAACATCATCATTTCCTAAGTTCTAGAATCATTAAAGGAAGCCAGACGATAGCAAATATGGTCAATGATCTTCAGAACAAAGCTGTGTTTAATGACACCCAGTCATAAAGGAAATGCAAATAAAAGCCACAGTGAGGTACCATGTCACTTCAGACAGAATGGCTATAACCACAAAATAACAAATACCAATGAGAAAGGAGGATTCTTATATATTGCTAGTAAGAAAGCAAATTCAGTCATTCATAAAACCATCAAGAAGAACCTCAAAAAAGTAAAAAATATATGCATCACAAGCCCAATGAAATGACAGAGTTCCCCATATTCCCATGTTCACTGTGGTAGCATTCTTAAGACCTAAGGAGTGGATCAGCAAAGCTGTCTATCAGTCAGTGAATGGACAAAGAAAATATAGAACATACAGCAACTGAAATATTACATATTTTTTAAAAAGAAAGCAACCATAAAGGAATATTGTCGTTTGCTATAACATGATGAAAGTTGAGGACATTGTGCTAAGTGAAATAAGTCAGGCACAGGAAGATAAATGTTGTATTTCTTACTCATATATTAAGGCTTGGAAAGAATAAGGTGGTGGTTAACAATGGCTATAAAGGCTAAAGAGAAGGATGGTTAAGAAATGTGAAGGGTTAGGAGCATCTTGCTGAGCATAAAGCCACCATAGCAACAAAAGTCAATCAAGAGATAAAGAATAGAGAAAGATTTTTTTTTACCAGCAGTAGGTAAGGTGATCATGGGAGAAATGTCCAAATCAATGACAACCCCAGTTGCTTTCATTCAGAAAAGCTTCCATGACCTTCCAAGGTTATGTTCACAAATAGCTATAGCCTCTTCCAGCTGTATGTTTACTTCATCAAATAGCCCATAATCTTGCAAAGAATTGATAGGAACATATATGATACAATGCATCACCACTGAATATTCAACCCCGAAGACCTAGACACATTCCTTTCTGGAGGCCTTAAGCCAGAGTTTTCAAACCCAAAATAGAAAATATAAAGAAGTTTGAGAATGTAACTAAAACATTCACATAGACAAAAGACAATTACCTTTCAACTTAGATGCAATGAGGACAATAGTTTACATATTGATGCTGCCCTACATTCACATAGACAAAGACAATTACCTTTCAACTTAGATGCAATGAGAATAGTTTATATATTGATGCTGCCCTGCCTGAACCATACCCCTTACCCTGTATGTTCATGATCCATGTCTATGGATGTGATGTGACGAGCCACCTCAAGCTCCTGCTATCATACCTACCCCAGCATGACGGACTATGCACTTGAACTATAAGTCAAAATAAATTCATGCTCTCTTAGGCTGCTTGTGTAAGTATTTTGTTGTAGCAACTGGAAAAGTAATTAATATAATGGATAAAATAAAGTCGGCATATGCATCTTGATTTGGGTCCAATTGTCCTTTTAAATTATTGTGTCTGCCCTCACCTATCTCATAGAAATAAAACAAAGAGGAAGAAAAGAAAGAGCAACAGAAGTCAAAGGAACGTTTCCCGGTAGGACTTTTCAGAATGTGATAAGTGGTGTGGATCAGCCTGGGTCACAGACAGAGAGAGCGGCACCCCCCATTCTGCTCTGCATGTCACTCTAAACCCAACAAGTGTATCAAATAAAAACGTTTTAATAAAGTAAGCTTTAAAAGGAAGGATGAGAAAACAACTGAACAGCACCATTGTGATCTGTAGTGGAACGCAGAGCTGGGGCAAAGTATGCGAGATGGTCCTCTACTTCTGTTGTAAACCAAGAAGTTTTCCTCTTCTAAGTAGCTCTCTCTTGTTAGGAATACGGGGGAAATCCCATTAGTTAGACTTTATGAACTTTAATAAATAGTTCAGAAAGGATAAAAGGAAATCTGGAGTCTTCTCAAAAAATCATGTTTTTTTGGTATTTGGCTCAGATATAAAACACATTTTATGTGCGAAGGCATCAAAAATCCCTCTAGTTTCAAACTGATATGAATTTGCCTGTTAAGGGCTGCAAGTTAAATGGGTATTGATAATGCACTCTTCATCGTTCACTTAAAAATTTATATTTTTGCTTTGATAATTCACTGTTCATTTGGAAAATTAAGTGTTGGACAATTCCATGCTGAATACTAAAAAATGCAGTGATTCTTTAAAAGTTTCTGCTCCCCTAAAATATGAAGACAAGCATAAGCTAAGAAGAAAAAACAATTCACATATTCAAATAGAAAACAAAATTGCTAGCATATTAATTTTCAACTCACACCAAAACCTTTGAGAATACTGAAATGACTTGGACCTTTGCCCAATTGTCTTGTTACATGCCACTGCCAAATTCAGATATTTTCCTCAGGGACATTAATTCAGATTACAGAATACACAGAGTAAAACTGGATATCCCATGTTCTACCCTTTCAAGGTGTTTTAAAAATAGAATTTGAGTTGGGCATGGTGGCACATGCCTGCAATCCCACCGTTTGGGTGAAGGGGGCAGGGTAATCAAAAGTTGAAGGCCAGCTCATTCTAACATTCAACAGCCAGTTGAAGTCTGAGCTCATTCTAGGCTACATGAGACCCTATCTCAAAAACCGGAAGCACACAGAAAAATAGAATCTGACTTTTAAACATAATTATATATATACATATATATATGTATGTATATATATATTTGTCTGTGTGGACATATGTGTAGTTTGTGCAGTCACACATACATGTATGCATATTGGCAATTTTATACATGAGTAATTGATTCTTATCCCCCTTTGGAGTTTAACTACTAATGAAGTCGGTAAATCTGCTGTGTACTAACATACTTATACCTTTATAACTCCTGGCCAGCACTTCTGGAGTTCTAACTGCACCTTCCATTTAGACTTAATTTTAGAATAAAATATGCAGCTGCTATCTTCTTTTAGCTCAGGCAATAAAATGAGGAAATGATATCGGTGCACTTCCTCATACCACTCACCTCCCAATTATATTCTAGTTCAAGTCATGGGAAAACCTCTCTCTGCGCGTGCACTGACTCCAGTTTTCAAAAGCACATAAATAAAAGACAGGTTTCAGGACTGGAAAGATGATAGAAGCTAAAATAAATAAGTCCTTCCTAGGACATGAGTAATAATTGCACTGAAAGTTATGTAAGACTTTGGTGACAGGACTCCAGCAAAGACATCCATTTATCAGTCTAAGCAAGTAATTCCATGTTATGTGAATGACAGAGTGAGACCAGCGTCGATTGATTTACGGAGGGATTTCTTTCTTTCTATCAAATGACTGAGACAAAGGGCCTGCAGGGATGCCGGTTCATCTTTTTCTGTTCAGGTGCCAATTCTTTTTATTACATGTGTTGCGTTTCTAGTGCAGACACAGTTGCCTTGTTCACATCCGCTCACGTTAAATAAGAAATGTTTAACTTTGGGCTATTCAAGATGCATTGCTCCCAGAACGTAATTGAATGCTTACTGACCTTCTTGCATGCTGCTTTGAGTGTCATGCAAGGGGAAGGATTCTGGTCTGGGAGCCAGCAGGAAACACGTCTTATCCATCTTCATCTACTCTCTTAAATCTATCGTGGTCTCTAGGAGTTAGGAGGCCTGAAAAGAAATTGTCGAGTTGAAATGCCCTCCAAGCCCTCTGGAGAAGGAACAAAGCATGATGGGAGTATACAGTTGCTCCAGATTCTGCCCCTGCCACTGTCCAGCCAGGTGGACTGAGGGTAAATTTTGTTTGATCATCTAGCAAATGGTAAAAGCCAACCTTGACCTGGTAGGATTACAGTGGAGAATGAATCATGTAGACAAGTAAATCGTCAGCTGCCAAATCAGGGAGGACGAATTGAGTTTCTCTAAGGAGATCTGGGAGGCCAAGGGCCCACACTATGGAAAGAATGGTCTAAAAATAAAAAAAAAAAGACACTGTCCTTCCTTCTCCACTCCTTAGGTTTTAGTTAGGCAAAAGAACTTCTAATTCTGCTTTTAAAGACACGTGCACAAACAAACACACTCTTGCACACACACACACAGGGGCCTCAAGGCTTCCTGAATCCAGAAAAAATACAAGAGTGGGAAAAGATGGCTCCAATGTGTTCATCTGTCTTGGTGATAAACACAGATCTTGAGCTGGATTCTGTGGTTTTACTGACGGGTTTTGGTGTCCCTCTACTTCTGCACTAACTTTGAGAAACACCTCTTCTCCCCTCCTGCACTTGTTCCTAACTCCGGTCTTCGGCACTCATCCTTACAGCTACATAAGGATTTTCCAAACCTCAAGGCTGAGGATATCTGCTCTTTCCCTCTCTTACGAATGTGGTTACAGTGTCTCCATGAAGATCATCACACCATGAGCTCAGAGAGCTTCAGAAAGAAACACACAATATCTATTTTATTTGAAAGGATTTGAGATGGAAATACAGCATTTTATACTAAGGCAACACACAGAACGTGATGTGGAGTGGAATATAGTATGCTCAGACAATTGTTTGAGAGAGAAAATGTGGATGGTAAAAAAAAAATCCAGGCATGCTGGGTGAGGGCAGGACTCCAGGTTAGACACTAAAAGATTCAGTTTCCCCACTGATGAGTACACATTCCCCTCTCTCCCCCACCTGCACACTCCCTCTCCTGGCCACAGAGAGGTTTGCAGATGAGGGCTGAGAAGCACTGCTTAATGGCCTTCCTCTGAGATTCCTCTAGATGCTCCATTAAAAAAGTGGGTGTCATGGGGAGAAAGGCAGTTATTCTTAAAGCTCTAACCCAGTGCAAAAACATCCAGGGAACCTTTGCCAGCTCCCTCTGCTCCTTCTTGCTGCCTGATTGCACATAGTAATGATGTTTATTTCAATATAACAAGAGAGAAGAGTGGGTAACAATGTGGTTGAGAAGCTGTGTGAGCTAGCTTAGAACAGAGGTGATACCCCAAAGAAAGTGAGTAAGAGCTTTGGAAACACAGACAGGCAAAGAAAGGACACCTGACAGAAACAGAGACAAAGATGGGTCAAGCAGACACAGAGTTGAGCTGAACCCAGCTTTGGCTAGGAAATTCCCTAGAGGGAAAAGAGACCAAAAGCCACTTCCAAAGACAGTTTATTTTGTCCCTGAGTAGAACTGGAGGGTGAGACTCCAAGAGTGAACCTTTCCGTTCTAGAAAAGGCAACCAGAACAGATATCCAAATCAAAGGGGCACCAACTGCAACACGGAAGTACAAGAAATTTGAAAAAGCAAGGCAGCCCGATTCCTCTGAAAGATCACAGCTCCTCAGTCAAGTCTGAAGACAGCGAATAGCAAAACTCCAGATGATGATTCAAGAGATTGATAGCGAAAATGACCAGTGACCTGAAAGAAGATGCAAACCCATCGATTCTACCCGGGATCTGGAGAGAAAAGTCTGTGTGCTAACTAACATGAATTGTCAGTTTAACAAAGCCGTAGAGTCGCCTGAAGCTCCAGGGAGCTATGAGGGATTATCTGGAGTAGGTTAAATGAAGAAGACCCGCCTGAATCGCGGCTGGTACTACTCTGTGGCTGGAGTTGTGAATGGAATAAAAAGGGAAAAGCGAACTGATCACTCACACTCATTACTCTCTGAGACGAGCGCATTACCACTGAAGACCTCAAATTTCTGTCCTGCCCCACACTGCTATCAGGGATTGTACCTTTGAACAAGAAAGGAAGGAAGGAAGGAAGGAAGGAAGGAAGGAAGGAAGGAAGGAAGGAAGGAAGGAAGGAAGGAAGGAAAGAAGGAAGAAGGGAAGACAAAGAAAGACAAAGAAAGAATGAAAGAGACAAAGAAAGAAGGAAGGAAGGAAGGAAGGAAGGAAGGAAGGAAGGAAGGAAGGAAGGAAGGAAGGGCAGTGGTAGTGCACACCTTTAATCTCAGCACTCAGGAGGCAGAGGCAAGCAGATCTCTGTGAGTTCGGGGCCAGCCTGGTCTACAGAGAAAGTTCCAAGACTACAAAAAAAAAAAAAAGACTACAAAAAAAAAGTTCCAAAGCTCCAGAAAAACCCTGTCTCCAAAAAACAAAAACAAAACAAAACAAAATCCTTCTTCTTAAGCTGCTGTTACAGGGAATTTACCACAGCAATAGAAAAAGGATACAACGAGCAACCCAGAGGGAAAAGTAAAACATTGGGTGAGGAAATCAGCAATAATGATAGATAAACCAGCAACACTGAAGAAAATTTAGCAAAGAAATTGAAATTTTAAGAAGAATTAAAAATCAAATATTAAAGACACAATGTGCTGGACTAAAGAGATGGCTCAGATGATAAAGGGGCTTGCCACTAAGCCTGATGACCTGAGTTCAATCCTCAGTTCCCACATGGAAGAAGGAGAGAGCTGACTCCATTGTGAAGGAAGCAGAAAACTAATAGACATTTTGTCCTCCATGTGTTTTGCATGGCACATTGAGGGTGTGTCTCCAAATTAAACAAATGTTAAGAAAAAAACAGTAAATTAAATAAAAAGCACAATGGAAAGCATCACCAAAAGTAGAAGAAAGAAGAGAAGGTAAGGTTAATGAAATACTGCACCCAAACTTCTAAAGAAAATAAAAATAAACAAGCATGACCATAGTGTCAAACATTCCAGGATGAAAAACCAATCCTAAGAATTCACAGGGGATAAAACACTAAGATAAACACAAAACAAATAAAGAATCTAGTCAATGACATTATGGAAGAAATTCCTCCAAATCCAGAGCATAAACATCCAAATACCAAAAGAATTTAGAAGCCCAAACACACAGGAACAGAAAAGATCTTCTCTATGATGTAGTATAATCAAGAAGTCAAAAGATATAACAGAAAGAAACAGTATTAAAATATGTAAGTAAAAATACAAACTCATCTATAAAGGTAGAAACAACAGATCTCTCACCAACCCTCCAAACCAGGAAAGCGCCGGGCAATGGTGGTGCACCCCTTTTAATCCCAGCACTCAGGAGGCAGAGGCAGGCAAATCTCTGTGAGTTCCAGGCCAGACTAGTCTACAAGAGCTAGTTCCAGGACAGGCTGTAAACCTACAGAGAAAATCCTGTCTAAAACAAAACTAAACAAACAAACAAAAGACCAGAATAGTGTGAAATAAGCCTGAAAGTAAATAACTGCCAACTAAGATAGGTTTATCCAAGAAGAAGGCTACTTTAAAAAAAAAACTGAGGGGAGAAATTAGGATATTTCAAGACAAGCACAAATTAAGGCAATCTGTGACCCCTCGAGCCAGCACTGTGGAATTTAAGGAATATTATACATAGAAGAAGAGGAAAGTCTCAATCACGAGAACATAAGAAAGAATGAAAATTGTAGCAGAAATAAACAAAGGGGAGCTAAGAAGAAATGTGTCGTGCCTCACAGAGTTAAGCAGCAGATTCCTTGTACTAACAGTGGAGAAAGCAATGAACAAGAGATAATCCAACCAATCAGAAAAAGGTTTCCAATAAGACTACAGGAATACACGGCATGTACTCACTCATAAGTGGATACTATACATAAGGCAAGGGATAACCAGACTACAGTCTACAGCCCCAGAGAAGATAGGTGACAAGGAGAACTCTAAGAGGGACATACACGGATACCCTGCTCCGGAAGTGGAAATAGACAAGATCTCCTTAGTAAACTGGCAGCATGGGGGAAGGGAGGATGGTAGGGGAGTAGAAGGGAATCAGGGAGGAGAATGCGAGGGGTCAGGAAGGTCAAGGTGGGTAATGGACAAACAGGGAGAGCAAGGAAAGAGATACATTGAAAGAGGGAGCCATTATAGGGTTAACAAGAAACCAAGCACTAAGAAAACTCCCAGGCATCCAAAAGGATGACCCCAGCTAAGAATCTAAGCAATAGTGGAGAGGGTACCTTAATTGCCTTCCCCTATAATCTGACTACCTTAATTGTTATCATAGAACCTTCATCCAGTAACTGATAGAAGCAGACGCAGAGATCCACAGCTAAGCCCTGTGCCAAACGACTGAGTCCAGTCATAGAGAAAGAGGAATGACCTTAGGAGCAAAAGGACAAAGACCATGATGGGGAAACCCACAGCAACAACTGTCCCAAGAAAGTAGGAGCTCACTGACTGAACTGACAGCAAGGGGACCTGCATAGGGCCTAACTAGGCCCTCTGAATGTGGGTGACAGTTGTGTGGCTTGGGCAGTTTGTAGCAAGATAACCAGTATTTATCTCTAGTGCATGAGCTGGCTTCTTGAAGTCCATTCGCTATGGAGAGATACTTTGCTCAGCCTAGACACAGGGGGAAGTAGAGGCAGGGGACTTGGTCCTGCTTCAAGTGATGTGACAGACTTTAATTCCCCATGGGAGGCCTCGCCCTCTCTGAGGAGTGGATGAGGGGTGGGTTTGGGAGAAGGTGGGGGAAGCAAAGGGAAGGATGGGAGACAGGGGGAACTGGGATTGGTATGTAAAATAAGATTGTTTTAATTTTTTTTTAAAAAAAGGACATTAAAAAGAAGTTTAGCTGTAAATGTCACCAAGTCACTGATTAAGCAACACAGACTTGCTGACTGAACTAAAAACCACACGCAGCCATCTCCTGTCTCCAACCACACTTCACTGATACAGAGTGAGAGTCAAGGGATCAAACACAATCTGTCACTAAGAGACATAAAAAAATAGCTGACATTGCTCTTTGCTTTCTGATAAATTTGACTTCAAACCCAAATTAGTCGAAAGAGATGAGGTAGGTATTTAGATATTAATAAATGGATAATTCGTCAAGAATGTATAACAATTGTAAATATACACACAATAAACAGTAGAGATCCAAATCTCATAAATAAATAAAACAAAACACTAATGAAAACCAAAGGTCAGATACCACAGTAACAGTAGGTGGTTTCAGTACCTCATACTCATGTCTACATAAACAAACAATCCAAAAAGAAAAAGAAAAATTCAGAATTAAACTGTACTCCGGAACAAATGGATTTAACATATACCTTTAGGAGATCTCATCTGAAAGAAATACAACACACTTTTCTTAACCTTCCATGGAGTATACTCAAAAACAGACTATATTCTAGGCCACAAATCAAGTCTTACTTATTAAATGCAAAAATTCAAAATAGCCTCTTCTACCTTCTCAGATCATATTATTACAATTCTCTAGAAGCTGGTAGCAAAAATCAATCAATAAATACACAAACTGTACAATTGCATGAAAACTGAACAGTATGCTCTTGAATGGCCATTTGGTCATTGAAAACATCAGGAAAGAAATGAAAAGGCTTTTAGACACAAATGAAAAAAAACATAGCTTGCCAACCCTGTTGAGATACAGCTAGGGCAGTTCTAAAAGAAAGGTTAATAGCTATGAGTGCTTACACTTAAAACACCAGCTAGATCTTAAATAAATAACCTCCTGATGCACCTCAAAATCCTAGGAGTACAAGACCAACCCAAACCACAAAAGAGCACAGAGCAAGAAATAAAAATGAAAACCTGAATGAAATGAAGACTAGAGAACAATTCTCAGAATCAAAGAGATGCTCCTTTAAAAAATAAGAAAATAATATTGACAATCTACTAACCAAATAACCAGAGGAAAGGCAGGATTCAAATTAACAAAGGTAGACATGAAAGGGAGATGCTACTGCATATTCCCATGAAACCCAAATGATCATTAAGGAATACCTTGAGCATTTTTATTCCAAATGACTGAAAAAAAATAAATCCCCGGAGACAAAAATGACCTACTGATATCAAATCAGGAGGCTATAAACAATATAAAAAATTACTAGCAATCAACTAGATTGAAGTAGCCATTAAAAGTTTTTCAAGAAAGAAAAGCAAACACTGGGGTTTCTCACGGAACTCCATTCCACTAAAGCTGTAAAATGTGAATACCAGGCTTGGGAATGTAGCTTAGTGGGTAGGGTGCTCACCCAGCATGTGCTGGTCCCCAGGATTTGCACAATCTGCTGTTCCAGTTTGTGTCTTTAATTCCAGGTGTAAGAAGATGGAAGCAAGAGGTCATAAACTTAAATTCAGCCTTGGCTACTTTGTGAGTTTGAGGCCAGCCTGGACTGTACAATAAAAGCTCTGAAGTAACTAAAAGTAAAAGCTATACATGACAAATCTATAACCAACATCATAAATGGTGATTAAAAATCTGAAAAAATATTGGAAAATTCTAAAAGCTGGAATATGTCTATTTGTTTTTAACTAGTGAAGGATGAGACAGCTTCATCATCACCCTTTGGAAGGGGATAGGCAAGAGAGGGGGCTGGGGATGCTTTCATCATCTCTGGCAAGATATCACAGGTGTCAACTGTGAGCCCATACCCAAAGGCAAGCCCTTAGCACATGGCTGAAAACAAGCTAGACCTGCAAAGCAAGATTAATGTAGTAGAAAAACTGCACACTTCAGTCAAGGAAGAGACCCTAGTCTTTGCTGCAGCTTTACCATTGACCTTGGGCCATTCCTAACTTTGGGTATGTTTGCTCTTCTTGACTTTACAACGAGAGGCAGAGCAAGAGGTTCCTGAGGGTTTTCAGACTCTGAAGTTAACTGAGATATCAGGACCAAATGAGAGTTATCTTCTATGTTTCTGACCTAAATGAAAAATGACCAGACCATTCACACTGCAAAAATCCTGCACACATAGATGTCATGGAAAGGAAACTCAGATAAAAGAGCAATTCCATGACCCTCTGGCAAACATGCAGGGGTTAATCATGATGCTTTCAAATTTGCCCCCCAAAAAATTATGAACAAAATATAAAGAACTACCTTTCCCAATGTTACAGAGAGCTCCAAGATTGTAGTTGCTGTTAGCAGTCAGGCATTTGTACTGGTCTGCATTTGGGGTCCTGACAGGACATGTCCTCAGCTGCAGCCCCTAAGAGCAACCCCTGTGTACATTCACTAGGTTCCCTTGTAAAAGGTTGGCCTTGCAGACCTGTCTTTCTTTCTCTTTCTTTCTTTCTTTCTTTCTTTCTTTCTTTCTTTCTTTCTTTCTTTCTTCCTTCCTTCCTTCCTTCCTTCCTTCCTTTCTTCCTTCCTTTCTTTCATCTCTTACTCCCTCCCTCCCTCTTCCTCCTCCTCCTCCTCCTCCTCCTCCTTCTTCTTCTCTTTCTCTCTCTCTCTCTCTCTCTCTCTCTCTCTCTCTCTCTCTCTCTCTCTCTCTTCTCTCTCCTGGCACTCTCGTTCCCAGGGACCAGTCTGCTCCTCTGCCCCCTCTCTGCTCCCTTCTCTGCACCTTGTCTCTCCTCTTCCAATAAACCTCCTGTGTGAGCCCCGCTGTATGGCATTCTTCTGCCCGGCAGTTTTTAAATTATAACAGTTGCTAAAATTGATGCTTTCTTCTTTGTCTCATAACATCAACTGTACAGATAAAAGACAGATTAAACATTTGGGTCAAGCATGTGCACTTTTAAATTAATAAATAATATGAAGTACTTCTTTTGTGTTCCATTATAATAAAATTTACTGTTTCTTCACTCTCATTTGAAAAGGTTTTATCCTGTTCTGGAAAACCCACTCAAACATTCCAGCACTTCTATGAGTTAAGAGGATTCAGGGGGACAGGTCACTGTTTCTGCCCCTGTCACATATATGTTTCTCCATGAAAATTAGTTTAACAAGTCAACAGCACTATCATTTCACACAAAGAGTGAGACCTCATTTCCTATGTTTCTATCCTCACGTCAATGGGAGGCTGGAAATAGTATATGCCCAAATATTTCAGAGGACACAGAAAAATGTTTTCCTAGTCAGGATAAACTTTTAAGAAAGAACTTAAAAGATCCCCTTGTCAAAGTTCAGGATCCAGGGGGGGAAATGTATTAGCTAGTACTTTGATGTAACTTTTTATTTGATCATGTTAAAAAAAGAAGTGCAAATTGCTAAAGAGAGAAGACAAAGGGAGTGAAGGAATATGTTTGACATATATATCTGTAAACATTTTTCCGTACTAGAGGCAGTATTTAATCCCCAAAAGCAAGCCAACATCACAAACATCCCTTCCTTTCCCTTCCCTTCCCTTCCCTTCCTTTCCCTTCCCTTCCCTTCCCTTCCCTTCCCTTCCCTTCCCGTCCTTTCTTCCGCTGCCTCCTTTTAATTCTTTTTCCTTCTCTTCTTTCTTCTCCTTTGCTTTCTTCTTTTTCTCCCCGTCCCCTCTCTTTTCCACCTCTCTATAACCTGCTCAGCCTGCATAATGTTTCTTGTGTTTATGCTTTCTGGGTTGAAGGTTTGTTATTGGGACATCAGTTGGTGTGCTCTTCCCTGGGGAAGACTATTTATTCTGCCCTTACTCTTGATCCCCTACTCAGCATCTCAACTTTAGGATGAAAGTCATAGATCGTGATAGCCAGCAGCAAACGTCTTATGTAAAGTGCCAAATGGTTACTATGTTTGGCTTTGTGAGTCAGGGTTGTCTTTGTCTTGATAACTCAACACTACTGCTGTATTGTACAAGTAACAATCAACAATGAGAAAGTGATCGTGCCTGCTTATGCTCCATTATGACCTTATTATAGAAACAGATGGAAGAACAAAACTGACCAGTTTTCCATCCCTTATTCTAGAGTCCATCTGCGTTCGATTCCAAAATTAGTCTTTTTGTTTTGCCATTGCTGTAGATTTGCATGTAACATCTTAATAACCTCATCAGTACTCATATCAAATAATAACTTTGGGTTTTGCTTCTTCTTAGTTTTCAAATATTTTTTTAATCCCCACTGTTCTAAAATGAAATTTGGTGTGCTGAGGCAATAAATCAACTTTTTACATTAAATTTTCTCAGATTAAGCATCTATATGTTACATATCCATTTCTTTTTTAATTTTTTATTGTCTTTATTGGTCTATACATTTTTCTTCACTCCCCTCTCTTCCTCCCCTAT
Source organism: Myodes glareolus (assembly GCF_982192425.1). Lineage (NCBI taxonomy): Eukaryota > Metazoa > Chordata > Mammalia > Rodentia > Cricetidae > Myodes > Myodes glareolus. The sequence continues at coordinate 20,244,642 of NC_142026.1, forward strand.
CCCCTTCTGCCCTCTCCCATGAACTTCATGCTCCCAATTTACTCAGGAGATTTTGTCTTTTTTACCTTCCTATGTAGACCCATTTATGTCTTTCTTAGGGTCCTCTTTGTTGTCTAGTTTCTCTGGGATTGTGGCTTGTAGGCTGATTTTTTTGGGAGGGGAGCTTTATTTCTAAATGACGCTTACGAAAGAATACATATTATATTTGTCTTCCTGTGTCTGTTACCTCACTCAGTATGTTTTTTCCTAGATCCAACCATTTGTCTTCAAATTTCAAGATATCATTAATTTTTTACCACTGTGTAGTTCTCCATTGCGTAAATGTACCACAGTTTCATTATCCGTTCTCCAGTTTAGAGGCATTCAGGTTTTTTTTCAGGTTCTTGTTATTACAAATAATTCTGCTATCAACATTTCTTTTTATGAAGAGAAAAAGTTAATATATTTTTGCATTATCTATGCTATTCTATTATACAGATGGGTGTTATCACTTTCTATTATTTTCTTAGTCTTTATAGTTAGATTCTTAGGTTAGAGGCAATGAGAGTTACAGTGACTGTCCATCCAAATTGATATCTTTTATTTCCACATCTTGATTTTTTTCTTTTATATTTCTTTTATTTATTTTTAATTGTTTTATTGAGCTATATATTTTTCTCTGCTCCCCTTCCCTTTCTATCCCCTCCCCTTCTACCCTCTCCTATGATCCCCATGCTCCCAATTTACTCAGGAGAGCTTGTCTTTTTCTACTTCCCATGTAGATTAGATCCATGTATGTCTGTCTTAGGGTATTCTTTGTTTTCTAGGTTCTCTGGGATTGTGAATTATAGACTGATTTTTCTTTGCTTTATGCCTAAAAATCACTTATGAGTGAGTGCATATGATATTTATCGTTCTGGATCTGAGCTACCTCATTCAATATGTACCTACTTTGTCCTTTTAACCTTAAGCCTTATCTTGGTCATAGGTTCTATTAAGTTAGAATCTATTTGTTCGATTCTTTCTTTCTTTCTTTCTTTCTTTCTTTCTTTCTTTCTTTCTTTTTTAAAACAATCTTTTCTCTTTTTACATACCAATCCCTGTTCCCACTCCCTCTACTCCTCCTGTTCCCCTCACCTTCCCCCCACCCCACCCTCAAGAAATTTTTTAGCTTGAAAAATATTTTAAGAATTTAAAAATACTAAAATTGCTGAAATCGCAGAGCCATTGCAGAAATTACTCCTTCATCAGTGTTCAAGCTGTTTGGCTGATAGGTAAAGCAAAAATATCAGGACTTTGGCCATATTCAGATTGTGATGTTGTTAACAAGAGACTATATTAGGCTATTGTTTAAAAATATGTTCACCTAAATTGAAGCCTGTTCAACTTCTTATTTGGCACTAGATTCCAAGATTGGCTTCTATATAATCTTATTCACTATAATTACTGAAGTGCTGAGCCATGCTGAACAGGCTTCTTTTATTTATCTTCTAGAGAGTATTGGGTAACTGGCTCAGTCAGATCAGTAAATAAATAAATCAAACACTTGATTCATAGTTTTCTAAATGAATGCAACAAGCAAACTCTTGCTCAAACCGTGCTATCAATTTTCCCTTAGTCTCATTCATTCATGTCTTTACTTAAAGCATACAGCTCAGGCAGCTACAATTTCCTGCTTTTCATAAAAAATACTATGTTGCATAAGACTTGCTAAGAAAGAAATTGAAAGCAGATTAATGCATGTGTCAATAGTGCAAAATGGGTACAGATATTTTATTGAATTATTTCCTTCTTAATTGTCACAGAAATCTGTGTACTGACAGCATCCCTGGGTGTCATACTGAGGCCCCCATACATTCATGGAACTCTAGAAAAGGATTCAAGAAAAAGACCTAGGTTTCCAACATGGGATGCTCCTAAAGATTCCTTGCTAGGAATAGTGGTCATGATTCTGCTTCATCATTAGCCCAGCCATGACCTGATAGGAGAAACTTGTATTCCATCATTTCTCCTGATGACTAAAGTCCACACGAAACCCATCCCTCTACCTCCCCCGAAGAGGCTGCCTACCCCACTTCTCTGTGTGTTTTTATGGATCGTGTGTGCGCATTTTTACATTAACTGACTCTGTTGCATATAATTGTGTTAGAGGCTGACTAAAACATAAAGTCGAATCAATTAAGAATGTATAATGTCCTACTGTAGGGAATAGCAGCTTCTAAGAATTAATGTCTTTAGATTATCATAAATAAAGCATGAAGAAGGATATTTGTGCATAGATCTTTGACTGCATCTCTAATTTTTCTCTAGGATAAAACTTGTGGAAATATTTCTATCAGATCAAGAGGTAATGAATCCATACTTACATAATTTTAATTTCTCTTCTCCCAAGAAGTTAAACACTGCATACTGCTATTGCCTTATGCATTACCCCTATAAAATAGCTATTTACATCCTCTGACTATTTTTTGGATGTCTTCAGTTTTTACCATCTCATTAAATTGCATGTCTTACTTGTAATTTTAAAAGTGGTTCAGAGAAAGGCGGCTAACAAATGTGTCATCAGCATCATTTACTTATTTCTGTAAATTTTCCCATTGAAACCCTTCTTAAAACATCTAAAATTTTCCACTGGCACTGAGTAGAGAATCAGGCAAGACTCCTCAGCACCAAAAGGCAGTGCTGGGCTGCCATCTAGTATTTATGTGTGGAACTGCCCACAATATGCATTGAAAGCTTGTTCATATTTATGACATATGGAATTCTGTAAACATAAGAATGTCGCCTTATGTACCAAAGCATTGACATAAGCTTGAGGCTAATGTCAATGAATGCAAGAACCAGGGTTCCCACCTACTCACAACAAGGAATGCTGCATATGTCCTCCACAATTAATACTTGTTCACCTTGACTGAACACAAAGAATACTACACTGGATACCAAGAAAGGCAGGGTCCTTCTGAACTTACTGATAATGAATGCACCAACCTTCGTGTGCCCAGGACTCAGTTCCTATACTCTAACAAAGGGGCACTGTCCGGTCAATCATGCCCCCAAGGGTGCATGGCAATGTACTCTATTTTTCCCTGGGACTACCACAATCATGTCAGTTTGGTGGTTTTCCCTCCTACCACTGTGTCTTCCTGTCTCTTCTGCTCTCCCCTCCACACGTGGAGATGACAATCCTGGCTTAGATGGCTTGGTCACTAACCCTCAAAACTCTGGTTCAGTGGAGAACTTCAGTAGAAGGAGGGATGCAGAGTGATGGTAATTAATGACAGTGACAATGGCCAAAGTCCCATCATCACACAGCATCTGGTGACTATAAGGACAGGAACTATTTCCAATGCCTCCCCATATTTCCAGTGTCTCCCAGGGCCTTTTTTCTCTACCTATGCCTCTTCGCTCTTCTTTGGGGAATAAATAAGCCCCAGAGTTCAGATTGTCATAGCTCATCTCTCCCCATATGTCACCCCCAAATAGAATTACATATTTACACATTTAAAACTCTTAGGGTTTGATTTTAAAAGCTTAAACTTCAGGACAGAATTCCTATTAACATGTGTTCACTCCTGTTGGAGTTTTTGACAGAATTTCCCTTCCCTAACACAATTCTGCATGATGTACAAATATACAAATATCCCCCACTTCCTGTTTAGGTGTTGATCCTACTTGCTCTTTCCTTCCTATCAGCAGCAGCTCATTGAGGAGTGATAAGATTATTTCAGTCCTGTTTCTTTGGTTCCTTCTTCTCTAAGTCTAGATCTCCCCTACTGTGCAGTACCAGCATCATTTTTCACATATGCCCTGACAGGACCACGGGTTAGTAAGCTGGATGCGGCTCCACCTTTATGTGTCTAACAAATTAGGCCTCTTGAGCATGAGCCTCCCTGGTGAAATCCTGACTTCTAATTGGGTGCTCTAGACCCCTCAGTGAGATCCAGATCTTCCTCTTTACCTTCTCTTTCAAGCTTCCTTCCTACCCTGCCCTACCAGGATGCCTGTGTTCTGGCCATCATTTTATCCCTGGATCCTCAGACCATGTTTTATAAAGCTTTGCCATTCCTACTGGCATAGGTAAGAAGGCTCTCATGCCACCTGAGGTTTTTTATTTAATTTTTTTTGAAAAATATATTAATCTTATTAACTTTGAACCTGGAGCCCAATTTACAAGTTCACCAATGCCCATTGAAATGAGCTAGATTTTTTTTTTGGGGGGGGGGTGGGGTGGTGTTCCAAAACAGGGTTTCTCTGTGTAGCCTTGGCTGTCTTGAAACTGACTCAGTAGACCAGGCTAGCCTTGAACTCAGAGGTCTGTCTGTCTCTACCTTCTGAGTGCTGGGCTTGTACTATCGCCACCCGCCTTGAGCTGGGTTTTTTCTTTTTCTTTCTTTTTTTTTTTTTGGTTTGTTTTTGTTTTTTTTTTCTTTGCTATGTTATTAACTTCGGGATCACATGCTGTAGAGTCCTCCTGAGACTGCCCACTATATGTATCAGTTGTGTCTCCTGCAGAGGTCGTGCCAGTTACTTTAGATTCTGATGCAACACTCATTATTCTTATTCTCACTGCAAACTTTAGGGCTCATCTCATACATTAAATCAAAATCTAAACCTTAACAAGATGCTGGAAAATTCACATGTGCATTAAAGTTGGAAAATACCGAACACATATCTGCCCCACGTTCCCTGGCTTTCTCTACCATTGTACCTATTAATCCCCTTACATGCAATTCACTATCTAAATTGGTCTTGCTTGTTTTGCTTTGCTCCTCCATCACATTGAGCTTTGGGATAGCCAAGATCTTGGCATACCTTGCCATGTTTCTTAGTAAGCACCCAATCACTCAGTTGTTGTTGCTTATTATTTCAGTAAGTTGCTGCTTCCTGAAATAGTCCTAAATTCATTTCCTCTTGCTCCTTTTTAGGTGCACCACGGCCCACAATCCATCTTGTTTCCTCTCCTTTTCAGGTCTTATCAGTTCATCAAATCACAACATTTTAAATCAACAACCTTCCCTCAGTATTTCAACCACATTGCATCTCCGCCCTCCTAGAACCTCTAGGATCCATCCCGACACCTAATTACACTGTCACCTCAGAGATTCCTCCCATCAGGGAAAAGCATGATGCGGTCTCCCAGTACCACAAATTATTCTTTTGGGTTTCCCACACTTGGGGAAACCACAGAAGTTGGCACCTACATGGTGATATGGATAAGTCTCACCCTGGGAAAACTGCTTTATGATCATGGTATCTCTCCTGCCTGGTAAGGTTATTTTGTTTGGTTGGTTTTTTAAGACATGGTTTTCTTGTGAAGCCCTGGATGTCCTGGAACTAGTTCTGTAGACCAGGCTGGCCTTGAACTCAGAGATCCACCTGCCCCTGCCTACTGAGTGCTGGTATTAAAGGTGTGCGTCACAATGTCTGGCAACCTGAAAGATTTCTTGCTTGAGTATCTTGTCCTTGTCTCTCCAGCCAAAATATGAAGTTCAGGAAGGCAGAAGCTGCAGAATTTTTCTATTTCCCAGTGTTTAGACTGTTTGGTACTTGTATCCATTCTTTATAAAAAAGAAACAAGCTGGCCCCAAAATAATGAGAGAAAAAGACTAGAAATTTGAAGTTCTAGCATTTTTGAAAACCCATTTTTTTGAGAATCCTTTCAAAAGAAAGGGTCTCATAGTAAATCACTGTGTGCTTTCCTGTTCCATTGTATATTCATAATACCTATTTTTTTATTTGTGTGTCTCTGTGTGTGTGTGTGTGTGTGTTCTTGTTTGCACACACATGTACCAATGCCCATGGAGGAACTCCTGGGGTTACAGTCACAGGAGTCACTAGATGTAAGTGCTGCGAACCAAATCCAGATCCTCTACAAGAGCAACAAGTGTTCTTAACCACTGAGCAATCTCTCCAGGCCCCTATATTTAATTTCTATAAGTTAATCACATCAAATTTCACATTACATTTTCCATGTTAATGTTATTTTATGGTCTCATCAAGATTACTTTGAAATAATCTCTTATCACAGAATGAATTCTGCATCTCAATGTGATATTTGTGGATTCCACAAAATATTCCTATAATCCCTGCATGTTGCAAGCCTACATAAAACTTCCATTAGAAAAAAACAAGCATGAGGTAATGAACGGTTAAAAGTTATAACTAGCTATAAATAGCTTTAATTTGTTATCATTTTCCTACTTTTGAATTAACATAGAACTGATTTTTAACAAAGGTGTGATAAGCCGTCTCTATTGTAAGGAGCCCTGATTTAATTTTTCATGATGTCAGTTAGGACTGGAAATGCTAGGCATGAACGTCTCCAACCCTGACCATGCTCACAATCACTGCTTGCTGCATACATACCAAGAGGGCTGCTTAATCAGTTCATCCATCTTGATAAAATGCTTGGAAACACCCTGAAGAATTACACAAAACAATAGGCACAGATACAGGGCCAGTTTAGAAATCTTCTAGTCCTTAGATTAAACACTCCCTTGTGCCAGTTATCCAACTCTATTATGGATTCCCACCTTCTTTCCTGTCTTCAGGGTGACATTCAGAATGAAATATCCACAGATTTACACAGGATCAAGTAGAGAAAACCTTTGCATTTATAAACTGGAAAAAAAGAGTTGCCATGAATTCTTAGTAAAAATTTTTCTAAAACCGAGATACGAGGTTGAGGTTGGAATCCTCAACCACTCACGGGTGACAGGCGACAGAGGCAGAGAACAAAGGAAACCAGCACAGTCACATGGTCCTTGTTTCTAAGGGGTGTGATTTCAAGCTCAGGTGAGAGCAGCGCACACTTTATTAGGCACAACCCTGCAAAGGGAAGAAAGATGAATGTGGACTCTTTTGTCTGGACTTTAAACCTCAATGAAACTCATCAAGGAAAGTTGAGTCAGCCACCCAAAGACTCCGATGTCTTCCTTTCTGATTCTCCAGACTGAAATAGGATTTTGTAACGTTCTCATCAATCATACACCTAATTATAGCATTGCTATAATTATGAACTGGCAACGCTGGTTCAAGTTGCTTTAAGTCTTGGTTGACTATGGGTGCTTCTATATTTCACTATTATCCATTTATTAACCAATGTTTATTATTAAAATCTCAGAGACATGCTAACTTCTCAGGGTCACGGTCTCTATGACTTCCAAAGAGGCTGTAAAATGACCTCCCCGCAAAGCCATGGCCACCCTATCCTCAGTAGTCAAGTGATCACTCACTACCTTGTCAAGACAAGCAAGTCATGTGATCTGGCTTAAGGTCATTTTCCACAAGTACATGTATTTCTCTTGTCCCTGTGGTACTCTGAACGATCTAAAAAGATTCTAATTATTCAAATCCACTTACTCTTTGGCCTCATATCCTCTCCTCTGGATTTTTCTGCATACCGTGGGTCCTACAGGGGATCCTTAGGCCAGAGGTCCCAAACCAGCACCGGGTATCTGTGAAGTATGGGGTGGTGGTGCTTATCTGTAACCCTAGCACTTGGGATGTGGAGGCAGATTCAGTCCAGGAGCCAGCAGCCCTTCCTTCAGCTCCAGCTAGCTCAGAGGAATAGTGGGGAGGAAGTAGGCAAAAACTTGACTCATCTCCCAAGGCTCTGGAGCTTCTTTTGGCTTCCAGTTCAACTGAATGCCCTGCTGCCTTCATCTTGGTGTCAGTGCGAGCTCCCTTCTACTCCTACCCTTTAAGGTCAGCACCAAGGGACAATTTCAAGGCTCTCTATGTGTGGCTCCTGACTGCAGGTCACAGTTCATGTTCTTGGTTCTAAAGCAGTGGCTATGCAGTATTATGTTAGAGACGTTGTTATTCACAACTGGTTTTGAGGTTTATTACAAATAACTTGTTACTCCATAAGAACTGAAGGTCAATGTTCATAAATTATTTTCTTGTTAACAGATTATATTGCTTTTTACAGTAACAAAGTCATTATGGTAGCTTGCATTCTGATGGACACCCTTGAACTAGAGGGGAATGGGATGGGGATTAACACATAGAAAATTAGAAATATCCTACCTATAAAATATGTGCCGCATGCTAACATCGTTTCTTATGTCTACCATGACAGAATATAAAAAGGCTGAGAGCAGTTGGTTTAAAATTATCCCTGTAAGAGCATGTAATGTTTTCCATTTAACTGGGACTAGCAATTTTAATTACATATAAATTTAGCCCCATTAAATAGAGAGAAATGCCTTGGCTTGAAGTCAAGTCAGAACACTTAGTCTCAACTCTAAGGTCGCTGAGAAAACATCCCCCTAATACTTTTCCATCTTCGTCTCCTGCTCTGGACTTCGGATTTCCTCCAGCAGCTCACAGGCTGGGCCTTTCATATTTTTACATCCAAGCCTTTGCCCATGATATGTCTTACTCACAGAATCCATTGCCCCTTTCTTCACCTCTAATTTAAACTCTTTGGAGGTGAAAGCCTCACTTTCATTTCAAATGCAAACCTTCCTCCATCACTGTGGCCCACAGTGATCTTCTGTAGATGTTCTGGAATTATGCTTTACCATCAAGGGTGGGTGGTCTTAAATAGGCATCTGTCTTATTGTGCAGCCCACAGGACCTCGTAGACTAAACGTTGAGTCTGAGCGTTTCTGGTAAGTATGAAAGGTGGACCAATATAGATGTTACTAGAATCTCTTATACAGCTCTTTGACTGACCCCAGAGGTCTCTTTCAACTTGATAAGACAGTTCATAAATCCTAGCACTTCCTTAAAGTGAGAAACCCATGGATGTTTGGGAAGAAGACTTATTTATTAAGGGGTAAAATGAGGATCACACACTCACAAACACAGGATGAAGCTAAGGCATTGCCTCTTAGCCCAACATGGAAGGATGGGGAAAGCTCCTGACCAGGTCACAGAACCGTGGGTCAGGAACCCTTTTCCCCTACTTTCCACCCCCACCACCTCACTTCTTATTCGGTCACAAATCAGAGAAAACCATGCCCGTAGGACTAGTTACCCCAAGTGTCATTGATTGAAAAAGATCAAATTCCCACAACACTTCCTGATCTAGAAATGTCAACGAGCTAAGCCTCTTAAGATGAACCTTCCATCAAGGATGGGTGACAGTTAGTAGATCATACCTCATCTCCCTCTCTTCTTAGTGGTAAAGTTTCAAGATGTATTGCACACGGTCCTTCAGAAGATCCCCACCACCGTCCAACCCTAGCTACTCACAGAAATGCCATATTTGGCTACTGTCTTTTCTTCTTCTGTAGAGTTTACAGGATAAATGTGTCTCCAAAGTTCATACACTCCAACATCTGCAGAAGATAAGGGTCACTGGATGCCAACAAGCTGCCCCTGTCACAGTTGTGTCTCCAGAATGACACTGAAATCTCCCCACATCAGAATCTGAGGCTAGGAAACAGTATACATGCACAGAGGTGAGAAGTAGACATAGGTCCTCAGACAATGTCCTCTACTTTCCCCTGAGAACCTCAAGATCAGCAAGCCAGAATAAAAGAATGGATTTTTGAAAGGTAGATTATCAGAATCCAATTCAAGAGTCATGTATGTGAATCTTTTTTATGCCCGTCACCCAAACAATCATACTGAAACTAGAAATTACCAGAATTGAATCTGATGTGGCTTAGATGGGGTAGGGGGAGGGGGTTGGATGGAATGCTTAGAAGAATCTATCTAGAATATTCTAAAATTAAAAGAATTTCAGCATTCTAAATAATACACTGGGTTATACTAGGTTGGAAATCTATAGCAATTCAACTAGATTAGAAAGCCTGGTAGACCCTAGCTAAAGACCTGTTGACTTTGGTGGTTGCTAGGGGACAGAGATTCTTTTAGAATATGGCTTCTGGTAGATAGGCCATGTTCGAGTGGATGGCTCCATATTCTCATGTATGTGGGCAGTACTAATTAGACTCAATAATCATAAAAAATAGATATGAAATTTAGAGGGAGATATGGCACTGAGGAAGTCTTGGAAGAGGAGTTGTTGGTAAATATGATCAAAATATATTGTATACATGCATGCATGCGTGAAATTCTCAAAGAACAAATTATATGGATAACTTATATACATATACAAATAATGAATATTCATACCCATATACACATTCATACATAGCCTGGCAGAGACATTAAAATTTTGCCGCTTAAACAACATAGCAGCTGGGGTTGATCCTTAGTTATCCTGCTTCCTGGTATCACACTGAAATCAGCATGTATGTTAGAAATCGCTTGTCCTCATGCTGTGGAATGCCAGCCTCTTCACATGCCAGTATGGCCTGTGCTTGTCACCCCCGAGCACAAAGCCACCTGGATGACTGTTCTTTGAAAATGGTTGCAAAGAATGCAAGGAGGCAGGATGGTGGTGGAGATCTGGAAACTCTCAGGAAGGACGGTTCTGCTCACTTGTTGGTGTCAGTGTCAGAGCGTGTGGAGAGTGAAAGACTTTGTGACACTCAGTCCTAAACTGGGTGTCTTCAACAATGCAATCCCCTCAAGACCTGGAGATGTATGAGGAAAGATTGTAAGAACCACAAGAGATGGATGACTCCAAGGAGACGGTGTCTTTCAGACACAACAGTACTGATACACATGTAAACTCAAAGAGACTATGGCAGGATGGAGAGGTTCAAACCAGACCAGGTCCCAGTGTTGAAAGGGATAAATGGACATGGGTCCTACATATAACCAAGAAACTGCCTGCAATTGATATTCACTCACAGAGGAAGAATTAGCCTTCTCCAGTAGAGTCTCACTAGGTTTATCAACTATGCTGCAGGCCAGGTCCTACGGCCAAAAGTAGATGACCAACACAAAACAAACTCAATGTTATTTTTGCAGACTTTTGTCTCATCTTACTTTGTTTGACCATTGTTCCCCTATTGGTCTTTTGCTTTTTTTATTTTTATTTCCATTATTGTGTTTTTGTGAGGGTATTTCTTTCTGTGTGTTTATTGTTTTGTAGTTTTAAAGAAGAGAGAAAAACACAGAGGATAAGGTGGAGAAGATCTAGGAGAAGCTGGGAGACAGGAAAAACACGATCAAAATATATTGTATTTTTTAATTAATAAAAAAGAATTCCTTTAGCACAGCTGCTGGGCCGCAAAGGCAGAGTAAATGTTTCCTCTGGCCAACGCAGGTATGTTGGACTCAGATTCCCACAGACCATTTCCTTTCAAATGCAAATAGTTGCTTTACTAAGTTAACATAATCCTTATTTCTACAGGTTAAGTGCAATTCTCACCCCTCATCAAGAAAAATTCTCTTTGCAACAAATGGAGACAGGAACAGAAAACCACAAAGTAGATCAAAATGTGAAATTACAGCGTCTAGTCCCAGCTCACACATCTCCTCAACTCCTGCACCCAAGACTCAGTGACCACTTCAGAAGAGGAAGTGGAAAGACTACATGTTCTGTGAGAATGTGTTTCCTAGAAACAGAGGCACTCCACCCATGAAATCTAACCAACACGGTCGTCTTCACATGCTCTCAGCAAGGATGTCAATGGGAAAAAGCTTACCAGGCCTCAGCTCTAGACCAAGACAGGCAACTCAGAAATGCTGAGAGAGGATAAATGGTCTTCCCCAGGGAAGAACACACCAACTGCTTTCTCAATACAAAGCGATCAACCTTGAACAATACATACAAGTAGCATATGGTTTTATTTATATATTTAGAAAAGACTATATATGTATGCATATACACTCACATATGTAACAGCAATTAAAGAAGAATTTGAGAGAAAGAAAGAGGTGGTGCATAGGAGAGGTTGGAAAGTGGAAAGGGAAAGAAGTAAATGATGCAGTTATTTTATACTCTCAAAAATAAAAAAATTATAATAAAAAACACATTAAAATGAAAAATATGGTGAGCTACTTAAATGCCAACTTCTTGGCTGCCTTGGAGAATTCCGTGAACAGAAACATGATAAAAAGCCTGGGAACACTCTCATTAAGTGTTTATCACTTGCTTTAGAAGAAATGCAAAGAAAAACTTTTTACCAAAAATACTGTTAATAAATCACTAACGAACAAGCTTTCGCTTTCTTTCCTCTTAGAAGTTTTGCTTGGTCAGCCTGTTAAAATACCCACCAGTAGGCACCGCACCAGACTTTATGGGGTTTCCTTTCCTTTTAATTAACTTTAAAATCTTATTAGCCAAATTATTAGCAATATGTTACAAGACACCGAGTCTACAGCTGTGAATGTGTCTTTATTAAGAAGACACTGCCATGAGTTAAGAAACTTCCAGCATTATTATAAAGTCCATCAAGGCTAGGGAGATAATTCCGTTTGCAAATTGGTCCCAATTCAAACTTGGCAAAGGAATGCAAATTAGGTTTGAATTAATTTGCTGCTCTCCTCCCATTCTTTTCTCAAAACATGTAATTTCTAGCGGCAATTAGCTTCCGCAGGCTTTATGCTGGTACTTAGGAAGGTGTACCAACTCGTAAAATGAGAACCAAAGTTGGGATGTTATTTCAACTTAGAAAAAGATGTGTGGAGGAAGAGAAATATGCCTTCAGATGTGTTATCCTTCCTCGGGGATTCATAAACAACTCTAAGCTTTGCACAGTTTGCAGAGCTAGAATACTGGAGGCCCTTCTCTGTTTTACAAACCAAGGCATTTCGAAGAGGGGTAAGAATGAATTTGTTGTAGACTCAGCCCCACACAGCATTCTAAATATAGGCTCAGCTTGCCTCTGTCCACAGCTGCTTCATTCTAACGGTTTTACCAAGGGCTCAACAGCGGCTGCCTTATTGAAAATGGAACGATAGCTTCAGGAGCAGAAAATTTTGCAGGCCTTTTGCAAGGCGAGAATAAAAGCCACTGGCAAGGCAAAAAGCTCTGGGGATCTATCCATTCTAATCCGGGTTCACAGAACGTCTGATCAAAAACAAAACCACGGGACTGCAGCTCTGCCTGCCTCCTTTGACAGCTCCGCCATGCTCTCCGGCCATTCTCAATGCTAGAATGCTTTAAGCCATTTGCAGAGTGCTAGAAAATACAGATTCTCTGGCGTTACCTGGGGGTTCAGCTGCAGTATGTCTCCAATTGCACACCAGCACTGAGACTTCGGGACTGTCTGAGGAAGGGATCTTTAGATACCACTTCAACAAAGGCAGTTAGGCTGGGGAGAGAGTTCGCTGTATGTAAGCCTGAAGACTTGAATTTGATCTAATTATAAATCAAGTCGGATGTAATGAAGCTTATTCCACATCGTTTTTCTTTTTTTTTCTTACACAGAATATCATGTCCTTCTGCTTGTGAAGTTGTCCCCTTGGTGTGTTACTTTCTGTTCTTCTTTTCTTTAGGATGCCGGGCATGGGGTGGAATGCTTGTATAGTAAGTACCTGTTTTGAAGAGAAATCCAAGTAGTCACAAATATTACTGTTATTTTCATTGCATCGCCAGGCTTAGGAAGCTGCACGCTAAGTCACAAACGTATGACTTAAGCTACACTATGCTCCCAAATTTTTGACTGCTTTGAACACATCTTTTAATCTCTACAATCCTTAGTGTTTTCATTTACAGAAAACAACTAATGATGATTAAAGGATTTTAGGTATAATGTTTTTTTCATGCACAATCATAGGCTTGTCATATAGTATCCAATGTGTTTGCAGAAGTAGCAAATCAACTCACTAAGATAATGTCATTGAGACAATTGGTAAGCGTTGCATGAGCATTAGGGAAGAAAAGGCAGCAACAACTCTCCACTGTGTTGATTGTCGAGGTCCAGCCTTGATGGATTCCTAGTCATACATTCCAGAGTAGGGGCGTGTGGACTAGAAATGTTACGCAGAAAAACAGAAATACAAAAGAAATACACAGAGACACAGCATAGATTCGGAAGGGCAACCCACTGAATACTGAGTCAACCGGTGTTTATCTCTCAGGAGCTTTGAATACTCGAACCCAAAGAGCATGGGAAAGACAACAGATTGCCTTACCAAGAGACACAGAACAAGTAATGTAATCACCTTCTCAAATATCTAAAGCATCAAGTAACCACACCCTAGGTCAAAACATCCTGTTGATAGTCATAACCTGGGTCAAACCTCTTGTCAAAAACCTCGAAGGAGCAAGAACAAGTCTGAACTCTCTGACCTTTGGTCAAGGTGTAACGAATCCACAGTTGTGGGCTCTGACAGTTGATCTTCCCCACGGGGAAACATGTAAGTGTGAAAATAGTTTGACTGTACAACTAGAGCACTAGGAGGCTGTCACTATCATCTAGAACATAGGAACTGGGCCACTGCTTACAATGTACAGAATTGTTTCTAACTGCAAGAAATTATCCTGCCCTGATTGCCAATATTGTCAAGGCTGAAAAACTAGTTAAGGTGTGGAGACACATGCAGAACATGCTACAGGAATTGACAAGTGTGGCATTCAACTGCAGTGCAGTGCAGGAGTTAGATTTTTCTGGATTTGTGTGTATTCACAACTAGAATTTATAATTCAAGAAGGAATTGAATGCAAGAATGGTTATAATACTCAGGAAAACAAACAGCATTTCCTTTTAATATACATACCCCCCCACACACACACACAATTTAAGGTATAGTTTCCGTGAGTGAGTGCAAACATGTATTACTTCTTCTTTCGGTCTGAGGATTCAGTAGAGGTCAAAGGTCTCTCTAGTGGCTGGCTGCACTGCTTCTCTGATCTCCAACAAGCCTGATAAACACAAACAAAATCTCACTACAAAGGGAGGCTTCTTTTTTCCTCAGAGACTAAGAAAACTCTTCCCCAGTGCCAGGGAAGGAAATCTCCACATTCATCTTCAGCGACCATTTGTAACTGCCCTTCGTTGACCAGGTGGACGTTTATGGAGTAGCGGGCTTGCATCTCTACTTTCGCTCTACAGAAGCGAAAGAAGAACCCAGGGAAAAGATGTGATTTCAGGAAGCTTCTTGCAAAACATGACATTAGTTCCTGGTTGATCACAGATATTTTTGACTTTAAGAACTGACTAAAATGGAGCTAAGTGTTCTTGTACATTAAGGCCTGGTTGATCTTATTTTCCATCACTACCCACTGTAACCTCACGGTCCTGGCGTGAGCCTCCTGATGGAAATAGTCATCCAGCTATGAGGTTCATTTCTTTGATTCGTCCTCTATTCTTTTCTCAAGTTCCTTCTCCCAAGACAGAGAGCTAGTACAGTCATTCTGCTGGAAACCCACAAAGATGCTTCTACCATCCCAAAGGCCTTTTGTAGCATCAAACTTACCTGGCCTTTCACCTTATCTTCACTGTGTCTCACGTGACTCAGCACACACCCTTTCCTCCAGTGTCTTAATATTTCTCACGCGGGACTCTTGCTTCTGCCTAAATGCATTATTGTCTGTGCTTGAGTGCTGTGGCGCATGCTCATTCAGTCTCATTATCTCCCAGCCTAGCCGAAGCCATTGCTTCAAATTCTAGAAAGGTACATCACAGCCTTTCCTGCGGTCTTTCATTGTGTTGGGTGTGCTTCCCGGGAGACTTGTCAACTGGTGGCCAAGGCTAGCTAGGGATGCAGCTCAACACAACATCATGAAGTTACATGAATGCTTATCAGATTTTTCTTCATTTATTGTGTGGTTCTCTAGGGTGAATTTCATAGACAACCAAGTTGTGTCCCAATGTCAAAAGACCGCACACCCGTAGGACCAGGCAAGGGAGGTGGGGCAGCACCAGGGATGGAGGTTGATCTCCGACCACTAGCGCTCAGTAATGTATCTGTAACTGCAACCCACGGAGAGAAGTGGGGCTAAAAGGCATGCGGTGTCATTAGAGCTGAGATCTGGCTCACAGTAGGAGACCTGTGGGCAGGCTTGGGGGAGCGGAAAGAAGCAGGGCTGTGGGGAGCAGTATGGGCAACAGCCCAGCAGCAGTGGGGAGCAGTGTGCACAGCAGCCCCAGGGCGTAACTATGTGCCTCCAGAAGTCAGAAGGAGGCCCGTGTGCCTGAAGGAGATGAGCTAGGAGGGAGAGCAGTGTGAAGACACAAACCTGTAAAGCCTGGTGGGCCCCAGAGACTCACATCTCTATCTTAGGAGCAGTCCGGAGGCATCGAAGAGTTTCATCACTGGGGAGCAAGAAGGTTCCATTTGCGTTTCATAAAAATTTGAGCTTCTGTGTTGAAACTAAATTAGAACAAGGCCAGAGGGGATAGGGGGGGCTCCGAAGAGATGATTACGTATGAGAGAGACTGAGCCAGGGAGAAGCAGAGCAGATGGGGAAATAGGAACAGGTGCCAACTGAAATTGTTTCCAGGACTTTAAGACCTAAGAAGACCAAGCATTCCCATGGTCGGGTGTATGAAAAAATAGTGTCATCACAAATTTGTGATTACTCTATGGAATTTATGATAAAATTAAGTAGTTCAAATGAAACTATGCAAGAAAAAGCAAAGGGCTGAAATACATCTGCTCAGGGCTTTCAGCAAAGTTCTTAAACCCAAAAAATAAACGTCACAAAGTTTTACAATCAGACTACTGTCTTGTAGTGGCCTTTTCCATATGCATTACACAGAACACACAATCCATCCCTACCCCCACTGATTTACACACACACAAACACACACACTCACACTCACACACACACACACACACACACACACACCACAGAGTGCCATCTTGCTTCTGTCTATTGTCAATTTGTGTTTCTTCACCAACTGTCCCTAGTAGACACAACTGTAGAACACAAAGTGTCAAGCTTGGTGACCAAGTTCACAATTTGGCCATGTTAGTTGCCCATATTTATGTTGCCGTCATGATCAACTACTTCTTGACCATTTTCACCACCCCAAAGAGAAACACTAAGGCCATTAGTACTCACTGCTTACCTATTTCCTACTCCTTCTGACATAGACAACCTTTTAATCTATGTACAAACTATGAATTGACTGATTTGGGAAATATAAATAGAGCTAGACAATATTCGGCCCCATGTTTTACTGATCCTTTGTCATCACATCTTCAAGGTTCATTCACGGTAAAATACGTACCAGGTTTCCACCCCTTTTATTACCAAATATCTTTATGCTGCTTGTATTTATTCGTTTAGCAGCTGATGGACATTTGAGTCTCTTCCGCTTCATAGGATTATGAAAGAAGCCGAGAACTCTAGTGTGAAGGTGCATGCTCATTCTCTCTCTTTTCCATTCCGAGGAGTGGAACTGCTGGGTCATGTGGGAACTCTGAAATCTTCTGAAGAGATGCTGGACTGTTTCCCGGAGCAACCACTCCCGTCTCATCTTTATTAACAGTAAACAGGTATTCCAATCTCTGCAAAAGCCCGTCAACATCTGTTGCTCCCTTCCTTTTTATTCTAGTCATCCCAGTGGGCCTACTGGAGATCTCGTCTGGGCTTGGATTGCATTTCTCTCATGGCTCCTGGTGCTGGCTTTCACACACTAACAAGTCATTTATGCTACTCCTGAGGAAAAAGCACCAATTCAGATCTGTTGTGTGTTTTTGCTATTTGTCTTTTTGCTGTTGAAGTTGTGTTGTTTACATATTTTAGATACCAGATGTATGGTGTAACCATCTTTCTCACATCCCATGAGCTGTCATTTCACTGTCTTGATGAGGGACCTTAATGAGAAAAAAAAAAGATATTTCAAAAGTCCCATCCTGGATATTTTAACTATTTTGTTTCTTCTGCTCTCCTTCATTATCTTTTATTTAAAAAATAGCTTTAATGAAGCTGTAGGAACATACAACTGAATTGCATGTCAAATTCTTTTATATTTTCTCCCTCCAATCAAGAGGGAAACTCAACTACCATTTCTCTTCAGAAATTTGTAGTCATTTTCCTGAACATTTGTGTTCCTTCCTCCGAGCTAAAAGACTGTAACTACTGTCAGCCACTCTATCTTTAGCAAAAGCAATTAGGGAACATTATTCAGGCTTATCAGTTCTATGTCATTTTATTAGCTTAGGCAATTAGAAGAACTTATCATTTTTAAAAATCACATAATTATTGACTATCACAGCCCTGTTACTGAGAAAGGTGATGGCTTGTAACACTGCTGGGAGGGAAAATGAAAATACAGGGTCGAAAGAAAGCCTGAAAGATGGAGGTTGGAGGAGAAGATGCATAAATTACAATTAGGGGAATGTGGTGGAGTCTTAATGCATTTTTTAAGACCCTTTAAGCCACATTAATAAAAAGGAAAGAGACAGTGTTAGCGCTGATAGAATTTTGGTTTTAAACATTGTTAATTTACTTCTTTTTAACAAACACCCCTAGCTATTCTTTTACACATGAAGGTGCTTAAGAAGTAAAGTTGAAGTTAGGGACATAGCTTGGTAGCAAAGGGCTTGCCTAGCACGCATGAGACCCTAGGATCAATGACCAGCAAGCCACACACTAAAAGAAAGGGGGTGGCGCAAAGTAAAGTATTTTCAAGATTTTAATGGGTTGGAAGGACAGTTCAGTGGTTAAGAGTGGGTACTGTTCTAAAAGATCAGAGTTTGGTTCCCAGACTCACTTTGGGCAGTTAACTAAAGCTCCAGGAGACCCAATGACTTTCGTAGACACTGACAGTCTCATACAATTACATGCCTCCTACATACCTGTAATTTAACAACCATGACTGCAGGCATGACTCCAGTAGAGCTCACGTTCACTCTTGACTTGGCTCATCCTAGGGGCTGCCAACTTCAGCCTGAGGAAATGACCACTGCTAGTCAAGGGGCTGCTTCACAAGCTTTGAGGAGCTGAGTTCAGATTCCTAACACTTGTGTAAAAAGCCATGGGGTGGCATCCTCCTATAACCCCAGTGCTGGGAAGGTGGAGACAGGATTCCTGAGGCTTGCTTGACAACCAGTCTAGTCTAGTGGGCCAACTTCAAGTTCCACGAGAGTCTGTCTCAGAAAATAAAATGAAGAGCAATTGAGGAAGATACATGGTAGAGACCTCTGATCTCTCTCTCTCTCTCTCTCTCTCTCTCTCTCTCTCTCTCTCTCTCACACACACACACACACACACACACACACACACACACACACAGAGGCACATACAGGCACACACACACATACACACACAGGCACACACACACACACAAGCACACACACACACAGGCACATACACACATACACACACAGGCACACACATACACACACACACAGGCACACACACACACATACACACACAGGCACAACATACACACACACAGGCACACACACACACATACACACACACATACACACACAGGCACACATACACACACACAGGCACACACACACTCCACCATTGTGCTTCTGTCTACTCTCAAGTGATGCTCTCTCACCATTTACGTCCAACTGTAAGCACACAAAGAGTCAAGCTTGGTAGTCTACTTAGCCACACATTCATCTCTTTCTTCCCTCCTTCCATTCTCCTTACTTAACCCAGTTCATACCAGCTTATCCCCTCTCCTTTCGTCATTCCTGTAAAATGACCGAGACCTCTGATTCTAAGTGACCTCACTCAGCCTGCTTTCCTCTGAGGTCCTCCACTCAAGTAAGAAGAACAGAAAGTGAAGGAATTGTATCCACCCGGAGTTCAGAACCCCCAGAGCCGACCATACTCCAGAAAGCCTGTATTTGTTGCAGAAACCTAGCCCCAAGTCTACTTCTGAGATCTGCACAGGTCTATACATGAGTTCTAAGTTTGAGACTATTTATGAGGCAATTGGTTTTAGACACAAATGTACAGAGATCAAACACATGGGATAGGATGATCAAGTGTGTGGTCTCTTAGGGTCCTCCATGCTACAAGATGGAGCAGAAGGCAGGGAAATAAGGGTATGGGCTGCAAACATGGTAGGGAGCAAGGGCCAGCTTTGTCCCTGCCATCAATTTCTGGCATGTAACTCAGAGCTGTATCGAGTTCTGGGATCCATTTTTACTTGATTGTTACCACTCATTCAGCAGATCCCAGTGGCCAATCTTGGCTGCAGGCATTTGAGATGTTGATCAAACAGACACGAATCCCTGGTTTTGAAGTATATAACACTAATGAAGCAGGGATAGAAAATGAAAAGGAGAAAATTGATAATAGTAACAGAAGAAATCATTGGTCCACTGTGGTGATATTTTGCTCGTGCTATCACAGAGAAAGCTTGCCCGAGGATCAGAGTGTGGAGCGGGCCACTAGTTAGCCGTTAAGGTCAGGCAGCAGTGGCTCACACCTTTAATCCCAGCGCTTGGAGGAGACAGGGGCTCATTCAGCATTCAGTCTGAGGACTTACAGAGACAGGCTATCCCATTTAGTCTGAGGATTTCACAGAGGTAAGAACTGCTTACCTCTTTTCTGATCTTTTAGCCTTCACCCCCTAATAGTTGACTCTGGGTTTTTATTATTAAGACTAATTAGATTGGTCCACCAATTAGATTGGACCAATTAGATACAGTCCACACGTGTGCTTGTCAGGTAGATCTCATGATGGGGCCTGTCAAAATGGAGGATGCAGGAGTGTAAAGACACTAAGAAGAAAATCTTTCTATAGACAAAGCGGAAAAGAGCAAGCATGGGGTCACGAGAAAGGAGTGTGGGGTGTCCGCACGCTGACGTAAGGCATGTGGCATGCACACGGGGGATGAGCCGCAGGGCTGTGCAGAAGGGGCTGCAGCAGGATGAATATTCATGTGTGCCACCGCTGAGTGTTTGCA
Source organism: Myodes glareolus (assembly GCF_982192425.1). NCBI lineage: Eukaryota > Metazoa > Chordata > Mammalia > Rodentia > Cricetidae > Myodes > Myodes glareolus. The sequence continues at coordinate 20,265,267 of NC_142026.1, forward strand.
AGAAGATCAAGACAGAAACCAGCAAGAGCTCTCTCGGTCTGTACCTGTGACTGTCACCCTGCCTGTCCACACATAACTTGTCAGCCTGTGGCTCACCACGGTGTCGCCCCAGAGTGGATGCTTCCCTGCAGTGAATTCTCACAGATCAATGATAAGAGGCACTGAACAGGGGAAATGAGGATTTTAACAGAAGTACCCCTCTCAAGGATCATATCAAGAAGTCACAGGGCTTTCTGCTTGGTCTGGTGCTGCCTTCTTCTGGAGTCATAACACAGCATTGACTCAACTTTTTACCCAAAAGAAGAAGTGTTTGACTCTGACGGAAAATATTCATAAACTCCCAGGTTAATCACTGTGCTATTGTGCAGACTTGGATGAATGTATTTATGCCTCTTGGCCTCAATTTTCTTCTCTGGAAAATAGAAATAATCACAGTAATCACTTAAAAAAATGTTGGAACATAGCACATGTGATGTGGCTACACAGAACCTGGTCAGAGCTCTAATATTACCTGGTAACACTGTTGCTTTCTTCCTGTTCATTGTCTACTGTGGAGTCCCAGTTACTAATCCCCCCCCCAGGTGCTCTTTGTTCGGGGTTGTTTTCGGGGATGTTTTGCTGTTGTTTCTTTGTTTTGTTTCTCTAATTCTAAGCACCGAACAAAGAGCCTTGCATGTGCTAGGCAGGCACTCTATAACAGAGATAATCTATCTCTCTATCTATCCATCTAATTATCTATTATCTATCTATCATTTGTTTGCTGAGACAGAACAGGGTCCTGCTAAATCATCTGTGCTGACCTCAACCTTGTGCTGTTCCTGCCAAAGCTTTCCCAACTGCTGGACTTACAGGCCTAAGCCACTATGCCCAGCATTCCCATCCTATACATTCATTGAACGTAGGTATTCAAGATTCATAGATCTTGAAATATGCCCAACTTGCAACAAGGTGCTACAAATAAATTATGAGCTATGAACTCTCTCTTTGGGGGAGTCAACGTTAATGTACACAGCACAAAGGTGAGACTGTGAGGTATTAGGGAGTTAGAAGTGCTTATCCTCTGAGTGCTCCAGCCTTCTTGGAAACACAAATTGGTTTTGCCAAGAAGCCTGAGCCCCAGTAGAACACCTTAGTCTACATAGCTGCCTTTCTTTTCATTTACTAAATTAGCCTCCTGGGTGGATCACCCCCTTTGAGCTCTTCAAGAATAATTAGAGAAAGCCCCTCTCAGACTACTAATGGAGAATCCCGATCTGCTCTGTATTTATGTCAGCCTGACTCCCAGCCTGCTCTGAGGCTCTGGAACCATTTCTGTGGAATCCAGAGGATTGAATTTATTTAAGACATTGAACGCATATTTGGCCCAAGGTAGAGAACACTTGATGCAAACATAGAAGGTAGGTGACCCGCTCCGTACTGCACCCTACCACTCATGCACACCCACTGCAGGGCTGTGCCCAGCACAGGCACATTGCTCCTTGCTTTAGTTCTGAGCCTCCATTTCCGACATGCTGTAGCTATGTTTGACATAGTGCACAGACTGTTGCCATCCTATAGGAGACCTGGTCTTTACTCAGGGAATATCCAGAGTACTTTAGGAAAAGGGGCTCAGGGTAAGTTCAAGGTGCTTGGTATTGTTACTACAGAATCTTAATAACAAAACAGAGAGAGATGTGGGCTCAGGAAACACGTCCACTTACAATCGATAATAAAAACAAAATAAATGTGTAACTTAATCTAACAACTCAATAGTTGCTCCCAACATAGAATATACCCCTCCTAACTACCTTATACTTTGAGGTTTTGGTTCTCGGTCACTCTTTTTTAAATATGAATCGGATGGCTTTTTGACTAATGGCTCATAATCTGTCCTTTGTAAAACACTGGTGAATATTCGGGAACATACATTTATTATGATCTATTCCTTTGCACTGTGTGAATATGTGTCACTGTGCTTGGTTTAATAACAAGATAAATAACCATTAACTCGGCAGGAGGTATAGGCCAGACCTCTGGACACAGAGAGCTCTGGGCAGAAGAAAGGGGGAGTTTCCAGCCAAATGGAGAGGAAGCAGGGTGGGCAGTACAGAGAAAAGATAAACCAACACTACCATCACTTCCCTGACGATTCCCATGAAACCAAAAAAGAAAAGATTCGCTTATTAAATGGTGCATTTCTGTCCATCCTCAGTGTGTCGTTTTTATTTTAGAACTGCAAAGTGCACAAAGCACGAGGCTTCTGGGAAATATGCATACTTATATGGACTTCTGGTCAAGAAGAGTTGATCAAGCAGAATTTTTTCTCCAGAATTCAAATGGACTCATTTCCTAATAGAAAATGCAAAGGTTCTCATTTTTAAAGCAGTAAGGTTATGTTTCATGGCGGTAGTGTGCTATGGGATAATGCTCCTACACACTGTAAAGATTTGTCACTCATATTGGTTTAATGAAGCACTGATTGGGCAGTAGCCAGGAAGGAAGTATAGGCTGGGTGGCCAGGCTAAGAGGATTCTAGGATGAGGAAAGGCAGAGAGTCAGTTATCATCAGATGCAGAGGAAGCAAAATGAGAATGCCTTACTGAAAAAGGGTACCAAGTCACATGGCTAAACATAGATAAGAATTATGGGTGAATATAATTCATAGGTGCTAGTTAGTAATAAGCCTGAGTAATAGGACAAATATTTTATAATTAATATAAGCCTCTGTGTTTATTTGGGACTGAATGGCTGCTGAACAGAAATGGAACAAGGCAGAATCTTCTGTCTACAAATGGTACCCAACTACATCCACATAAAACCTGAGAGAGCTTTGGAAGAAATTCTAGACACTAAAGAACCAGGTTAAGCATGGCTTTTTGGTAGCCGCATTTTCTTGGGGGGGAGGCTCTGTTTGCTAGAAGCAAGGAGAGGCACAGTTCTTTTAAGAGAGGCTTCTTGATTCAGCATTGGTGGCAAAAACCTCACAGTTCTTTTAAGAGGTCATATTATCAACCCTTAAATGGTGTTTATGAGCAACCAACAGCATGTTTCTTGGTGGTAGCATGGATCTAGAAACTCCACAAAGTTGTGGCAATAAGCATGGCTTCTGCATGTACCTCCTCCATAAAGCTAGACTCTCAGAGAGCTAAGAAATGGGGCTGAGCCAGCCAACAAAGATGAAGTTTTAATCCTAGTCAAGACCCTTAGCAGATTAAAGCTAATATGTTTAGACAAAAATAGATATATACAGTAAAGACAGAGACAGATGAAAAAAAATTAGATGGTTTACAGGGTTTTTAAAAATATATGTAGGCTTGGGAGAGAAAAGAAAAAGAGTAGTTGGGTGTGGAGGCACATGCCTTTAATCCCAGTGTTTGGGAGGCAGAGACAGGTGGCTCTCTGTGAGTTCAAGGTCAACCAGGCCTACAGAGTGAGTGCCAGGACAGTCAACACAGAGAAACCCTGTCTCAAAGAAAAAAAATTAGAAAGTAAAAATAAAAAATAGAGTTAAAAAGGTCACTTAAAGATGAAAAATACACAGAGAATCTGGATACTGCATGTTATTGTGTTGTCTTTGAATCGTTTGATTGCTGAGGAAAAAGCAAGAGATATTAAAAGACATTTGAGTATAAATGATGCTGGCTTAATCCAACCTATATATTTTGAAAATTCCTTGACTTCAAAATTTAAGTAAAAAAAATATGTGGATTTGGAGTAGAAGTTCTGCTTTTGTTTCCACAGAAAATGAGAGGTTGTAGATTCACTCTGAGTTAAAAATAAATCAGGTATGATCAAGGAAGACCCCCTGAAAAAATCTGATAGCAGAAGGCCCAGATGATTAGAGCACCTCTGTTGCGGTTTCCTCTGAGTTCTATATCCAGAACAGCTTCAAGATTTCTGGCTGAGATGATCCAGTCTCGCAGCATATTTTAGTTAGGACTTGATCATAATCCTAAATTTTCTTTGGGTCCCCATAAGACTATCAACACCCCTAATCAACAGGAGGTAGCCTAGAAAACTATGCCCACAAACCTCTCCCCACCACCGAAATGGATTATGGATGTTAATCTCTGTTTAGTGTGTTGGTTACAAGTTGTTACGGATAATGGTCAAGAAAAAAGCTAAACAAAGGAAATTAGACTCAGTGTCTTGTTTTGAAACGGAAAAACAGGTAAATGATGTGGGATAATGTTCTTGTACACTGTAAAGATTTGTCATGCAAACATAAGTTTAATAAAACACTGATTGGTCAGCAGACAAGCAGAATGTACAGGTGGGGCAACCAGACTAGGAGAATACTGGGAAGAGGAAAGGCAGAGAGTCAGTCACCAACCAGACACAGAGGAAGCAAGATGGCAATGCCTTACTGAGAAAAGATACCAAACCACGTGACTAATCATAGACAATAATTATGCATGAATTTGACTCATAAGAGCTACTTATTAATAAGTCTGAGCAATAGGTCAAACTGTTTATAAATAATATAAGGCTCTGTGTGTTTATTTATGAATGAATGCTTGCAGGACTGGGCATGACAGAAACTTCTGGCAACAGTGGTGGTGGAAGAGGAAGAAGAAGAGCAGGAAAGCCAGGGAAGGAAGAAAGAAAGAAAAAGGAGGAGACAAAGGGTGGGAGAAATGATCCAGAGTTAAGATAAAGCTTATTGTTGGGGCTGGGAAAATAGCTCAATTAGTAACATGCTTACCTTGTAAACATGAGGCCATGATTCAATCATTAGCATCTATGTAAATGCCCATCATGGTGACCCATGTGTATAACTTCTACTGGAAAGATAGAGACAGGCGGTTCTCCAGACCTTCCCAACAGTCAACTTAGTCCCCTAGTTATCAGTGAGAGACCCTGTCTCAAAAACAAGGTAGAGAGCTAAGGAATGACACCCAAGTTTGACCTCTCCTTCCACCCACACATGCACAAAGACACATGTATGTGTGCACGAAAGAGATAGAACATATAACTGGTTAATTGTAAATAATATTAATTAAATTTTCTAACTTAATATTATAATACCAGTTATAGTGTAACCTAATAATGCTGCTTTCAACTTGCAAAGAGAATTCACAGCATGTTTACACAGCATACCTTGCTTTCTAAATCCTTTCCCCCTTAAAACCAGAAGACTTGAGGGTGAAATATGCAGAGAAGAATGTATAACGACAGGTACCCACTATAGTAGCATCATGCAGAGCTGTCTCATGGCCTTGAATTTCCCCTGTTCTCTGCCTGTTATTTCTTCTCTTCTCTGGCAGTCAATGATTCTTTTGGATTCATCACAAGATTTCCTTCTCCAGAACTTCATATTACTTGAACCATATAGTACTTCATCTTTTCAGAACATCTGTTCTCATTCATTAATATGCATTTATATTTCCTTCATGTCTCACCATGGTTTTATATGAATTTCTTTCTGTTTAAGACAGAATAATATGCCATTGCCTGGATATACCATCTACTGAATTTGAGCGCTTATGAATAAAGCTATTATAAATGCCCAATCCATGTTTTTCTGCAAACTTAAGTTCTCAATTATTTGTGTAATTAATGACTGTGATGACTATGAATTTTGGATCACAAGTAAATAGTATGATTAGTTTGGAAGAAACTGCCAAACTCTCCTACAAAGTGATGTGGCATTTTGCATCCTCTCAGGGATTGAATGGGAGTTTCTATTGCTCTGTGTCCTTCACAGCACAGATATTGACAAAGTTTGGGACTTGAGTTATTCTGATGAATTTGCAATGGCTCCTCATGGTTATTTTAGTTTGAAATGCCTCTATGACATAAGCGATGGTAAGTCTTTCCTGTCACATTCCCTGGTCTTGAAGTCACATAGGAGACTGATGGGATGTTTCACCTGCATGTGGGTACCACTGTCTCATGAAGTAAGATGGGAGATGAGCACCAGCAGCTCACATTTCTCTGCTTCTTGGGCCACCACGACACGAGCTGGTTTGTCCCACCATGACTCCCCATCATGGTGTACTGAGCCCTCTGAAACCTGAAACTGTGGACAAAAGTCAACCCTAACTCCTTTAAGTGGATTCTGTCAGGCATTTTATCGTACTCTCAAGAAAAGTAATTGAGACATTTTCTCAAAAGCACACGTGCCAGCTGCCTGTCCTCTTTGGTGAGGTGCCTGCTCAGTCCTTTACCCACACAGTGAAACCATGTTGAGGGGTTTTGATCTAGTTTTATTTGTTTTTTGTTATTTGTGATCACATTCTTCCATTAAATAAGGTTTTTGCTAATCCTTTCTCTAATCTAAGCCTGTTTTGCTCATCTGCTTGGTTGTTCATTTTAGAACTGCAAAATATATTGAGTTCTACATCTTCCTAATGGGAAAAGAAAGCTTTCTCTAGTTTCTACATTAAGTTGTCAGGTAAATTAATCTCTAGTATTGTATTTTTATTATAAGTGGCTCTAGGGTCTTTGATAAAGCCATGAGCCTTTTAGAAATGAAAGATGTCTTTAGAAAAATGCATTTGTTTTCATCTCCAAGCTACTTTTTTTTTTAGAACTTTAGCTATTCATAGTCAGTGAAATCTCATTTCATACAAATTACTTACCATCAGGAGAAAGGACAATTTTTTTTCAATAAAAGAACTGTGTATTAGAATGTTTGTATGGTAAGCCTAAGAGTACACTTGATGAGAAGAGCAAATCCTTTTATGTGCATATAGACACATTTCTACAAGTGAAAAGTATTTCCCCATTCTTCATATTTATGTGTGTATATAATTTAGTTGTATACATATATATGTATATAGCTAAAAATAGAAACACTTACATCTATTATGTTGTATCAAAGCATAAGGAAACACTTCACAGATACCTCTGTGTTTTCATATTTATCTAGATGTCATAAATTCTGACTTTAGGCATGCATGAATTGTCAGGTTGATTTTCAACCGAACAGAGGAAACCATCCTGGTGGTTAAATTAGGTTTAATATTTAATGACTATTTTCATGACTCTGAAATATTTTATCGACATTAAGCACTGAAAAGAAATGTGAATCAATGGGTAATCTTATCTAATCCTTCGCCTAAAACTATTTTCAGAAAGAAATGATATCAGGTGTATTTTGCAAATTTTTAAAAACAGGGAAAAAATTTTCATTTGGGGACTCTATGTCGACTTCCTGTCCTGTGTTGTTGAAAGTCTGCTTTTTCTCATTGATGTGACTGCTGTCCTTGGAGGTCATATCTACCCATGCTAACATGTATTCCCAGGGCAGGCCTACTGTTGACAGTACTCATTTATTTACCAGCACAGTTTGGACCCTGTGCAGCTGACATTCTGGAACTGTCTAGGGAAAACTCGGGCATTGTACAAGGAGAGTTTGAAGTAGGATATAAAAGCATTTGAAATTCTTAAATGTTCACAATATAGTTTGAGCTTAAATTACTCAAAGTTATAGGCATGAGTACCCAGATCTGGGGTTTGGGTAATTGAAGCTGTCAGGTATACCTAGAAGTGGTTCTGAATGAATAACCCAGAATTGAGACAAGCAGAAGCTGAATAAATCAAGTGAGTTTTCCAACGGCGGTATCTGTGTATTTCCATTATTCATGAGGCTTCGAAAGCAGAAGCTTGACCTGTAAAATCTTAGAGGTCAAAAGACTTCACTTCTACCCAAGACTCCAATAACAACCCCCCAATCACTTTCTTTACTGCCCTGCGCATCAGCTGGAGTTCCCAAGCCTCTTCGTACCTCTTACTCAGAAATGCAGAATGGAAGAAACAGGTCACCATTTAAAACATATATTGATTCTGGCCAGGCGTGCTAGCTCATGCTTGATCCCCAGCACTCAAGAAGTAGAGGCATAAAGACCTTGGTGAGTTCAAGAAAAACCTGGTCCACATAGTGAGGTCCAAGTCAGGGAGAAATTTTGTCTAGTCCCCCATTTCTCTGTCTCCCCCGCCCCTTTCCTTTTCTCCAGGCCCCCATTTCTGTCTGCCTGTCTGTCTCGTATGCACATTTCCACTTGAGCAAGTGTGTGTGTGTGTGTGTGTGTGTGTGTGTGTGTGTGTATGTGTGTGTGTGTGTGGTGTGTGTGTGTGTATGTGCGTGTGGTGTGTGTGTGTGTGTGTGTGTGTGTGTGTGTGTGTGTGTGTGTGTGTTTATGTGTGTATATTTACGTCTAAAAACATCTGGTTCTGGTTTTGGTCCTGGTGCAGAGGACCTCTATGGGCCACCAAGAGGCAGGCTGTCCAACACAGACCTAGACTTGCATGACCTAGGTCTTCTAAAGATCTTGAAACATCAGTGTCTTCTCTTTGTAAATCCAAAATTAAGAGCTAATGAACAACTCTGGCAACATGTAGAGTAGGAGGGAAAGGGGAAAGCCTGAAGGTGAACAGAAAGCCAAGGGTGAAGATGACAAATGAACAGCACTGTGTAAACCATCCACGCAATGAATAAACCGTATACATACTGTTAAGTCAGCTTAGACCTTCTGCAGGATCTGTTAGTGTTCATAGAGACATGGCCATCAGAGAGGAGAAAAAAATTAACTCAGAATGACACGGGAAAGAAAATAGACCAGGACAGTGCCTCTCAATGCTTGTTTTTCCTCTGAGAACATCCTACTGTGATAATCACAAAATTAAAAACTAGTACCTGCAAGGTACTTATGAACCAGGCACTGTTTGGAGTTTCCTATAGTCACCATGCCTCATACACATATGGCCATTTGATTTGAAGAGCAATGCCATGCGCAGGACACAGCATGACCCTTCAGAGGCCCACCCCATTCCTGTTCTGTGTCTTTCTCGGTGCTCACTCAATTCTTCACCAGAAGCCAAAACAAGATCTACATGCAAATGCAATCTATAACTTTCAGAACAGACCTCGCAGAGAGATGGGAAAATATACACAAGAATCTCCATTTCCGTGTTCTGTACAAGAGCTCTCTTCTGCCACCCTCTTCTAATTTATCCTATAAATTATCCCCTGAATTTGGAGCCCACTGAAAAAGGCAACCCGGGCACAGAAAGCGGTTTAGGGACCGTATGTTGTTGCTCACACATGTCTCCAGGCCATTGTGACTATTCACCAAATTGCTCACCAACCAGTGGGTCTTTTTCTTGAGGAAAATTTTGTTATGGGAGTTTGGTGGGGGGTGGGGGATGAAGTATCTGAAGTATCTGTCATGTCATCTTATTCCATGTCCCATATCATGTTTGTGGTCTTGACTGTTATTCATTCTTCACTGTGGCATTCTTAGGTAGCAATTATCATTTTGTGCAATAAACGTGAGAAACGTCGGACTTGGATGTCACACAGTATCCTAGAATCGCAACTAGAGGAGCTACTTCGCCCGATACAGAAAGTTCAAGGTCATAGAAAACTAGAATCCCCACCATTGGTCACTTTCACACTAGTAGAGTAGTGATGGTTTGCTTGCAAGCCAGATCTGCCAACTGTCCAAGTGGCTATTCAATCAGTATTTGCTAAACCAAGAGCTGGAGACGGACTAAAGTAAAAAAAAAAAAAAAAGAGGGGAAGGAAGGAATAGAGGTAAGAGAAAAATAAAATGTCAGGGAAGTAAAAGCTTTTTGTGGCTGAATGTCTCATGGATGCTGTTATTTACTATTTCTTTTATACATTTATCTATTTAGTTGCTATTTCAAGAGCCCTTTCTAAAGATGGATAGCCCGTGATGGCTACATGGCATTTGAGCCACAAACACTTGGCATAGCTTTGCCTAGAACGGCCCTGCAAGCACTGTTCATTTGCATAAAGGGTACTAGAAATCATATTTCAGCGATGAAATGGGCAGCACTGAAACTTTGCGGATCAAGCACAGGCACCTAGCACTGCTCACGGCCACTGTTCAGTCCTGAGTCTTACAGTTTGATGGAGGAGTCACCCATGTATTTTTGAGTGGCTACTGAGCTGTTGGGAGAGCGTTCAATCTGCCTCCAGAGAGCCTTTCATGCCTGCAAAGAACCTGCTCCCAGGTGGTGTGGCACAATTGAAGATGGGGTTGGGGGGACGGAGATTGGGACTCTACTGCCTGACTTTGCAAAGGCAGTAGGGATGGCACTCGCATGAGTGGATACCCGAGTGTGAGACATGCTTGCATTGTAACACAGCGTAGCAAGGCTCCAAGAAGGGAAACCTATAGCCTGCACCTGCCTCAGACTAGTGAAGGCTTCTCATATGTGCCACAGGGAACGCTCTACTTAATATAGAACACATTCTTACAGGTCTGTCCCCATCCACAGTCTTCTCTCTCTCTCTCTCTCTCTCTCTCTCTCTCTCTCTCTCTCTCTCTGTGTGTGTGTGTGTGTGTGTGTGTGTGTGTGTGTGTGTGAATATATGTCTATGCAGAGGTTCATGTTGTGCAAGTGCATGTCCAGGCCACAGGCTGACATCAAGGGTCTTCTTCACTTGCTCCCCACCATATTTTCCAAGACAGTCTCTCTTGTTGAACCTAAAACCCATCGATGTGGCTAGACTGAATGGCCGGCAAGTCACCAGGATGCACCTGTCCCCACTCCTATAGTCCTGGGAATACAGGTGTGTGCTACTGCTGGTAGCTTTTTACCCAGGTGCTGAAGGATTCTCAGAGCCTAACGCTTGCGTGACAAGTACTTTATCAGGTAAGCCATGTTCCCCAACCCCAGTAGATTATATTTTGGGGGTAACTAATACACACACATACACACACACGATTAAATCTTCCTATGGTGAACAACACATATAAGCTACCTGTTAGCTAGCATGGCTTTAAGCAGTTGTCTGTAATAAGACTTTCATTAAGGCTTTCACACAAAGCTGTAAGGCAAAAGCTCTTGGCGAGAGAACGGGATGAGCTATGACGATAGTTACTCAGCATCTAATTAAAATGGAAGAGCCTGAAAATGGATTTCTTATTATTAGTGGTCCTATTATCGATGACAGATTGTTCTCAATGCTCTGCTCCAACCGAGGACATCCTCTTTGCTTCTGGGAAAAGGAGAGCTAATCAGAACAAAATATGACTCTTAAAAATCTCTCCGGTGCCCACACTTGGAGATTTGTGTCTCATCCATCGATTCTCCTACCACCTCACTTGCTTCTGACAACCTAGTAAAACTCATGCCGGGCCAGAAATTTCACTTCTATAAAACGGCAGCTCCTCTTCGCTATAAAATATGTAATTGAGTTAATATTTCAAGGTTTTCATTACCATCATAAGGAAACATAAATGGGGAGAGGAAAAGTAATCACTCAGCAAAAATTCTACTGCCTTTCCTTCAGTGGGGACGCTCATTACATCCGGCCTCAGGAAGGTCCAATTTCCTGAAGGATCCCAATGATGATAAGTGGGAAGTGATGACTGAAACATAAATGCATGATCCAAACAGAGCCAGAAGCGACCCGTAGCGAGCTCACCACATCTCCCCTCTGAGCAGACACCCACCCAGAAGAAATGAGTAAGTTATTCCCTCCTAACAGTTGGCCATTTGCATTCTTTTGCACATTAAACTTCGGAGTCAATTTAAACCACTTCAGCTTTACATGTTTAAGGTTTTTTGCATGCTTAATATTTTCAATCAATGTCATTCCCCCTGCTGGAGTGTGGTGAACACTTGGGTGCTTGGCAAAATTGCTGTCTTAAGAGAAGCAAGCCCTCTGTAGAGATATTCTTCAAATGATCCATAGGGCTGAAACCCTTGTCTCCAATGCAGGGAATCTTTTTTAATCTTTTGTTATTTATTTATTTATTTATAAAAATTTCTACATTCTCCCCTCCTCCCCATACCCTCCCATTCTCCCCACTCCCTCTCCTCCTCCCTCTCCAGTCCTAAGAGCAGTCAGGGTTTCCTGCTCTGTGGGAAGTTCAAGTTCCTCCCTGCTCCCTCCAGATCTAGGAAGGTGAGCATCCAAACAGACTAGGATCCCAAAAAGCCAGGACATGCAGACGAAACAAGAACCAGTGCCATTGTCAATGGCTTCTCAGTCAGCCCCCCATGTCAGCCACATTCAGAGAATCCGGTTTGATCACAGGCTCGTTCAGTCCCAGTCCAGCTGGCCTTGGTGAGCTCTCATTCAATCAGTCCCCTTGTATCAGTGGGTGAACGCATCCCTGGCGGTCCTGACTTCCTTGTTCATGTTCTCCCTCCTTCTGCTTCTCATTTGGACCTTGGAGGCTCAGTCCAGTGCTCCAATGTGGGTCTCTGTCTCTATCTCCATCCACCGTCGGATGAAGGTTCCCTCTGGTCTTGCCTTCCTTGCTCACGTTCTCCCTCCTTCTGCTTCTCATTTGGACCTAGAGAGTTAAGTTCAGTGTTCCAATATGTGTCTCTGTCTCTATCTCCATCCATCACCAGATGAAGGTTCTATGGTAATATAATGCAGGGAATTTTTAATTTGCAGTCAAGCTGGCTCTGGGCTTCTTATATCCAAAGGTATGGGGAAAGGGTGTTTTCCTTCTTCCCCTATGCTAAAACCTAAAACCTAGAATTTCTCGTCGGAAGTACTCAATATTAACTTTAAAGATACACTCTTTATAGAAATAATACCAATACTTGGAATGCAAACTAATTTAAGTGAAGAAAGAGTCCACTTAGGCGTGACTGTCTTTGTTACTTTTCTTCTTTCCATCCATCCCCCGAAGCGCACCCAATACCAAAACAAGTCCCCCATATCCCTCTTTTCAGCTTCGCACCATTCAACCCACCTCCATAAGGCATGAAAGTAGATGGGAGACTATTAGATGGGAAGATAGGACAAACAGGGAGAGAAAAGGGTAGGGGTAACAGGGGGCAATGGGGGTTCCTGTGAGTCACGTACATGAGATGCCTTTGTGGAGATGTCATAACTAAACCCAGCCAATTGTTTATTCTTTCAATCCTTCTGACTTCCATGATGCCGCTGCTGTATTCTGGCTGTCACTGTCCCCTGTTTTTTAATCCTTTGCCTCTGTTAATTTCTCTTTATATTCCCAGTCTCCAAGTGTTGGTATCCTCTCCAGTTTCTTCTCAATCCTCCATCCAGGGGAGAACGCTGGTTTTACTCAGCGCTGCCTATTCATTGCCATTGCCAAACATACACACCCAGACTCCCAGGTGTCTCTCGGAGGCTCCTGCCTTCTATCCACGCAGATATGTGAAACCTGATACCCAACCAACTCCCACACATCCTCCAGGATTCAGCTTGGGCATCAGCCCCTCTCAGAATAACCCCCCTCCTCGCTTCTCCTGTTTGTTGACTCTCTGTGATGTAGTCACCTCCATCAAAGCAACCATCACACGGTGGAGGAACTACCTGCCTTCAGAACTCTCTCTGAAGACAGCAGGCTCCTCAAGGCAGTAATTATGCTGTATTTATCTTTGTGACTGTCACATAAAAGGCAGTCAATAAAGGTTTACCAGATGAATAAAGGCAAGGTGGCTGTTGATTATTGCAGCCTCCTTGTACCCTGGACTGTTTTGTGGGGTAATGCAGCAGAACAACAGTCTAGAATTTCTCCCTCATAAATCTGTAAGCTGAGAGGGCATCTCGGAGCCTCATTTCTAACACGTATCTGTTCCTGAGATAATATACAGCTTGCTGATGTTTACTGCACAACTCACATAATAAATATTATCTATATAAAGTTTTTATGTCTTTCTGTATAAGAATCATGTTTTGCCGACTCTTTTATTCTTATGTTGACATTTGATTACTCAGGCACGGCTCCTAGACCTCTGGTGAAGAGAGACAGGAAGCTCTAGAAAGGGGGGGGTGTAAGAAATGGGGTTGTGTTTATTAGCTTCTTGTGATAGTTATCAAAAAGTGCAGGGTCTGGACAAGGAATGGGCAGTATCCTCTTCCAAGCATCTGTCACAGTAGGAAGTCACACCCAGAAGACTGGAGAATGAAGCAGGGTAACAGGAGACAGACAGAGGGAGCATGGGTGACCGTGGAAACCACTGCTGAGCAGAACCTCTTGGAAATACAAAGGCCCCATCTGAACTGTGGTAAGGGAAAAAGGGTGAATTCTCCACCTTCCCTACCTCTGTCCCTTCTCCCATGGGTGCTGTCTCTTAGCAAAAGCCACCTGGAAGCCAGAGGGCAAGGAAGTGTGGACTATGTGCTCTGAAGATGAAATCTTGAACTCAGAACAGATCCGGCACAGGAAAAAAGACGTGGAAGACAAAGTGGCTTACAAACAGCCTCTCCTGGTCCCCTCTTGAGTGTGTTGTAGAAAGACACTAGATGTTTCTAATGAAGAGAATGACTGCAGCTCCTTGTTTTTATTTCCATAAAGGAAGCAGAAACTTTCCTGATTATTGAACTTTAAAGAATTTTATTAACAGGAATTTGAGAGATGGCTCAGGAGTTAAGAGCACTGACTGCTCTTCCAGGGGACCCAGATTTGATTCCTGGCACCCTGTCTATAACTCCAGTTCCAAGGGATCCATGCTCTCTTCTGGCCTTTGTGAAACTATATATACTTGGTGCAGACACATATGCATGCAAAACCCCCAATAGACATTATATTTTTTTAAAAAAATCTCATTAAGATGTACTAATTGCATGTATCAGTACAATTTGGTATAATATTTACGTCCATTCATACAGCATCCACTGATAGCATCCAATATCCTTTACCCCAGCTCTGTCCTCTGCAACCTAATCTCTGGTAATGATTTACTTTCTGGTGTCTTTTTTGTTGTTTTTGTTTTGTTTTGTTTTGTTGTTGTTTTAGAGACAGACTCCCTGTGGAGCCCTAACTGTCTTGGAACTCACTATATAGACCAGGTTGCTCTTGAAGTCAGAGATCTACCTGTCTTTCCCTCCTTAGTGCTGGGAAGGTATGTGCCACTACAGCCATCTCTGATCTTAAAATATAAGCTTCCACATATTAGAGAGAGCAGGCGGTACATATCTTTCTGTATCTGGTTTATTCCATTCACCATGTCCCCAGTTTTTCTTTTATAGCTCAACAACCCTCCATTGTGTGTCTTTGTAAATAGACACACACATAAATACATATTCATATATACTTAAGTACCTTGATAGTCCATAGGCTGATTCCATACTTTAGTTACGAGAGGGTTAGAACAACACAGATCTGACGGGATCTCTTTGGCTCGTCAGTCTCCTTTCATGGGGGTATGTGCCGGAAGGGATGCAGCTGCATCGTAGGGGAGATAGAGTGTTAGCTTGTTGAGGAACCTCCATACTGTTGTCCATAAAGACTGTACTAACTTACACAGCACCAACAGCATATGCCTTTCTACATTACCATGAGCAATAATTGACCCCTCCCAGCCCTCCAATGAGCCAACTTCCTGCTCCCTCTACACAATGCTGGCTGGTACCCAGCGACCTCTCTAGCAGACCCATTAACTCTGCCTTCGTAAATCAAGCAGTCAACATCTTGAGAACGGCTGTGTTGTGACATCTGCTTAAGCCAGTTGTCCTTGCTCATGTTTGAAAGTTCTTTAGTAAGTCAACTATAAATAAGACGATCAAATGGAAAGAAGCCCCCCTCACTTCTGCTTCCCCCATTCCTAAGGTTGCCTTCACCCCATCTCAACGATACTCCTGGGTGTAGTTGCTATTTATATACATAGCATTTCCAAAGATAAATCCCCATCTGCATCTAATGTCTAACAGACATCACTGTTCTATGCTCTCAGACATGAGCAGTTGAACCTCGCCATTGCCTGTCTGTCACATGTAGAACCTGGCCTACTTCTGTGAATGGGAACGCCTCCCTGCTACTTGCTTAGACCAAACATCTCAGATTCATTCTTGATTTCTCTTTTGCTTTCACATTTTATGTCCAATGGGCCAGAAAAGCAGTCTTTGTTATCTCCAAAACATGACTGATTTTAATCACCTCGGCTATCGTGATGTTGGCTAGGCTACCATCCCTTCTTCTCTGAATGTCACAAAGCGTTCTTAACAGGTAAGGTCCTTGAAACTGATCGTGTGTGTCATGTCTCTGCTTAAATCCACCCGTCGGTTCCTCATTTCTCCCAGAATAAAAGCTAAGGTCCCTACAACCCAAGACCCTCCATAGTCAAATGCCATGAGTCCCTCTCTGAGTGCATTCCCAAGACTCTCCATCTCCACCACTGTGCTCCCACTACATGGCTTCCTAGTTGTTCTGGAACATTCTGTGGAGAGACCCAAACAGGGTTTTCGAGATCCAGTTTCTCTTTAGACCTGGATGCTTCTTGTCCAGAATTCTCCAGGGTTGCTGGCTGCCTTCTCCTCTTGGTTTTGTCTCAGATTTTAGCCACCTTACTAAGAATAACGAGAACATTTGGAATCCCACACTTTCCCCACCCCCAGATCTTTCTCCCCTCACTGTTCTTCCTGCCATTGAGCTTCCTAACAATCTGAGGGTGCAGTGTGTTCACATTTAATTTTCATATTTAATTGAGTGCAGGGTGCCCCTAGGTATTTAACTGTGGTTCTTTTCTTCACTGATATCTTAACGGCGCTTAGGGAAGTGACAGGTAATATTACAGTGACTCAAATATTCATTACAATAAATACACATTGTTCAAGAATTTTGTAAAAAAAATGAGTAAATAAATAATTTTTAATAAAAAGTGTTTTAAGAAATGTAACATTTTGGCAGGTCTGACAGAGCATGTTTTTGCGTAATTTCCTTGGTAATGTAGATTTGCCCTTCATTTTGTATTTCTAAATAACCATTATTATAAGATGCTATTTTATAGACTTGGCCCAACAAAAATTAAAAAAGAAAGCAAAGCAAAAGCAAAGGTTATGGAATTTCTAGGAGGCAGAAAGTTTTACAAGCTCAGACTACAGCTACACTTTGAACTACTGAATGGAATAAAAAAAATGAGTTTGCTCATCAGGACATAAAAATAAAATAGGAGCCATCTTTTTTATGTAGGCGAGTCCTTATAACTCTTTTTAAATACTCCATAAAATGATCATCCTTTCAATCCTGGGTCTGGGACGTTTATCCCTTTTAAAATTCTTCTGTTTTTTTTTTTTAAAGCCACAAATTTAATAGGATAGGATCTCTTAAAACCACAGATATGATTAAGACTCAGTCCCCTAATAAATGTGCAAGGAGACACTTGTCGACTCTTAAAATAATGAGCTGTGATCGGTGATAGATGTGCCAATAACACACTTCCCAGGCCCGCATGTTTCAGGCTGGCAGGAAATAGGTGACTCACAGCATGATCTTATTTTTACACAGATTACTTTGAATCTCCAAATACATCGAAAATTAATTTCCTTTATCACATTAACACTGGGCTGTTAATCACTGGAATGTGCTGTTGCTTGACAGACATTAAAAAAAAATGGATTTACATTTGCAAGCGAGAATGGCACACATAAAGGAAACATGTTCCCTGTGTGATACAGAGCTGTGCCATTCCAGCCCATAAACCAGACTTCCTGTTTACCTGTCAGAGATGATTAGCAAGGTGAGCACAGTCATCGCGCGTGAAAGCCAGATGAAAAGAGCTGACCCTTCGGTGCGAGAATGCATGAATTGGAAAACAATATCTAATGGAATAGATCTGCAACAAAGAATTGCAAAGTGCTCTAAGCCTCTCTAGTTAATTTCCTAGAGCCTATTTTATAGCTTCATCCAGTCATGAACATCCACTCAAAACAAACAGTGGGTTTGGGTGATTGCCTACACATGTGGATATCCGAGCCTAAGCGGAAAATAATTCCAGTGCATGATGCAAGCCTTGAATGAGATGTATGGGCTGCTGAGGAAATGTGGGAGAAAGGCAAGCTGCCTAATCTTCAAAATGGTAGTTCCTGTCACTGGTGTTAGAGATGAGGATTAGGATTAAACAAGCAGGCGCCTATGGAAGAGTTTAAGCAGGGGAGAAGCTGGGGTGAACACTGGGTGCAGGTCATCCTTCATTACAGAAAGCCACCTACTAGTTACGTCCATGTCTGACATGCCATTGTACACCTAGAACACATCTGTGGATACAACCAAGCATGTTTCTGCCCATCACACCATGCTTCTGGCCTGCCACAGTAAACTGAAAAATGTAACGAAGTATAGCAGGAATAACACTGTGAGAACTTAGAGCCAGACCCCTACCAAAGCTAGGAATGTAGGACAATCCCACAGATTCTGTGTTAGAAAGAGAAGCAACAGGCGCCCTCTCATGATCCTTTCAGATTTATGGAGGGGATTAAGTCTTGGCATAGCTCAGCTAGAGGTGTGCTTGTGTGATAAGGAAGAAAGAACCATGGTCCCAAGGAGTTGGCATGCTTTGATTAGGGGAAGCAGAATATAAGACTTGATAGAGATGAATCTGTTGTTTCAACTGAAATTCCAAGAGATGGGATTTAACATCCAGGCAGTGAGGCCAGAGAGATAGCTCACGACTTGCATGGTCATTTCAAAGACTAACGCTGACAGATGGGGGAGGTAGGGATTGAACATCTCAGGAGAGTGAAGATGGCGGCATGGATTTGCTGTGCAGAAGCAGAAGACCTGATGTGGTTAGAATTCCTTGGAGTGTCCAGAGACACAGCAATCACACATCAAAGCCATGAGAATCTGCGGCACAAGTTCCCTCGTTGTCACTCAGGAGGGCCTTTGTGGGCTGACAGTGCTAAGGGCTGTCACAGAACTGCGTCCATCAATAGCAATCAGATGACAGGAAGCAAAAGCAAGAGGCTCAAATGCCACAACCTAGGCATCTCAGAGGGGTCGTCAGAGTTTGAGTGGCAGCCAAGGGACCACACTATAAGTTACAGAGATGGCTGAGAGGCTGCAGTAGCTCTGTGGGGGCTGATCAGGTTGACAGTTGACAAGATCGTCACTCAGTTGATAGCAAAAGAAATCAAAAGAGGCCATGCAGCCAGGGGCAGTTATCCCAGCAAACGCAGCAATCCCTTTCACCGATTCCAAATCTGAGTCATGTTTCAGACATGAGAACCTCCGGTTACTGAGGCAAGCTTGGCGTTCCACCATCCTTCTAACTATACAATGTAGAAGTCTTCAGGACCATTACAAAGGAACCGAGAACGTCTTACATGAGTAACCAGACAGTGGAGGACACACACTACTCTGACATCTCAAGGACAAGGACGACTTCACACACCGCCAAAGCGAGCCTCAAACCCCCAACACCCAAAGCATCATCAGGCCTCCTCTCAAGTTAGAGTGAGCACGCATGGAAGCCAAGTCAAACATGGACTCTCTAGTGTGATTGGTGTTTCGAGCATCACAGCAGGTCCATAGATCCCCTTAGTGCATTTGCCTTGTGCCAAAGGTGTTGTCTAGCTCAAGATGCTGGGAGAGTGAAGGCTGCTCTGTGGAGTAAGAGCTACCAGAATGAAGAAGGTGAATGGAGTCTCTGAAACAGACACCATTTGGCCAGGATAGCAAAGTAATGAAGAAGGAAAAACCGCACCCCTGTTGGAGCATATATATGCATGACCTGCTCAATGCTTGGGAGGATGTAAGGTCACAGTGCCCATCATACCTGGTTATATGACAGTCAATCCTGAGGACAACTACAGGCCCCTGTCGGCTCAACCTTGATTGCTGGCTAGCGCAACTTTGGCACATGGAAGGTCACCATGGCTTTGGTGAAAGTGATCATTTCTACCGCTGCCAGAAAAGGGGTAAGAAGCAGTCTGTGGTTTCATAAAATAGCAATAGGATGAAAAAATGCATGCAGAAAGGTTGGCCCCTTTCTGAACTGCATTGACTGCCTATCTTTTTGACATAATACAGGTTCGAACAAGGCACTGACCACTCCTCCAGCCTCGCTATGTTGATCAGGCTGTATGAGAAACAGGGAGCTTACATGCTCCAGGTCATATGTGTATCTCCTAGAGGGGGTGAGAAATTATCTTTGCACGAATTCTCATCTGTCACATCTACACAACGGTTAGACATTCCGAGATCAGGAGCCAGCCATGACACCCACGGCAAAGTCAGAGGCAGTTTGATGTACGTGATTATCTGTAACATAGAAGCAGAAAGAAGAGGCACTCTCTTCCACACCAAGGGTTGCTGCTCCAGCCCATGAGCTAGGTGATGTGAAGGGCTGTGAGTGCTGTGTACAACCTGGAGCAGGAGAGGACTCAAAGCAGGTCTAAGTTTCTGCAGCACCTACCATCGAGGATCGATGTAGGTACACAGGTCTTTCCCCATTTTGTTCGTGGCGATTTGCAGGGCTGTTTGACCTCTGACTACCTGGCTTTTCTGCACTTGCACCGGCCTGAGGGTTTAACTTAGGAAGAACTTGGCCCTCTTTTGTTATGGTAATTCCACCTGTAAACAAGGTTCCAGTTGTGGGCCCTATACGCCTGCCATGCCTGCCTCCCGCAGCTGCTTCTGGCCTTGGGCGCCAGGCACCTGTCATCCTCTTCCACTGCTCCTGATGGGAGGGGGCTTTGCCCTTTTGCCCCCTTGCCCACTAATATATATACCCGACTTGAGTTTAATAAAGTGGCCATTTACTCTTTGGTGAATGAACAGGTCTCTTGCTGTCTTTGTGCTTCAACCCTTAGGATATTAATCCATTCTCGTGGGCTTGGTTCGGGAAAGCGCGCGCCTGTTCCGAGGTCTGGGTATTCACAGAAAAGTGCGACCAACAGATCAACAATCCAGGCGATGTGTAATTGTATGGTATTCCACAGTAGAATAAAGACTCCATGTCCTATCTGTAGACTCCCCCCAATGGAGACTCACAGCACATGATCTGCATTGGAGCAAGACCTCAACCATGCCTCTGGTAGTGGAGAATCACACTTCGGAAAAACCATTCCTATCATAGTGCTTGACTCCCGAAGAAGTGAGCCCCTCGCCCTCGCTGCCGTGACTAGGATCACATATCAAGAGCTGAGTTTCCTCAGACCTGCCATGAAAGAAGAGACCCCAGTAACATTCTATCCAAGGGTAGAAATGGTGCAGCAAGTGCTGAGCTGAACGGAGCCAGCGAGACAGGCATTTCTGTGATGCTGTAGCTCAGACCTCTGCGGGCTTCACCAATAAATCCCCTACCCATCTCCTACCTCAGCAGGAAAGACCTGCATGACCACCAGGGGAGGGGTTCTCACAGGTTGGTCTCAGCTAATGGAAGTGGGTATCAAGTTCAAATAGGTGGCGACGTCACCTCACTCAAGTATAGCTTTTAAAGATAAAGCAAACGATTCTCACAGGCAGAGGGTTCCTTCCACATTATACCAGCGCATCTGCAGTAGGAGCAAAAGCAGACGCTGTGCCCGTGGAGGGGAAGATGATCTGTCTAGCTTGGCAGACCCCTAAAAGGACAAAGCCTAAAGAATTGTGGCCCCGGAGTGAAACCAAGCACATGCTCCATGGGGACTGGCACACAGTAAGGTCCTTGCTACTTCACAGTAATGCCCATCAAATTGATTAGAGAGGGATAGCTTAGTATATCTATAAATCTCTGTTTTTAATATGATTTGTGTAGCTTGGGTTTGCACAATTTTATAGACATAACATAGTATTCAAAAGCATAGGTAATTTTTAACCAACTCTTCCAATCATGGCTTAAGTCACTTGACAAGCATTCATGCCGTTCATATTCACAACAGTTCTGAGTTCTGGAGAGTGGAAAGACACAATAATGCAGGCCAGGGCAAAGACTAACTAGACAGCTTACTTTGGAGTCTGATTTAACTACTTCACGCTATGAGATCTTGGGTGAGCCAGGTAGATTTTGGGGGGGGCCTCAACTTTCTGACCTGTTAAGTGTGAGTTTTAATAATAGACCTTTCATTTTTAAAATGGCTTGGTAAGTCCCTGCAAATGTGGCATTCGGTTCTAGCATGCCAATTGAGTCAATACGCTTGAGAGCTGGAGGTGACCTAAGTTGCTCTTTTGTCTATTGGCTAAGAATGAAAAATAAAAGGACCCTCAAATAGGAAACAAAGATCATTTTCACTTTTGAGTGTGGGTGGGGTTGGGGGTGCAGATAGGTCTTCCGTAGCCCCCACATGCTTGGTCTTTATTGATAAGTCCTCTGGCATACAGCTCAGAGCATTGCAGAGTTGTGTTTACGATTGGTTCAAACGACATAAGCCATCAGGGATTCCAAGTGTGCTAGTGGGATTAAATCCCTCTCGCTATTCTGAATTTCTTACAGCATATTCATCCCTCTGCCTGTGTGTGCTCACTAGGGTCAAGGTCCTCCATAACTCCCACAGTAGACCACCTGGCCCATAACCCTGATGGTTGAGGTTCTTTAATTTCAAATAAAATTAAAGCAAAAAAAATCAAGACAAGTTTCTAGTTAGCACTCGTGTGACAATGGGGACTTAAAAAAAAATACACCTGGTGAGAATAAATTGCTCTGATCTGATTTTTGTTTTTCCTTCAATGCCTTCAAAAGTTGGAGAAAGGTGAATTACTGTAAGACAAAAACAGCTCATTTGTAGACCAACAGAATCTAGTAGTTAAGAAAAATAAGTGAGGAGAGGAAGCATTGATACAACAGGTAGAATAAAGTCATACCTTAGAGGCAGTTTCTTGGTCCGTTTCACTTCTGTGTCACTAGAGGGCGAACTTTCCCTTCTCTAGAAATTCCATCATGCACCCTTTCGAAGGGCAAGAAGGGGTTTTGTAATTAATTTTTCATTTGTTGTGTTTTGCTTTTTAATGATTGATTTCCAAGAAATCTGCAAAGGAAATCTGCAACTAGATTATATTAAAAAGGTCAGAGTTTTCCCGAAGCAAGCTGTATTACAAAGTGCAGGTCCGTTTCAAACCAACAATCAAACCACCACAACCCTGCCCCCCTATGATCGATACATTTTGGGCTCTGCACTTTATAATGTGCGCTATGAAAATTGTCCCTCCCTGCGCATGGATATTCTGTTACTTCTCAGTCCATATTTTAAAGGAGGAAGTTGAAGCTCACTATTAAAGTCGTCGGGGACCATCTCCAAGTCAAATGGGTTTAAGTCAAGAGACCGAATCGAGGCATGATTTAAACCAATTTCTTTCTTCCAACTTCAGCTCACTGAACACCCCACAGTGCTCTGCGGCTTTTCATCAAAGAACTTGAGACATCCCAGGGCAAAAGTCTGGCTAGACATTCTGAAATGAACAAACTCGACTCTGGCTGTCCCCGTGTTATCCAAACTAATGAGCAGAAACCTTCCATGACATCCGTTTCTCTCCTACGGCTATGATTAAATCATTGACTTAAAATATAATTACAAGTATGACACGTCTATGAATATTATGCCCCTGGGAAAATATTATAGGATATGCACTAATTTATTTACTCTTATTAAGAAAAAGATGGAGAAGGAAGCTCTTCAAGTTACAATCTAAATTAAGAGAAAATATAAATTAGAATGTGATTATTGGAGTCGCTAAGGAGCTCTTGCTTTCAAAGACTTCCCTCCAGGGTTCCTTTGAACCGGGAGCTGCCCAGCTGTATGTTAAACGATCCCACTTACTGTAGGAGGCTCAATTTACATGGAAATGCCCAGAAACGGCACTGTTCCACCGAGGGAGCTGCATCTGCACTGTACTTTGCATTGGCAAGAAATTAGAAGCTTATGGAAAATACCACACGCAAGAGCAGCCAAGCTACGGCCAGAAGCGGCCCCGCCCCCTAGCCTGTCAATCTTTCTGCAAGAAGTGAGGCTGGAGATGCATCTGGCACCTCCCCTTACTCCCAGTTGCAGACCTGAGACTGGGTTATCTTAAAGTGCGCCTTATCTGTCCTAGGGTTAACGGTCCCCATCTGAGTGGAGGGGCAACCTCAGCAAACCGCCTGGAGTTGATTAAAGCCACATTCTCTCCCTTCCCGCAGTTTAAGCTCCCCGTGCGCAAGTGACCCTTCTCAAGAAAAACACAAGCGAGCCACCCACACCGGCTGAGCAATAGCAGGTGTGAGGATCTGGTCACATGCTTCTCGGTTACTCTTTGGCAAAGGCCCACGTGCCAATTAGGCAGCATATTTGGTCCCTGTTGCCTTTCCTCCCTTTCTGGGAGATTTGTGAAACAGGTGCCAGATGGGAAGGAAATTCAGAAACAAAACACGGCAGAGGGGTTCCAAGCACAGGAGAGTTTGCTTTTCACTTTTGACTTATCTTTGTATCTCTTTTTGGTTTGTGCATTTATACCTTTGTCTGATTACACGCATGCGTGGCACACCATTCCTAGGACTGGGAAGACAGCTCAGCCCGTAAAATGGTTGCCTCACAAGTGTGAGTGCCCAAGTTTGATTCCCAGGCCATAGTGAAACATCAGCTATGCTAGGAGCATCACTAGGAGGCAGAGGCAAGCATCTACCTGGGGCTCTCTGACCTGCCAGTTAAACCTAGTCTGCGAGAGACTTTATCTCAAGAAACAAAGTGGGCACCTCCTGAGGGAGAGCTACAACCGAGATCGCCTTCTGGCCTCCACCTGCACGCAAACACCCACAAACATCCACACCCACGTCCACACCCCATGGATACAGAGAGGGAGAAAGTTAAAGGATCAGTGGCATAAGCATCACCATCTAAAATTAGGATGTTGAGGGGAAACGGGGAGAGGCATCAAAGCACCAGCGAGGTCCGTGTAACTTGAGACTAAGCACACACCTGCAACAATCCAGGCAGGGTTTTGAAATCTATCGTGAGTTCAGGTCTTAACAATCCATGCCGAGGTCAGTTACACAATGAACATCAAAAGCAGCCTATCTCCACCGGAGGCTCTGATGTTCAGGATGCCAGAGCCTTACCGGTGTGACTGCCTTAGCGTTCCAATGCTTGGGTGGCTTATACACCCTCTCCAGGTAGGCGGCAAATCCCCTGGAAAGGAGCTGTATTAGGGGTAAAAGCAGTGGAGACATTAGACAGGGATGCTCAGGGGGCGAAGGGCAAGGGGTGAAGGAGACAGAGGGAGAAGTCGGGTAGGCAATAGAGGCAGAGTTCCATCGTCCAGCTACTGAGCAGGAAGAAGACTGGGAAGGGGCATGTGGCTTTAATACAGATTCACTTCCTCTGGCTGCTTCTAACACTTTTGTGTCGTGGCCTTGCTTCTGGCTCAAAGATACCTCCACGAAAGGCAATGAATCTGTAGAAACTGTAAGGAAATTCAGGATGGGGTGGGCATGTGAATGCTGTCTCAGGCTCCACCTGACTGTTTCCTGGGTACCTGTGTTTCTTTCCTACTCCCGTGACCCCATCATAGAGTGTGGTTCCCTGGAAAGCACTGATTACTAGAAAAAAACATCCCCTTCCTGGACAGGAAGTTCTGATTGCAGGCCACATGGTCAGCCGTGAAACTCTGCTCATGTCCCTGAAGAAAGAGTGCAATCAAGGTGCTAAGACCAGCAGAAGAAAGGCATCATTTAAAATTTAAAATTTAAAATTCAGGGCATCACTTAAAAATATCCTGCGTGTAGTTCCAGGACCCAGGAGGCTGAGGCAAGAGGATCTCAAGTCCAAGATCATCCTAGGCTCCATAGTGAGACCTTGTCTCAAAAAAGAAATAAAAGAAAGAAATGAAAGAATAGCACACACACACACACACCACACACACACACACACAGACACACACAGAGACACACACACACACACACACACACACACACACACACACACACACATTGACCTTAAAGAAATGATGTTATATTTTCTTAAGCATTCAAATGTGTCCTCAAGGAATAGGGCATTCTGGACACCCAGGCTCAGTACCCACCCCTGGGCACTGTATGTGACTTAGTAGCTGTGACTGACTGTATAACAATTTCTCTCTTTTTCAAGTGGTGGCCCAGGTGCTGTCCTGATGGTGACCAGAAACAGAACTATACTGGCCCCCAGCTTGCAAGTACCTTGCCCTCCAGTTACTGTTCCCTTGACACTGTCTCGAGGCCCATAATATTTGCGACAAGAAGCTCTGGGTTTTGATCTCCACTAAGCCTCATAGCCAGCGAGATCACTCTAGACCAAGTCTTCCAGCGAACAGTGAACTGAGCATGCCACAACTCCTCCTCCACCGTGAGCTTTACCTCTCGCTGGACCCCTTTGGCCTGCTAAAGTCCCTTGGTTCACTCTCCTCATTGCTTTGAGGGCAACCTTCTTCCCAGGTCTCCAGTCATTAGAGGCAAGCTCCCTGAGAGGGGGAAGCTGCGCTGTCCACTCCCTGCTTTTAAGGGGTCATGTGCGTACAGCGATTACTCATAACACTAAGACCTTGCCGTTGCCTCCTCCTACATGCCAAAACCCTTCCTTGTAAGTCATCGTGCTGGGAGGTTGCCGCAGTCCCATGAGTTTGGCAAAGACAGTGTTTTATCCTCCTTACCCAGATTAGGAAATCAGAGGTCAGAGGCAAGTCAGCAACCGCCTCTATGTACACCAGTGACTCCCAGATCCAGATTCCTGGTTCTGAATCCCTCAAGCGAACCCTCGAACTATTGATCCTCCCTTTCTGGAATCTCCACTTGGATGCCTCAGTGTCATGTGCCACTCAACACCTACCAGGAAGATGGAGCCAAAGAGTCCTCTGTCCGCCCCGCCCCGTCCCGCCCCACCCCACCCTGCTCTGCTCCAACCTGCCCTTTCTTTGTTCCATTCCTATCATCACCTTCTTCTATACTGCCCAAGCTAGATGCCGGGCAACCACACTCCACCCCACCCTAGCTCTAGCCTGCCAGATCCAAATGCCGCTGACACTTCTCTCTGCTCATCTTTCAGGACACTGGTGCCTGGCCCAAGTTCCACCAACTGTTACTGTCTTTGTGCATTTTAGTTCAAAATAAAGTCCCGCTGGGTGACACTGGGACTTCCTGGGTCGTTGCTCTCTGGCCAGAGGAATATACACATTTCTGAGTCTCCAACTTCTCTAAGAAGGAGAGATGGGGGTAAAGCTGAAAAGAGGCAGCATTTCTTCTCCTCTGCGGAGCGACAGGAGGAAAAAGGAAATGTCTCTCACAGTAACCCCTGCGTCCACCACTGGGCCTTTTTCACTCTTTGCCGCCCCACTTTTGTTATTGTTGTTTGTACGTGTTTTGGTTGGCAGTTCAATGATTCTACTGAGCCATGGGGCAGTCTGGCTACTCGGCAGCCTCAAAGCAATCTATGGCCAAGAGTTTGGGGACAAAACAAATTAGACATACTTAATACTTAGGAGGGTGAAAACCCCCAACCTTGATAGCCATGAAGAAACCAACCTAGAATAGATCCCAGGATATAGAACTTTCAAAAAAACAAACAAACAAACAAACAAATAAACAAACAAGCAAACAAAACTCCTGAGCAGTTCACTTGGATTATGCTAGGAAAGAGAATCGGAGGCTGCATGACTGAGCTGAAAAATGTAAGTGACAAAGATTCTGAGTGAGCAGCCTGGGCCAGGGTGAACAGACTGTGTTCAGTCTAAAGAAACAGAGGAAGGAGGCAGAGAAGGAGAGAGAGGCAATGGCGGCTTCCTACTGCAGTTCAGTGGAGGACAAGCAGGGAGGAGGGGGTAAGACGGGCCTGCCCTGCTGGGCAAAGAAAGGAAATATCACGCATGCAGTATCCTTTCACTTGGGGATCCGGAAGTCTTCATTTCTCTGCTCTCCTTTTCCTGTTTTTTCCATTGCTTCTTCTCTAGTCTATGTTTGTCCCTTCCATCTCCCTTTGCCACACATACATGGGAATATATAAATACATATACATATGTGCATGCTCGCACTCGTGCACGCACACACACACACACACACCTTACACAGCCTGCAAAAGCAACTTAGCCAAAACCCAACCAAAGACATTTGCCTCAGTGAGTTGAACTAGGGCTGAAAGCAAAGAAAGAAAAT
This sequence comes from Myodes glareolus, assembly GCF_982192425.1. NCBI lineage: Eukaryota > Metazoa > Chordata > Mammalia > Rodentia > Cricetidae > Myodes > Myodes glareolus. The sequence goes on from NC_142026.1 coordinate 20,292,999, forward strand.
TGCCTGAGAACACTAGTCAAGAACCACTTTCTGGCCTGCCTGTAAGCCTTTCTTCCACGTGAACCTGTCTCCTCCTTACCTTCATCCAGCATGGGAAGGAAGTAGCAGGTGGCAGTAACGAAGACCTTCCAACAAAAGACAAACAACAACAAATTTCTCCCAGGGAGAAGAAAGACAGCCCTGCTGCTTGGCACTGACAGGAAGATGCCAAATTACTGACAGGGAAGAAGTGGGCTTTCGCTGCAAAAAGTCGGGCACCCTGCTGAGAGCGTCCAAGTGTAACCACTATCAAAGAGAAAATGCATGTTGGCGGGGTTTGGCCAAAGTAAGACGGCGGTGGGAGAGAAACAAGACGGGCTGCAAAGCTCCATCCCAGACTCAGAGGATCCAGGAGTCTCTAAAATGAGCTATCAGCCTCACAGCTGAGTGGAAAGGGGGGGCAGGGGACAGAAAATCATATAATTCACTTTCTTGTGAGGCTCAAATGCAAGGCTTTTGGCTCTGATGGCTTTTATCTGGGGAATAGCAGGAAGTGCCTAAAAGCTATAATTTGCATGTTGTAAAGTTCACAGTGGAACCCAAGGGAGACAAGGACTCAAACACTTAACCACAGTTTAGGTTGGAGCTAAGCAGCTCATTTGCTCATGTAACAGAGAGCGACCATGCAAGAGGGCACCATTTCAACAGCCTCATGTCCAGGGCCTGGCACAGGGTAAGGTTTTGTTTCTGCCAGGGCTGTGTCTCTCCCTGTGAGGCGGGCAGACATTCTCAGGCAGGATTCACTCTAGCTAGCTGAACGGCTGCCCCCTCTGGCCAAGAGGATTTATAATAGCATGCTTCTGCCTTTACAGAAAGAAAGAGGCTGGCTGTGGGGTATTTTGAGAGAGTTCAACTGTTGTGAGCCTCAACAGCGGCCTATACGTACGTTACCGTGACCTACCCAGAAGCTAACAGAAAGGACAGAGCTGAAATCTGTGCTCTACTGTCTAAGTTAGCTGGTCTGTGCCCCTTAGAGCTGGTCAAAGGACCAATCCACAGATTCCAATACCCTTTGGTCAGCAACGGCCGCGCAAACAGCCAAAGCCCTGCACTACCATCTGGACTTGTGTAGGAGCAGAGAAAGTTCATGAACATTACCTGTCCTGGAGCATCAGGGCAGAAGGCAGGTGGACAGACAGACCTTGGGCAAGACACGGTCTGATCACACCCTGGAGAAGATAGTCGGAGCTCTATTGGACATGGTTGGAGGGAGCAGCCTCTAAAGTAGTGTATAGGGTGTCACATATAGCTTTAGTGACCTCTTCTTTTGTAAAAAGAAAAAGACATTTATTTTTATTTTATGTGTACATGTGTCCTTCCTTTAAGCATACACGTGTATCATGTGTGTGCCTGGTGCCTGTGGCGCTAGAAGAAGGTGTTGCATCCCCTGGAACTCAAGTTGCAGATGTTTTTGAGACACCATATGGATGTTGGGAATCAATCCAGGGTCCCCTGGAAAAGAAGAAAATGTTCTTAGTCACTGGGCCATCACCCCAGCCCCCTAATGACCTTTTCTTCCTCAAGCCAAGGCCACACTCTTCCGGTTTGCACTCCTCCTCTCGTTAAGGTGGAGCACTCACTCGATCTTGAGTTCTTCCTCCCTTGGCCATTACTCTCTCTCCCAGTGGCCCTTCTGTGTTTCCAACTGTTCCCGTCACTGGTGCCACGTCTTTCCAACATCTCCGTGTTCCGGTGCTCTGGGACTCAATCCTTGGACATTTTATTCTTATTCAGATGGAACCTCTAGGGTCACGGGATTAAGCATGATCTCTAAGCTGCAGAGTCTCTGCACTGGAGTCCTCCCCACTTCAGACTCCAGGATCAGTCAGTGCAACGCTTCAAACCCAACGGGTCCAGAGTGAAGCTATTGGACGACCCACCCACCCCACCCCCAGCCTTGAAAGAATCTACCTCTTCTTCAGCTGTTGATGGCAAAACAGTTCACACCGGTTCACAGGTCAGCACCTCCAGGTTGCCGCCACAGGCTCTTTCATTGCAGCCCTCCTGTTTCTGTCTAAAGCTGTCCCTGGAATCTGACTGCTGTGCGTCACCGCCCACCATCATTTCCGTCTCAGCAATGGTGACCTCAGGAGGGACACAGCAATACCACGCTGTCTCCTGACTGTGACTCCCCTACCGAGCAGTCACAGAATCAGACCAAGAATGCCCTGCTACCCTGTGGCCAGTGACTTCCAACACTTGTCTTTCACGGCCATGATATTCTATGGCTTGCCTTTCATCAGCCTCTCCCCCGACACTAACTCTCCGTCAGCTCTCCCTCGGGACGTTGGCATCTGTCCAGCCTTTGAAGTGATTTTGTTTCCTGTACTATATCCACTACTTCTGAATCATTTGCCTGCTCTTTCTTCTGTATTTAGCAGTACCCAGAGATGCAGACACATGTATGCAAAATCTTTATTAGTTTACCTAGGTCTCTATCAGCATCGTGAGACCCGTGGAAGTGCCACTGTCTTTTCTGCCTTCCTGCCCCGAGCACATAAAATAGTCTTTGCCATATTGCCGGCACTTAGTTACAAATCTGTGAAGGACTGAGAGATGACCATGCCAGAATTCCAGAAACTGGGTCACCACGAGTAACTGTTAAGATGCTCGGGAATGTGGGGGGGGGGTGACTATTACCAAGGGTGATAACAAGCTGAATGCAGACCTGATACTGAACATTTACAAAATTAAAATAGAAGAGGGAGAAAACACAAAGAAAACAAAAATCTTTTTTTTTTTGGAATGCAGATTTTTTTTTAATGGAAAGGTTTTTCGGGTCAGAACAGAGGCAGGTTAGCATTCAGGGTGATGTTCAGGGTATTCACACAGAGTCACTCTTGCTTTTTATATAATAATACTCTGCCACAGATTTCTGCAGGCTAAGAGCCCAAAAGGTCCAGCACCAGCTAGCAAAAGGCAAAGGGGGCCTTTCTTTCACGATGATTTCTTCTTACTTTGAAGTCTGGGTGCTTATATTATGTTTTACAATTTCAAAAACCTGCGGTTATTTTTAAATTTACATTTATGAATTTTGTGTAAGAGGAACCTAATTCTGACTCTGAGGAGCATGCCCTGTTCCTTTCAGTCATTTCCATCACTTCCTGTATCTGCCACAAGGGGGCCGACCTTAGTCCTCCAAGCTCGATTTTGTCCTTGTCTAAAAGAAGCCATTTTTACAGCTTAAAACACGGATTGAAGTGCCCACTTTGGTGCAGAAGCGGACTTGATGCTGTACATTCCTATGTCAGTAATTAACCTGCATAATCTTATTTTCAGCAATCCACTCAACTGCTCTGATGTGGCCTGACTCTTCTTCATAAGGATTCTTTTGATCGGCTCCTACCATATTTCAAATTTAGAAACGACAAATGTGAATTTGCATATTTAACAAAATAATATCTTTCTTTACTTAGATGCAGATAAGTAAAAATGGCCTTTTCTGTCTTTTCGTAGTCCTTCGAACAGGGAAGCAGCATCTTTGGCTTCTCAGGCAGGGATGCTGAGCCACGGGGGTGGGGGTGGCATGCTTTCACAAGCAATTTGAAGAGTGATCACAACTGCCATCTCTTTCGCATGAATTTGCAATTAAGAAAAAATGCTGCTCATGTTCATGAAAACTCTAGAAGAACACAATTTTAAGCAGAGCAAATTATTACACAGAAAGATTTGCACATTTTAATTCAAATAGTGACTTTTAAAAAGTATTTCTCTGAATATTTGAAAGTAGGACATCCAAGCCAAACTTGTGCATATGAGTTTTTACCAGAACTAGGTTCTGGTTTGCTCCATAAGTGCCTTGTGAAGGAACTGTGCTATAATATTAATAAAGAATGCTCTTTTGGATTACAGCTGTTGCCGGAGGCTACGTCACCATAGGCACAAACTTTCCTTTCAGTGGCTGCCAAGGGCCACCCACCACTGAACTGTGACCTTATGTTTTTTACCACTACCAATCCAATACCCTGGCATCTCTGGCTGTCCTTTGTGGGTTTTCTGATGTCTACCAATAATAAGTAAATTACATGGGACTAAAAGAACTCAGCCCTTGTATCTTACTGTAGCCAAAATTTACACATGGCTCTAATTCAGAGCTACTGTATAGAGGTTAAGAAACTCTTAGAATTACATCAAATGATTATGGAAGATTAGGAAATTATAGCCAAAGCACCGGGTAGAATTCAGAAAGTCCAAGTGAGCAAGCCATCTATGTTTATTGTCACAAGAGTCACAGTGACCAGGGAGTGGAACCAGCCCAAATGTCCCTCAGCAGACGAGTGGATTAAACAAATGTGGTACCTGGATACAATGGAATTCTGTTTAGCTATAAAGAAAATAGAAATCATGCTATTTGCAGGAATGTGGATGCAACTGGAAATCATTATGCTAAGTGAAATAGGCCAGAGTTTGAAAGACAAGCAACACATGTTCTCTTTCATATGAAAAGCTGAAATTTAAAATTATATGTATAATTATATATAATATATGCATATCTATGTGTGTGTATTTTTTTATATGTGTGTCTATAGGTCATGAAACTAGAAAGGAGATCATAAGTGGAAGGAAGAGACATTAAGAAGAGTGGGAAATAGGTAGGGTAGTAAATATATGGGAAAAACCACAAACGAGTATTAATGGAAAAATAAGGGAACCAACTGGAGAGAAGGAGGGGCATGAAGGAGAGGGATGATTAAGAACAAAGTATAATAACACATATGTATGAAGGTAACATGATGAAGCCCATTACTTTGCATACTAACCTAAAACCTTACATTTTAAAAAGTAATTGACTTTTAAAAACACCGTATGGGAACCTACCTACTACTGTAGAAGCTTCCATATATACACATATATATGCACATAAAAAGAGTTAAAATGGAGTCACCCAATAACAAGATGGGAGTGCCACGCCAAGACATCAGAGACGAACAAATAAAAAGTCCGTGCCAGGAATGGTTACCTCTCTGAGGGTTATTGACCAGTAACGTCTCATAGACCCTAAACGTTACAGACCATGGCCAGTGTTTTTGGTTATCCTCAAAATATAATGGTAATGCTGAAGAGACTGCCTACTTAAGTCACAGGGCATCAAGCTAGTACTGACCAGGACTCATCCCTCTTGGCTACCTTTCATAATGCTGGAAGGGGCCATGCAGGCTGCTGAAGGAGAGAAGTAATCACCAATCCTTCCCAGATGTGAATTTTGTGGTCTACAGTCTGGACTGGCGATAAATGCCCATGGTGTGATACTGGCACAAAAGTCATAGGAGTGACCAATCACTTTCTAATTGGATTCAAGTCACACTCCACAAGATGAAACCCATACTGGGCACCGTTGCCAGGCCAAGAACTTGTGGCTAGACACGTCCAGGCCAGAGGGGAGAACCTACTACTGTAGTCCGAAGTGGCCACAGTATTCTAGTGATTTCTCACTACACTCCCAGAATAGCTCATCTTCCAAATTCTCTTCATTGGAGAATTTTCTGTTTGCAATGGATGTTAATTAACACAGAGACCCTCAACTTGCCAAGCAGAGAATAACAGATTGTGGAAGACCAGCCATTAGCAGAATATGTATATCACATCCCCCCTCCTCCTAAGGCTCAGGGACCACTGTAGAAGAGGGTGCAGAAAAACTGTGAGAGTTAGAGGTGGTGGATTTGCACAAGGAAATCGTGTCCTTTACTAACCAAATCCAGTGGCCACGAGGCCTGCATACGCTTTTCATCTGCATGAGCCCACGCTCAATGTGGGCTGGTATCTTAAAGGCTTTTGGCTGAAGGAGTTCCCACAGCAGTAAAACATCATATGAAATTCTCAACTAATAAATTCTTTAAATGAGAAGAGACAGAGCTCTAGAGTCTTATAAAAAATGTAAAGCAACAGATGCAAAAAACATCGCATAAACACATGTCTACAATTTTGACCATATATTTATGTATATGTATACAAAACATTCAATCCAGTATTATGCAGTTTTCCAAGGCATCCAAAACATATTCTTCTCCTTTAATTTTTTATCATATTAAAGAATTGCAAAGTATATGTTCTCTGTTCAGGAAAGAACACAATGGAGATCAATAATAAACTGGTCGTATACCTTATTCAAAATTCTGTGGACAAAAAAAGTTTGGGATTTTTTTTTTTAGATTTGGTGATATGATTTACATTTGCCCAAATAATGAGATATCTAAGGAATGGAATTCAAATCTAAACACTAAATTCTTTTATATTTCATGTACAAACAGACTACATGTAAATTATGTAATATCCGCGTATGTCTTTGCTTTGATGTTAGCCCTTCAGACTGGATCAAATCTGAAATTTTCCACTGTTGGCTCTCAAAATTTTTAGATTTTTGTAGTAACTGAGAATTCATACTTTCATTTTTATTTTGTTTAATCTATATTACAAAGCAAAATTTCTGTTCATACTTAGACTCGTCAAATTTCAGAGCCTGATAATTGTTCAGTCCTGGAGTTATTTAAAAGTAACATCTACAATTCAAATAATACATTATTTTAAAAGGAAAATTCTTTTAATATGATTCAATATCATACACAAGGTCAATCATGCATCATAAAGTTTAGGATATACTTTCTCACAGTTTAACCTGTCTGAAGTGGCTGTCTATTTCTCATACAAAAAAATAGTCTTTTATTATGAAAATTAAATTAACAGGACTTTTTCTCAGTGGGCACCTAGCACTGAGTTCATCAAAGATCACCTAGTACCTAGGAAATAATGATACCCAGTAGATAATGTTCGTAAGCTGTCGAATGAAGAGTTTCTAATTAAAATATTCAAGTGATTGCTAAATCTGCAATTACCGCTAATGATGATGAGCACCCAGCTGTACCAACTTAAACATGCACAGCGACTTCCTGACGACCAAAGGAAATTTTCCAGAGCCTTCTGTTTCACTTTTGGTGGTAAAAATAGATCTAGCATGACTTCACAGAGGCACAAAGTAAAAAGTGGAGAATTGCCAGTTCACCTCACCTCACACCTCACTACCTATTCTGAGTACCTTTGGCCACATCCCATCAACCCAGCTCAAGCAAGGGAAGAGGAAACTGTCTCAGTCAGATGCTTTCAACCCTGAAGCTACTGACTTTCTGGGCTTATCATCCGTGGGAGGATGACAATTTTCTGTGCAGTTAGGGTGTTCAGCAGCATCCCTGGCTTCTACCCCTGGACGCCAATAGTTTGATTACCAAAAGTTTCTCCAGATATTGACAAAATCCCTAAGGCTGAAGTCATCCTGATTGAGGAGCAGTGCTCTATACCCATCCCCATTCTTCAATGGCTCATATAAAAACTAAACGTATTTTATGATGCTTCCCTTGAAAATTATATGATTGTCACAAAACTTTATATAAATATCCAAGTATTTATATTTATCAAAACTAGTAAAGAAATATATGTATATATATATATAATTTTCTATGAAAACATTATGTGTATCATGGCTAAAACCATGACAAACAAATTTATAGGTATGTGGTCAGAGGGGATTTGGAAAAATGAAGTGATTGGTTTATTTGACTGATAGAAAAGCTGAGTGTTCTTCATTATTTTTATTCATAATATGAGGTAACAAATCTTTTATGTGTCTGGGTTGTGTGGTAATTAATAAGGACAAATGTGAATTTAAAATGCCAATTATAAATACATTGGATAATATTTGGTATTTCCCCAGGGATTAATTACTAGGTGGGAGTCACATGGCTATGTGTTTTCTATGTACTGACCCATTTATATCTTAGAATATCCCTGATAGAGCGGTTCCGTTACCTATAGAAAATCTGATTTGTTTACTATTACAACAAAATGATTTATAAGCAGCAGACTGCAGACATCTGACTTCACACCAAGTGACTTGAAGTTACCACATTCCACAGAAATCACCCTTTGTTGACCGCCACCTCTCTTCCGCTTGAATCCCTCATCCTGGGGTCGGGGCTCCTCATGTGTGCTACCTAAGTACCTCTCATTTCTAGGTCTGTGCCTTTGTTGCTTGGTTGCAGTGGAAAATCTGCTCCTTTCTGCCTTTCTCTAAACTACACTCTTTCTTCGATGCTTTTATTTTGGTCCACTTCCTCCAAGAAATTTCCCAAGGTTATCGTAACCACAATCAACTCCTCATACCCTGTGTACCTAATTATTGACCTTGTATGTAAGATTTCAATTTATTTCCCCTGATAACAACAACTAACATAACTCAGTAAAGAAGAGTTACACATATTGCTGCCTTTTGTGCACTTGCTTTTTCTTTTGTTTGTTTTTTTTTTTCCACAGCCATGTCATAAATAAGGGACCTATGTGGGTCTCCGTCTCTATCTCCATCTATCGTCAGATGAAGGTTCCCTCTAGTCCTGCCTTTCTTTCTCACGTTCTCCCTCCTTCTGCTTCTCATTTGGACCTAGGGAGTTAAGTCCAGTGTTCCAATGTGTGTCTCTATCTCTATCTCCATCCATCGCCCGATGAAGGATCTATGGTGATATACAAAATATTCATCAGTATGGTTATGGACCAGGGCCAGTTCAGGTACGCTCTTCTCTGCTGCCCAGGGAACAATCTGGGGACCTCTCCTTGGGCCTGGGAACCCCTCCAGAATTAAGACTTTTGCAAACCCTAAAATGACTCCCTTAGTTGAGATATATACTTCCCTAGTCCCATATCCATCCTTCCTCCCCCCTCCCATTCCCCCAATCCTTTCCCTCTCCCTTCTCTCTAACCATCTCCCCTTACTTCCACCCCCCACACCCCAACCCCCTGCTCCCAACATTGGAGCACTGGACTGAGCCCCCAAGGTCCAAATGAGGAGCAGAAGGAGAGAGATCATGAAAAAGGAAATCAGAACCGTGTGGGATGCGTTTACCCTCAGATACAAGGGGACTGATCGAATGAGAGCTCACCAAGGCCAGCTGGACTGGGACTGAACGAGCATGGGATCAAACCGGAGTCTCTAAATGTGACTGACATGGAGGCTGACTGAGAAGTCAATGTCAATGGCACTGGGTCTTGTTTTGTCTGCATGTACTAGCTTTCTGGGATCCTAGTCTGTTTGGATGTTCACCTTCCTAGACCTGGAGGGAGAGGGGAGGAACTTGAACTTCCCACAGGGCAGGAAACCCTGATGGCTCTTAGGACTGGAGAGGAAGGAGGAGAGGGAGTGGGGGGGGGGAGGAGAGGGAGTGGGGAGAATGGGAGGGTATGGGAAGGAGGGGAGGAAGTGGAAATTTTTATAAACAAAGAAGTTAATTAATAAAAAAAAATCAGGTAGGACAAAAATAACAGGAATAATGGAGATATTATTGATGACTTTGTTTATTTTATAAATGGTATATAAAATTAAATATATATGACCTGTTAAAGAATTTCACTGATGTAGAAGAAATTAAAATAAATCAGTACAATGAATAGCAATAAAAAATTAAGAACTAATAAAAAGGATAAGGACTTGATAGAACAAAACAAAAAAAAAATAAGGGACCTAAACATCAACTTAACTTGATTGCTCAAGGATTCACATGATAACGACAGACTTAAGCTTGGATATAAGACTTTAAATCATCTAACTCAAAAGCTCATGCTCCCTCTAAAAAGCACAGGCTTTATGTCCCAGACATGGAGTAGCATACTTCATCAACTAAACTGTGTGCTTTGTGTTGTAAACTCGTCTACTAGCTTCACTCTTACCTGGGTGCTTAGAATAATTAATTAGAATGATTGCTCATCTGTTGGTTAGTCCTGGACTCCTAAACTTCACAACACAGAACAACACAGACAACAAGCTCTCTGGGTACAATGCTGTGCTCTCAGCACTACCTGAAGTCTGCAAATGAAGAAGCTGATCAGAGGGATCAAGGGATTAGAAAAGTTGCCCCATCAACTGAAATGCCAGTCTATTTAATCGGATTGCTGCTCGAACCGAGTTGACAATAAACCTCAGTAATTACTGCTAGTGGCCACATCTAAGAGGTAATCTCATGCCAGGTACTTATATATGTATTTTCTTTCTTTAGTCCTGAAAATAAAGCCTACAGTATAAGAAATTACTTTTTCCTTTCACTTTAAATAAATTAGCTAAATAAGATACAGAATTGAAGCAGATTCCAAACCAATGAGCTTGCTGCTGTATTATAACTTTCCCTCACTATAGAAAGCTAAGAAACATCCCCAAGATTAGTTTGCAGAGCAATCAAAAATGCACACTTGGTCATTAGTATTCAAATGACTCCAGATCAAAAATACTTGAAATAAATATGGCTATAATGAATATGTATTAACTATTTCTCAACCTTACTCCCTGAGCAATATAATATAGCTAACTATCATTTATACTGAATCCATAACCTAATAAGTTTTAGAAATAACCTAGAGAGCCTTTAAGTGAGGCATGTCAGTTGTGGCCTGCAGACAATCTGTGGCCAAGGACAGTTATGGACGTGGCCCCAACACGAAACTTACTTAAAAAGTTATGAGATTTTAAAAAATAATCTCTTGTTGTAACAAGGCTATGCAGTTTGCAAGCACAAACTTTATAGAAAACAATATGGTATTGCAATGCCAAAATAATGGACCTGCCTGACAGCTTTGCATGGGTTACATATAAAAAAAACCCACTATTTTCAAAGTATGATTGATCATCCACATATCTTTGTATCTCTGTAGTTTTCTGGAGCCAATTATCCATGGCGCCAAAGAATAAGAAGTGGAGAAGAGGGAAATAAGTCACAAAACTCACAGAAATTGATAATTGATAGGTAATGCTAAACATATAGATTCATAGATACCCTGTTCAAGCTTCTAGAAGCATTCGATTACCTTTTTTAAAAGCTTATTTGAGAATTTCATATTGCATAATTTTATCATATTTATTTCCTTCCCCCAACTCCTCCCAGAGCCTACCCATTCTCTACTTATCCAACATCATGTTCTTTCTGTCCCTTATAACAAAAGCAAAAAAAGCCACACACACACACACACACACACTCACACACACACACAAACATGAATACCAGTTTGTGCTAGCCAACTACTCCTGGGTATATTCATATGTGTGTGTATTTGCACACACATTTATATGTAGAAATGTGAGCACACTTAATGATATGGCACATGGGTAGATGTCATAGGACAACATGGGTGTTGGCCACCTTGTCTGAGACAGGCTTTTCCTGGTGTTCTCTGCAGCACACGAAGACTAACTTGTCTGAGCTTCCCACAGCTGCGCTGTCTCTACCGTCCATCTCCCCGTGGGAGAGCTAGGGTTACACATGCCCTTTACTGCGTCCAACTCTAAATAGTCTTGGGAGACTCAAAATCAATTCCTCACACTTGCATAGCAAATGCTTTAGCCACTGAGTCATCTCTGCAGCCCCACGCGAGTGGGGCCTGGACTATGGAATTCTGTGATGTCGGTGTGCTAACAAAACCAAGCAAAGGAGGCTGGGAGAGGACAAGCATTGCATTGTTTCCTCTGGGCTGACGGCGCTGACACCAGCTCATCAGAGACAACGCTGTCCTCAATAGTCCCCTAACCAGGTAGGGGGTGGTTCCTCAGAGGCTTGTTGTGGCATGGCATGAAGTTCATTTTTCTGAACCAGTTTGCCCACCTCACCTTCACCTGGGACATGAAAAATGCAGGCGCCTTCATCAGGCAAGTATTGTTGGTAATTCCCAGTTGTCTGAGGGGTATTTGGCAAATTCTCAGGGAGCTGACATCCCAACAATAAGCAATCTAGCTTTCAATAAGGTAATTACCAAGTAAGCCTGCGTGGTCTGGAGACCTAAGTGGCGTGTGTTACGACACGCTGAACAAACAGCACACCTGAGCAAGCTTACAGTCATTAAAAAACTGTTGTCTTTGATCGCAAGACTATGACCAAATCGTTGTTTTATTTGTGGAGAAGCTTAAGTCACCTGCTGCAAAGCCATATTTCACTTGTTCTTTCATTTTTCCAGCACTGCAAATCTTAAGCTCAAGGAACACACGGACACCAGTGTCGGGTGCATCTGGACAATATCCCATCTTTCTCTGTTTTCCAATGATGGGAATTGGCGTAGACCACGGACATGTCGGGCAAGGACTCTGCCATCACGCTGGGCTTTTAGTGTCCGGTTCCAGCTTTTATCACATGGCATGTGTGAGTAGAGGAACGAGGGTCATACGGATTTTTACCATTTTACCATTTCACATCATCTTTTCAGTTTTTATATACACAAAAATAAAAGTATTACCAAGGCTGAGAGAGGCTGGCTATGATTTTATCAGCAGCGGTCACGAACTTCCCCGCCAGTACCAGGGAATTTCTCAACTACTTTGTGATCCTATTTGAGAAAATGCTCAAGAATACTTTTTAAAGCCAATCATCTTAAAAAAAAATGCTAACTGATTTCTAGAGGCATCTCACCAGTGTGGGGCATTTCTAACATAAATGCACATTAGTGTTCCTGCAATGTGTTTTAGTATGATGATATTGTATAAGAACTACATCAGTTTTCAAGGCATTGATCTCTTTTAAAAGTAGTTCTCTTTTGAATGTCAGTTTCCAATTCATTGAGTCTCCTGAAGCTTCAGTTTCTTTCATTCATTAATTTGCGATCTATTTGCCAAATACTGTGGTATAGATGCCAGAGAAAACCCCAAGAAATGGACAAAGACAGGCCTGCCTCAAAGTGTTTGCATTTACATGGAGGAGTTTTATCCACACAGTAGGATATACAACGTGCCAGATAGTGACAGGGTCCAGGGAAAAAGAATAAAACATGGAGTAAGAGAGGTGGAGATGGCTATGCTTACCTCAGAAGTGTGAAGACATGTGTTCAAATCACAAGAACCCACAAAAAAAGTTAGGAATGGTGGTTCACGCATATAATCTCAGAGCCAGTAAGATGGGAAGTGGAAACAGATCTGTGGAAGCTAGTCAACTTAGCCTCCTTTATAAGGCCCCGGGGCCAATGAGAGACCCTCTCTCAAGTAAAAGGTGGGTGGTTCCTGGGGAACGACATTTGAGATCACACTCTGACCTCCACAGGTATGCATGCATGCATGCTCATACTCACATGCGTCCACATATATGTGTGGAAGCACGCATACAAAGAGAGGGAGAGAATAACATGATAAAATAAAAATAAAAGAAGAAAGAAAATTAAGTGTCTCGGAAGGGTGTCAAAGGAACTGAGTGAGTCTTGAGTAGAGTCTGTGAGAGAGGTTTGCTAAGAAAATGGTGCTTGGGAGAGGGCCTGAAATAACAAGAAAGGAGAGAGAGAGTGTGTGTGTGTGTGTGTGTTTGTGTGTGTGTATGGATGGATACAGAAAGAGAGACAGAGAGAAATGTCCAGGCAGAGAGGAAAGACAATGCAAAGATCCTGAGGTGGGGGGTTCCCGGTGAATACCGGGAATAGCCATCTGGCCAGTGTAGCTAAGCAGAGGGCACAATAGGAGAAGTAGGAGGCCAGTCATCCATATTACCTTATTGTGAGGACACTGACTTATAGCATTTGACTTAAAGCACTTGTCCCCTGCAGCGTGACATGGCTTACATTTTCTTAAATTTATACTGGATTTCATGTTGAAATCAGACTACAGAGAAACTCCAACCCAACTATTTACTCATCAAAAAGACATCAAGGCGACACAAGAATCTGGATATAAAACAACCACAGTTTGGATGACAATAAAACTTGTGGGTATGATTGGCTTCTAGATATGTGTTTTGATATAGGGTCAAGAGAATTTTATTGAAATGGATAACCGCTTGTGAAATAAATCATAGACACTTCCAGGATTTTGAATTAACTAGCTACAGAGTTAAGACGTCCTTCTCTGATAGAGACTAGGTTATGGGAAAAATAGATCTACTGGACAGGCAACTGGAGGAGACTCTGGGGTCAAGTTAGGATGTACTGAGTATGGTTTGGACATCAGACTTAGCAGTTGGTTGGAAATCTGGAATGAATATGTGTAGATCTTGTATAGAACCAGAATTGTAGGAGTCACCAGTTTTATAAACAATGAGACTGTGTGAGCCTTCAAAGTCCAGTGGCGTAAACAGTGATGAAGAAGCAGAGTAGGACTCTGAGGCAGTGTAGCCAGCCAAGTGAAGTAAATACAAGTGTATCCATGAGGAGGGAGAGGCCTCCCTACCCAATGCTGTGGAAAAGATTTCCAAAATAAAGACAAAATGGATGCTAGAGAAACAGTTTTGAGCTCACTATGGACCTTGACAAAGGTTTTTCCTTCTAAAAAAAAAGATTGAGGAAAAGGGTATAAATGAAGTTGGACATGCATGCCATATTTTAGGAAAATTTCAATCCAGTGAAAAGCAAGAAATACAATGAAGAGGGATGTGGAGTCAGGGACTCAAGGACTGTCTCTATCTATCTATCTATCTATCTATCTATCTATCTATCTATCTATCTATCTCTCAGTATGTGTGTGAGTGTGTGTGTGTGTGTGTGTGTGTGTGTGTGTGTGTGCATCAATGCCAGAGGTCAACGGCAGGCAGTTCCCTCAATCACTTTCTGTCTTTGTATTGTGCCAGGGTTCCTCAGTGAAACCTGAGCTCAGCAATTTGTAGCAGCTGGAGAATCAGCAAGTCCTGGCGATCTGCCTGTCTCTGCCCCGACCCTAGCGTTATGACATGGTGCCCAAGCTTTTTGTATGGATGCTGGAGATCTGGACACAGCTCCTCGGGCTTGAGTGACAAGCACTTTATTAATTGAACCAGGTCCACAGTCACATTATATTGACTCGTAGGCTCTGCTTATTAAAATTCATGTTTCAGCCAAGTATTCCATTACCTTTTCACAAATGTATAACACTATGTAAGGACCACCAATCATCTAAATAAAAGACACTATGGTCATCTCACCACCTCCTCTTGTGTCCCTTGCAGACAAACAACCCCTCACTCACAGACCCAGGCAGTTCTTGCTCTACTTTCTGTCACCACAGTGTAATTGTGTTATTTTAGAATCTTTTAGAGGCTTACGGGATGTAATGTTTCTGACTAAAAACCGCAAAATAAAACAAAATAAAAGTAAAACCTCAAAATAGTAACAAGAAGAGATGAGTTTTTCTGTCTCTCAAACTCTATCAAAATTGAGAATATATTAAACTCTGTTTCTTTCAACATGTTAGTAACAGATAGATCATAGAAGAAAAAAAGAAAAGCACTCTTTGGCATCTGGAGACATCTGGAGTCAGGCATATGCAACTAAGTGTAGGTGCTGGTAGAATTTGGCCTGGAACCCACTAGTGGACCCAAGTATCCTCTGTTAGATATAAAACATTTCAAAGACTTCTGGTGCCAGACACAGTCACTCTGGGACTGTGATAATGTGAGACTAAACAATATGATTTGAGAATCTCATGCAAGAAGAGGGAAAAACACAATCATGGTATAATTCACAAAATATAAAACATCCTACCTCTCCTGGTTGATATGTTCCATTGCCATTTCCTTACCAAGTACAGATTTCTCCTGACCTTTATTCTTTTCATCATAGCTAAGACTATTGAAAAACACCCAATCACAGAACTGTCCTTGACAGTAGTCATTCTAGAACATTCCATCACCTAACTAAGATCCAGGGCCCCTAAGTCATCTTCAACCCCTCTCGCTGAGAAGCCCACAGATACCCACATAATGTTTTCTTCCTCACTCAACTAATTTAGCGGCCAATGGCATATCCTTGGTGGCCTTTGGGGAACAATTACCCTACCTTTGACTTGTGAGACTCCATGTAAGATGTTACAACTCCCATAAATATTTATACTTCGCTAAATAACTCTTGGGGCTTACACAACCTTTTGAATCAAAGGACTGGTTTTTTGCTAGCATAACAGCCCCAATACAAGGTGAGGCACACATATTAATACGAAAGGATGCCAACAGAATGTCTTGGCTGAGTCCTCTCTCACAGGCTCTGCCTTCCTTGTCCAATAGTGGACACCACCACCCTGATCCCTTTCTGTCATCCAGCCCAACTGGGCAGGGATTAACAGCACTGTGAAGAGGCTGGAATTCATCTTCCCATTACAAGACTGGTGTCCGATGACCACTACAGCCCTCTTCTCTAACTAGACCTCATTCTCAGTTTCCTGCTTAGGGTCCCATCCCACTGCCTGGACTGGATCTCAGCCTAGAACTGGCAGAGTGCATCTGGCAGGCAACCAACACCTTGCTGTAGCTTTGCCCTGGTCCCTGCTCTGGAAATCTTAGCCTGTTCTCTGTATTCCCAATTTTTGGCAAGGGTAGTGTTCCAAATGTGCTAATTCTCCAAAACCGTGACGTGGCTGGCCTTTCCAGGGCTCCAGATTGGCTCTGGAATGACCCCTTCAGCTGAGAAACTTCTTTGGCCTGTTCCCATCTGATCCTAGGTTTCTTCAACGTGTCCTCTTGGCCACGCCAGCATTCTTGGAGGCTGAGCCCACCCAAGTTACGACAACCCCAGTTCACCAGTCATCACTGATTCCTGTGCAACTAGACACCTTCCTTGGCCATCGCCCAAACAGAGAAGCTGCTACAAAAATAAGCCTGCTGAGTCTTTGGGGCACTACAGCATAATCCTCCCATACAGGAACGCACCAAGAAATGAGAGAGGATTGATTTCCTCCCACCATAGCCACACTCTGCACAGCAACATGGCAAGAGCAAGGCCTATTTCTTCATGAGCATGAATCACTTCCAGGGAGCAGATCAGCGTAATCACAAAAACCCTGGGGTTAGTAGCACAAGAGAATGTAATGCTTGTGAACTGAGTTCCTACTAGACATCTAATTATCTCCTCATAAGTATTGGATCAATATTTGTGGTGGTGAATAAGTTTGACTAGAGGGATCTAAAAGCATAATTTCTATCACTACTGCTTTAGCCACTCAGCTCCATAGAGTTGGGGCCAAACGAACTTTCTTATCCAAATCTCGTATACATCCTACAAAATCAAAGTATTTATTCAGTAGATATTGGTTGACTCCTAACAGCACAGACTTCAAAACTGATCATTTTCAAGTGCTGAGGTTGGAACCTATGGCCTTGTGCATGCTAAGCAGATATTCTATGGAGATACAGTGTTTAAAACCAACATTTTACTGGATTTCGCTGTACAAAATTAATAAAGTTCCACTAGGTTTTAGAAGCTATTCCCAGCCACTTAATTTTATCATTAATAAACAATCAACACTCCAGCCAGGGAAGCAGGTAGGCCAGCCCTCCTTCCTCCCCTCCATGTGCAATCTCCAATCTAACTTTCAGCCCTCCCTCCTCCGTTCCATATGCAATCCCCAGTCTCATCTCCAGCAGACCTTCTGTCGTGGCCTCTCCTCACTCTCTGACCCCATTCCTAGGCGACTAACCAGATCCTGATAGAGCACCTCCCTCACATTCCCAGCCCATTCCCACTCCTAAGTGTCAGCTCCCGAAACCTAGAAACATATTTTATCTGTATCCACCAGTGACCACACCTATCAGAATCCCAGAAGAATTTCCTACCAGGCAACGCACAATCACCACACTTTCCTAAGAATGAGAGAGGAAGCAGAACACCCACCCAACAAAGACATGACCAGATATCAGCACCTAGAATTATAGCCTTCACAGTCCCAGATGCTTAGACACCAGAGTGAAAACACAATGAATAAGAGTCAGAACAATATGTCTCCTCTAGAGCTCACCAACTCCGCCACAGCAGGCCCCGAGTATTGTAACACAGCTGAATAATCAGAAAAAAAATGCTTAAAGTAGCCTCCATGAACATGAAAGATTTCCTTAAAGAGGAAGTAAACAAACCCCTTAAAGAAATCCATGGAAACACAAACACTTGAAAGAAATGAATAAAAGAGCTCAAGACCTAAAAGTAGAAATAGAATCAATAAAAAAAAAAACAAGCTGAGAGAAAAATCTAGAAATGAAAAATTTAGGAACTGAAACATGAGCCTGAGAGGCCTCACTAACAGAACAACAGAGGGAGGAGAGAGTCTCAGGCATTGCAGCCTCACTAACAGAACACAACTGAGGGAGGAGAGAGTCTCAGGCATCACAGACACAATAGGAGAAATGGGTACCTCAGTACTAAAACTGTTAAATCTAAAAACTCCTGGCACAAACAAAAACCGAGGAAATTGGGACATTGTAAAAAGATCAAAGCTAAAAATAATGGGAATATAATTTATAGTTAATATAATATAATATGATAATATAATTAAGGAAGTGAAGAGAAGAAAGTAAAATCCAAGGCACAGAAAATATTTTCAACAAAATCATAGAATAAAATGCCCTAAAGAAGATGTCTATGAAGGTACAATAAGAATACAAAATATCAAATAAGCTGGCCCAGAAAGTCCCCTTAGCAAATAATATTCTAAAACTAAATGTAAAGAACAAGGAAAGAATATTAAAAACTGTGAGTGAAAAAGACCAAGTAACATATAAAGAGGGACCTATTAGAATAACACCTGCCTTCTCCATGGAGACTCTAAAAGCCACAAGGGCCTGGACAGATGATCTACAGACTGTAAGAGACCACAGATATCAGCTCAGACTACCACACTCAGCAAAACTTTCAATTACAATAGATGAATAAAATAAGGCATTCCATGATTAATCAAAAATTTAAACAGTATCTTTCTATAAATACAGACCTACACAAGGTACTAGAAGGAAAATTCCATCCTACCAGAGTGAAGCACACCCAAGAAAACACACAGAATAAATAAATCAAGACCAGCAAATCAAAAAAGGAAAACACACACATACACACACCACCAGCAGCAACAGCAGCAGCACCATCACCACCACCACCACCACAACAACAACAAAATGACAAGAAATCAATAGGGACTGCTCATTGATAACTCTCAACATAATGGCCTCAATCCCCCAATCAAAAGACAGAATAACAGAAGGAATGTGAAAACAGGATCCATCCTTCTGTTGCAGCCAAGAAACACAGCTTAACATCAAGGAGAGACATCTTGTCAGCGTGAAAGGATGGGGAAAATCATTTCAAGAAAATGGACCTAAGAAACAAGCTGGTGTGGCCATTATAATACCTAACAAAATAGATTTCAAACCAAAACTAATCAGAAGAGACAAGAAATGCACTACAAGCTCATCAAAGGGAAAAGCCACCGGGAGGATACTCGAATTCTTTACAACTATACACCAAATAAAAGGGCACTCAAGTTTGTAAAAGTAACACTCCTACAACGTAAATCACATATTGACCCTCACACACTGATCGTGGGAGACTGCAGTACCCTACTCTCACCAATAGACAGGTCGTCCAGACAAAAACTAAACAGAGAAATGCTGGAGTTAACTGACATTATAAACGAAATTGAACTAACAGGTATCTACAGAACATTTCACTCAAACACAATAGAATATACTTTCTTAGCATGAAGCTTTCTCCAAAACAGATCACATACTTGAACATAAAGCAAGTCTCGACAGATACAAGAAAATTGAAATAACACCCTGCATCCTAACAGACCACCATGGTTTAAAACTGGATATCCACAGAAACAACAGAAAGTTTACACACTCCTTAAACTGAACTAAATGAATAAGTCAAGACAGAAATTAGACTTTCTAGAATTGAATGAAAATAAGTGTACAATATACCCAAACTTCTGGGATACAATGAAAGCAGTTCTAAGAGACAAGTTTATAGCACCAAGTGTCTATATTGAAAAGGAAGAGATTGCACACTAACAATTTAACAGCACATCTGAAAGCCCTAAAACAGTGGTTCTCAGCCTGTGAATCACAAACCCCTTGGCAAACCTCTGTCTCCAAAACGATTTACATTATGATTCAGACTCATGACATTAGCAAAATTAGTTATGAAGTTGCAGGAAAATAGTTTTCTGTTTGGGGGTCACCACATGAGGAACTATAATAAAGGGTTGGATTATTAAGAAGGTTGAGAACCACTGCTCTAGAACGAAATGAACAAAGCACAACCATTAGGAGAAAACATCAAGAAATAATCAAACTCAGAGCTGAAATCAATAAAATACAATCAAAACAAAAACAACAATGAAAAGTACAAAGAATCAATGAAACAAAAAAAATTGATTCTTTGAGAAAATCAGTAAGATTCACAAACCCTTATATAGATTAACTAAAAGACAGAGAGAATATGCAATGCAAGCTATTAGAAATAAAAAAGGGGGAAATAAGAACATGAACATAGGAAACCCAAAGTATCATAAAAATATACTTTAAAAACCTGGACTCCATCAATCTGTAAAATCTAAAATAAATAAATATTTTCAATACATACCACTTACCAAAGATCAATCAAGATCAGATAAGCAATTTAAACAGAAATAGAACTTCTAGTGAATTAGAAGTGATCGTTAGAAATCCCCCAAATCACATCCCTTCCAAATCCCAGGGCAAAATGGTCTTAGCACAGAATGCTACCAGACTTTCAAAGAAGATGTAATGCCAACAATACTCCTCAAAATAGAAACAGAAGAAACTTTGTCCAATTCACTTTATGAGGCCACAGTTACTCTGATTACCAAACCATGTAAAGACCCAACAATAAAAGAAAATTGCAGATCAATTTCCATTAGAAACATAGATGCAAAAATTCTCAGTAAAATACTTACAAGCCAAATCTAAGAACACATCAAAATAATCATCAACCATGATCAAGTAAGCTTCATCCCAGAGATGCAGAGATAGTTCAATAAATTTAGATCAATAAATGTAATCTACCATATAAGCAAACTGAGAGACAAAAACCACATGATCATCTCATTAGACAAAGTCCAATACTCCTTAATAATAAAAGTCCTAAAGAGATTAGGGATAGAAGGAACATATCTCGCCATAATAAATGCAGTTTACAGCAAGCCCATAGACAACATTAACTTAAATGGAGAGAAATTAAAAACAATTCCACTAAAATCAGAAAAAAAGACAAGGTTATCCACTCTCTCCATACTTATTCAATATAGTACTTTCAAGTCTTAGATAGAGCAATTAAGACAACTGAAGGTTATCAAGGAGATACAAATGGGAAAAGAAGAAATCAAAGTATTTTTATTTGTAGATTATATGATAGTATACATGTATGACTCTAAAATTTCCACCAGGAAACTCCTACAGCTAAAAAACACTTTCAGCAAATTAACTGGATACAAAATTATCTCAAAAAAAATCAATAACCTTCCTATATATGAAAGGCCAAACAGACTAAGAAACAAATAAGTTCATAGGATGCCTGTCCCTTTCTGAATGGAGATGAAGAAGGAGTAGATGGGAAGGTAGACAGGTGGGAAAGGGGAAGGGAGGGGAGGAAAGGAAGGAGGGGAAACTGATTCATATGTAAAATAAATTAAAATTTTTATTTAACTAAAAAAATAAAATAAAGAAACTAAAAGAAACAAGACTGTTCACAATAGACTCAAATAATATAAATATCTTAAGATAAATCTAAACAAACAAGTGAAAGACTTGTATGATTAAAAACTTTAAGACGTTGAAAAAGATATCAAAAGATGAAAGACTCCTATATGCTCATGAATCAGTAGGATTAATATAGTAAAAAGTGGCCATCCTACCAAAAGCAAGCTACAAATTCAACAAAATCCCCATCAAAATTCTAACCCAATTCTTCACAAATCTTGAAAGACAATTTTCTGCTTCAAATGGAAACACAAACGAACAAGGAAGCCAGGATAGCTAAAACAAGCTAAATTAATGAATGATAAAAGAACTTCTGGAAGTTCACAATCCCTGATTTCAAGTTGAACTACAGAGCCATAGTAATAAAAATTGTAGGGAACCTTAAAGTCAGTTCAAGACACCCCAAGACCAAGTTCTACACACAAAGGAGATTTATTTACCCCATAGGGACAGAGTGCAGGGAATAAGAGATAAAGACAGTAAACAGAGGGTGAGGGAGAAAGGAAAGGGAAGAAGGGAGAGGGGGCATGGGCATTTGTGCCAGAGGGACAAAGGACTGTCTCTGGCTAAAGAAGAGACAGACATGCACATAGAAAAATGATACTTTATAAAATCACAAGGAGAAACCCCATGTTAGTATGAGGTGTTTAATTTTAACAAAACGTGTGAATCAGGTGAGCCAAAGAAGACTTTTGATTTTTGGACTTCAATACTTGTATGACTGGATCTTGGTAGTCAGCCTCAGAATGAGGGATTGGCCAAGTAAGAGAATAGACCTTGGTGGCTAGCTTTAAGATGCAATCCAACAGTTTAGAGCAAAGCAAAGGGAACAGGGAGAAGAGGAAAGCTTGCTAGAGCCACGCCTGTCACACTCCGAGCTGGTCCAAGTCCCTTCATTCCCACCTTTTGTTTTATTATTGGACGTTGGGTATATGGGCATCATTTTCTGTGGCTGCTTCCTGCTGACAATGGGGTTGTCCTTGTTAGGGGGCCCAAGGAAGCTGGGTTGTTGTTGTTTAAGGACAGGAAGAGCAGGCTGTGTCAGCTGATGCCCAGGTTCTGCAAGTCCATTTGAGGCTAGAGAAGTGTTGTCTGTGAGACTGGACCAGGATGTAGACTTTGAGGCAGCAGCTAGGGCTAGTGCTGGGGTTGCTGGAGCTGTCTCTAGTTGATTTACAGTGTGCTGGGACAGACAGATTAGGGGCACGGGTAAGTTAAAGAGTATAGAAATTCTTTTTTTGTCTTGGGTATACATTTGAAACTGTTAGATTTATTGTCCTAATAGTTGGGAAGAGGGGTCCTAAGACCAGGGAAAGGGGAAGAGAATCAGGGGAAGGGGGAAAAAGCCCCTTCTCCCTCACCTATCTATCTCCCTTCCTTGTCTCTTTTTCCCTGTCCTCTGTCCCTCTGGTTCCTTAGAAAATGCTGCCGAAACCTGGGATATGATGATGCAATGATGCAAGGCATGCAGGTCCAAGATAGGTCTAAAGTTACGAAAATATATCTAGAAGCGTCTTAAAATATATTCATGTTATGACAATGATCTAAATGAAATAATCAAATAATGGGGGTGACGGGGCTGTCCATTGTCACCAAATGAAGCTCCCAGTACCAGGATTGGGTTACATCTAATTGAGTTGTTAGTCCAAAGGATCACAAGGGAATCCCCAAACAACCCAGGCTGTTGTCACGACTGTAAGTTGCTCTCCATAAACTGACGGCAAGGTCCCATGCTAAAGATAACTCGTACACAAATGGTTGAACATGGAGAGGTTGAGCTGTTGCCTGCACAGAGCCTTCACCCCATGTTCCAGCATCTTTGTTACGTAAAGGTACTCTGTACACTACCAAGAAAAAATGTAAACAATAACCCAACCATTAAACCTTCAATATGCAAAGGTGTGCTGAGTGCAAGATATACATATATACGATAGTGGCATAAAGCTAGTGTGAGTAACCAAACA
Source organism: Myodes glareolus (assembly GCF_982192425.1). Lineage (NCBI taxonomy): Eukaryota > Metazoa > Chordata > Mammalia > Rodentia > Cricetidae > Myodes > Myodes glareolus. The sequence continues at coordinate 20,316,442 of NC_142026.1, forward strand.
GTATCAGATTTGACACAAGACCCATTCCATTAGATGAAACCCATGCCAATACTTCTTGGGTGATCAAGAAACTGAAACTAGATAACCCAGGGACCCAAGTGGCTATAAAATGGCTCCTAATGACATTCTGCTACCATCATTGGAGAAGTTTCCTCCTGCAGCAGATGGGAACATAGACAAACCCACAGCCAGACAATTTGCAGAAAATGAGAGAACTCGGAACACTCATGCCTAAATAAGATGGCTCATCAAATTCCTCCCTAAGGAGAAGGCAGAGAGAGTGTAAGAGCCAGAGGGGATGGAGGACACCAAAAGCAAACAAACAAACAAAAACAAAGCATAAGGCTCTCTAAACCAACATGAGCAAAACTCATGAACTCACAGAGACTGGGGTAGCATGCGCAGGACCCGCACAGCTCTGCACCAGATGCCCTGCGTATATATTACAGCATTTCAATTTAGTGATTCTATGGGATTCCTGAGTGTGAGAATGGGTCTTTAACTCTTCTCTTGGGCTGCTTCCCTTCTGTTTGTTTTGTCTAATTCTGATGCCTCAGTTATATCTTATATTTTACCTTTATTGTCATATCTTTGAATAAATAAATAAATAAATAGAAACAATAATTTCACCTGATTTCTTTGACAAAGTTAGGATAGGACCCCATCTAATTACCAAGAATTTGTAACGATCTTTATCATGCAGAAGAATCGGTTTAAATGACACAGGGACGCGATCCAATGGTGTTACAGAGACGCTTGCTCTTTCATGTCCTCGACCCACAGAGTAGGAAATAAAGATGAAAAAAAAAAAAAAAATGAAGGAAAAGACGAGCTGGAGGAGACAGAAAGGGGGTCAGTAGGATGAGAAGCTATAGAAACACATTGGAGGTTTTTCTGAAACCAACTGCACCTCCCCCTCCCACAAACACATTACTACCACTTCTGAAAAGAAGGTTCTGGGGCGAGCATGGGTACTCCACGAGTCTTCCTGTAATAAGCATTCCTGGAGAGCACACAGCTCTATTAATGTGCAAACAGCAGCTGTGTTGGGCCTAACACTCATTCACACTTTAATTAAAGGGAATCCCTTTAATCAGAAGATCTGATTGCCTGGCTACTCGAAGTGTGGTCCTTGGAGCATTGCCAGCTGCAACAGCGCCACCTAGAGGTTGATAAGAAACGCAGTTGCTCAGGCTTCCTTCGATCTAAGGATGCACAACCCGCAGTTTACAGAGAGCCTGGAGTGAGCACAAGAAAGAGAAACGCTGTCCTCTGCGGGTCTAAAGGAGCACGCGAGGAATTGCTCAGTGAGCACAACTTGGCCGGCATGTGCAAAGCCCTAGGTTCTATCCCCAGCACCATTAAAGGAAGAACTATATGATGTCTCCTTCCCAAATTCTAGCCTTTGTACTGTGGTTTCTATTCATGTCAGTCTGCAGGTACAGATCTGATGATTCGGCATTATACCAGCTACTCAATATCTAAAGTAACTTTATTTCCTGCTATATTTAAATCAGATTTTTCTCGCTTTCACTGCTGAAATTTTTATTTTATATATATAAAATTAAAATATTTGGGTTTTGCTTCCTACTTATTTCAAACATTTTATTGTATACTGCAGTAAAAATAGACACACCACACGAAAAAGGTTTAATTCGATGATGATATGACACTAAAAAAAAGACAGATGTAAATCGATATAATAATTTGCATTTTTTGTAAAGAAGGTGGGGGAGAAAAAGGAGGAGGAAGTGGTTGGCACGTGCCAGAGATCATTTTCACCCCTAGAGACAATCAGAGATGATGTGGGTAATGGGCTCTACATAGGATGGGAAAGGAACTGAAGACAATCTTGCCTTCTAAGCGTGTTTCCTAATGATGCAGTAGCCTACAAACCCCTGCCTCCAGCCAGCCAAATTACCTAGCGTATGATGGGTTGCTGGGGTACATCATACCTGGGGTATGATGGGGCCTATGGGGTACATCTGACTGTGTAAAAATATGAACTATCCATATAGTGTGTGTGCGGGAAGTAATGAGACTCGGACTCTGCGACCGCCATAATCTGCAGTACAGGGCAAGAAGGTGGAATCCTTTCCTCTCCAAATCACCCAGATCATGGCCAATACGCACCCAGGTCCAGGGAAGGCCTGGTCTTTATGTGCTGGTGAGTGTGTGGAAAAAGCGTTGACCAGCCTGGAAATCTACACGTGAAACCAGACTATGAATTAACCAGAGAATGAAAATGGGGTGCCTGTCAAGCACCCCAATAAGTGGCTTGATTCTGCTTAATTCACCACAATTTCCTAAGCAGCTCATTCTCGAAATGGTTTAGGTTTAAACAAAAGCAAGCTTTGCAGCTTTTCCAACACTTCTCCCTCTTTTCGACTTCTCTGCTTGTAGGTCTGTCATAAGCCTCTAAAAGCTTTAATTACCTGTTTCCCCTGGGGTGGAGTCTAAACCCCAAGAGACAGATGCCTTTGGCCCATGGGTATCAGTGAAGGGCAATAGGAAGCCGGGCTCTGCTGGAAGCCCACGTCCTGCTGAGCAGATTTAAATCAAAGCACCTCAATTAGAGATGGGGAGATCAGCTGTTGAGTCTGGGGGAGAACTGGTGAACTGGCTCTAATTAAGGCCAGGGCAGCTCAAAAGAAGGGGATGATCCAGGAAGAGGGAGTACCAGGAAAGAGGCTAGGAGCTCTGGTTGCATTCTTTCAGGAGGGTGAGAGGTTCTGGTGATTGCCAGAACCTCCAGGCTCCCACCTCATAAACAGAGATAGCATATACAGTCCCAGGGCCTCCACACAAACACATACAGACACATACACACACACACACACACACACATACACATCAACAGGCACACACAGATGCCATCACATATACACGTATGTAAAAAAAAGCAATCTTACAATGCAAATTTGTAACACTTTTAAACAGTCTATTTTCATGTAGACCCCTCAACAACAGCACATCACATTAGACACCACTTCATAACTATTGCTACATAAGAAACTATGTATATGAGTTGTTTTAAATGCCCTCCTCTATATCCTCCTGCTAGCCTTCTTGACAGAACATCCTGTGTTACAGAGGAAGAAAAATTACAACTGTGCACCATGGCATTTACTTCCCCCTTGGTTAATTCCATGGGTGAATAGTTAAGAAATGCAGCCTCAGGTCCACTACAGACTCACCATGTGCCTGCTGAGGACTGCCCTCTATGGCAGATGTTCCTTAACATGAACTTATTTGATCGTCACAAACGCGTCTGAGACACATGTAAATTTTACCATAGTGTGGACGAGAAAGCTGAACTCAGCCCCTCTTCTCACAAACGGCAGATCTTCCCATGTCTACTACAGTGTGTGTCCCTAAAATGCAGCTACACCCCAAACAAGCAAAGCACAGAAGATTGTGCTCACTTCTACAACAAAGCAGGTATAGCCTGGTTCTTGCTGTGCCTCCTCTCTACAAACCCAGTCTTGGGGCTGGAGAAATGGCTCAACAGCTAAAAGCACTGGTTGCTCCTGTAGAGGACCCGGTTTGGTTCCCAGCACCCACACTGTGTGGTTTACAGTCACCTGTGCCTTCAGTACATGGGGTCTGACACTTCTGAGCTCCACAGGCACCTACACTCACGTGTGCATATCCACACACAGACATACTCATATACACTCACATGTGTATACCCACACAGAGATATACCATATACACTCATGTATGTATTCACACACAGACATACCCATATACATTCATGTGTGCATACACACACAGAGACATACCCATACACACTCACATGTGCATATCCAAAGGCAGACAAATCCATATATACTCACATGTGCATCCCCACACACAGAGATACCCATACACACTAATGTGTCCATCTCCACACACAGACATACCCATATACACTCTACACTCATGTGTGCATACATGTGTATACTCACACACAGACACACTCATACACAAGACAAAATAAAACACCAAAATAAATAAAGCATGCCTTGACTTCCCAGAAGATGGCTGAGAATACAGTGAAATTACATCAGGTCAACCATCAGCAAGAACACTACATGTTGGGTGTAGCTGTACATGCCTGTAAATCTCGGCCCTTGGGAGACTGAGTCATGAGGTTTGTTATGAGTTTGAGACCACGTGCTGGATCTGGGCTACACAGTAGAGTCAGTCTCCAAAAACACAAATCAAAAATCCCTCTCATTATGCTGCAGCACTACAATAAATTGGTATTTATTTCTTGACATTGGTTCTTCTGACAGCAACACGCTCATTTTTTTCCCCCACAGTTACAGTGTAGTGGGGGGAAAGGTCTGGACATGGGTTGTTCTTGTTAGTTTGTTTGTTTTTATTTTTTTTCAATATGCTCATTCTTACCTGTCTTTGCACCACCATGCTTGGAACTTATATTTCATGTAAGAAGGAATCTATGTGCCTTATTTATGATTCATATTTACACAGAAAATATATTTTAAATATTTCTGTGGGAAACCGGAAAAAATGCTATATAAAGATCAAATGAATTCATATTTGTAACTGTTTTCAGTTGCTTCTTCCTCCCACCCCAGTGTAGGATTAAACCTCAAATTAGGTGTGTTAGGATTACAGACTCGTTCTGCCTACTATAAACTGGTTCCGGATCTAGTCACAGATTTTCCTTCAACTTTTAAGAGGTTTTCTTTTTTGATATTTACATGTGTGTACATCACGTGTGTGTAGGTATCTGAGGGAGTCAGAGGAGTGCATTGGATCCTCTGGAACTGGAGATACAGACAGTTGTGAGTCTCCTGCTGTGGGTTCAGGGAATGGAAGAGTGGTCCTCTGAGAGGATCTCTAAACATCCACACTCTCTTTTAAGTATTCTTTGAGAATGTGGAGCTGAGTACTTCTGAATTTTGGAGGGACCGTGACTGAATAAATACCAGAACGATTCTATTTGTCTTCTACTCACTTCCTCTACAAGACCTTGAGCCGGACACTTCTCTGAGGTCCTGAAACAGTTGTCCTATGTCACTATTCAGGGTTATAATGAGTGTTTATTAGGAAAGTACGGGAGGACCAGTAAGATGGCTCGGTGAGTAAAAATACTGCAAACCTTGGAGCCAGAGTTTCGATGCCTGAAGCCCATGCAGAAAAGTTATGGGAGTTTCCCAGAAGTGTGTGGGCTAACTAGCCTGGAATCCATAGCCCAGCAGAGAGAGGAGAGAGAGATTGCCTCAAAATCAAGGCGAGAGAAGACACCGGTCCCCAAAACTTTTCCTCTGACTTCCACACAGGCACTGTGGCTCAAGTGCACCTGCTCTCTCTCTCTGTCTCTCTCTCTGTCTCTCTCTCTGTCTCTCTCTCTCTCTCTCTCTCTCTCACACACACACACACACACACACAGGTTAATAACAATAAAGCAACTTTAATTTTAAGAATTGCTAAAGTGTATGAAATAGGTAGCCTTGTTTTCTGGGGGTAAATAATTCTCATATTTTGTCAAAACTTCTAGCTGCTTACACCCCAAATTCAGTCACTCACCTCATCTGACCAGATCTTTGTTTTCTTGTTTTGCTTTGTTTGTTTTGTTTTCCTCAACGGCACTGGACACACCAGACAAGAACTAATTCTGGGGACTTCTAAGTGCTCATTTCAACACGTTACTCGCACCAATTCATTTAAATTCCACAGTTGTCCTATAAGATATCATAGATGGGTAAAATAAGGCATGGAGAGGCAAACAAACAAAAAAACAACACTATGAGGGGTTAGAGTTTGAATTTAAGCAACTGGATCTAAAATCTGAGCTCTTGGCTACTAAATTCTGTGTGACTCGGCATCATGATTTAACCCCCTCATCGCTTTTCTGCACCGTGATCCCCTTGGGCAGTTCAGTGAAGGTCACAGAGTTCACCTCGAAATAACACTTGTAAATACCCTAATAAAATACATAAAGTTGTAGATTAATTGTAAAGAGAATACATTGTATCAAAAATGATTATTTAAAAATTTTTTGAGGGAGGATCTCACTGCATAGTCCCGGCCTGGATGGAACTCTGCTGTAGAGACCAGGCTGCCCTGAACTTTGCAGTAATAATCCCGCTTCTGCCTTCTATGTGCTGGGATCAGTAAGGGTTTCAATGTTTTAAGTGGACTATTTAAATGTTTCCTTTAAAAAACTAATTGTAGGCTGGGCTCACACCTTTAATTCCAGCACTTGGGAGGCACAGGCAGGCAGATCTCTGTGAGTTCAAGGTCAACCTGGTGTAGGAAGCAAGTTTCAGGACAGGTTCCAAAGCTACACAGAGAAATCCTGTCTCAAAAAACAAACAAACAAACAAAAAAAGCAACAAAAAATAGTGTATTAACCCATATGGTACCCACTAAATATCAAGACCTCCTGCAACTGAACTGTCTAGTAACTTCTGTCATTTGGTGACAATGCAGGAACACACACACACACACACACACACACACACACACACACATGCACACACATGCATGCACACACATAATAATATAAAAACACCGTCTTTTTTTGTTATCCAAGTTTCCAATGTGCTGAACGGTTGTGCTTTTGTAACTTCTGACTGGAAATGCCAAATATGAGACTTAGCATCATAAAGATAAAGATGCAAGTGGTTCCCATGCAAAGACCCCGGCCGCTGAATTCTATCTACCCCAGTGCTCTCTGGCAGGCTCAGTTTAGTCACCTGACTTTAAGATGCAGGTAGCAGAAAGCTCTTGTTGACACGGTGTTCTGAGAAAGATGACTCTTTGTCTCCTACTACATCACTTGGTGGTTTAACTTGCTGTAGGAGAACACAGCAAAGTTCAAATATTAAAAAAAAGAAGAAAGAAAGAAAAAGAGGAGAGAGAGAGAGAGAGAGAGAGAGAGAGAAGGAGGGGGGAGGGGGAGAGAGAGAGACAGACAGACAGACAGACAGACAAGACAGACAGACAGAGAAAAAGAAAATGAAAAATCGGTCTTTTTCTGGTTGTGACCTGGGGCAATACACCCTTCTCGTTAGGCTTCATCATCAAAACAGTTTAGCCTGCTGCTGTGAACCCGAAGTTCATTACTCGATGAGTGAACAGAGCTTTAAAATCAAGCTAGCTTTCTCCAAAAAGTATCGCTTGTCTTGCTTGTATGTCCTCAGAATGTAAGCCCAGGCTTCCATTCTGTTAGCGACCTGTAGGTTTTGTCCTACGCAACCACTAGATGGCGCTGACTGTTTGAGTTTTTCTTAGCGCCTGACACTGTCTTTAGCGCTCCACCCCCAAAACCGAATTTGGGATTGAGAAAGATTATCTGGCAACTTTACCCATAAACACTGGGTTGACATCTCTTTCTGAAATGAATTAAAGCTTTTTTTTTTATTATTCTGGTTTCTATCTTTTAAAGGCCATTACATCGTGGTGTTCTCCCGCTGATTCTCCGGGGCTTTCTCAAGTCCTATTAGAACTTCAGCGATTCAAGATGTTTCACGGCAGTCAGAACTACCCCCTCTCAAACATCCCGTGCTTTTACGTAAAACTATGGGCCATGGAAGCTTCCATACCACTCTGGGCACTTGCGAGAGAAGCAATTTTAAGTTAGTTTTTAAAAATGGCTGTATTAAATGTCGTCCTGTCGGAGGAGCCGCATGCGTGTTCAGCATGGCTTCAGAGAAACCACATTTACGGGCTGAGGCATCCGTCCTGGGTCATAAATAGGACAAGGGCTACACTCAGTAAAAGATTAAATTAAACACACTCCTTGGCGCTGTGGGCTTTGTGAATGTATTTTTTTTTAAAGGAGCAATAAAATGTAACTGTGTTTTAAAACTGTCTCCTGAAATAAGGGCGCTCATCGCAAAGCCAGCTGAAGTAACATCCAAGCAAGAAGCACCGTGCAGACACATTCCTAGAGGAGCAGAAGTCCCGCTAATGAGTTTCCTTCATACTTCCTGTTTTCTCTAAGTTTGCACATTGTATACAAGATGGCAAAAAATGATAGGAGCTGGGGAGACGGCTCAGCAATTCAGAGCACCGACTGCTCCTAGAGAGGACCCGGGTTTCTTCTCCAGCACCCACATGGCAGCTTACAATGTTCTGTAACTCCCGTTCCAGGGGATCTGACATCCTCTTCTGGCCTCTACAGGCAAAGTCTGCATGTGGCTCATGTACCCACACAGAGACCAACATTTATATACATAAAATAAAAATAAATTTATTTTAAAATGCCATAAAAACAAGCCAGTGGATCTAAGCTACTGTATTTAGCATTTAGATTAGGAAAAAAAAAAAAGAATCTTGATGATTAGCATTGAGGAACCAGTGTCCTCCCTCTGTGTCTTTTTAGAAATCCCCACCAGGGCTGGGCATGGTGACTCATATTTATAACCCAAGCACTCAGAGCCTGAACGAGGAGGGTCCCAAGTCCAAGGCCAACCTGACCTACATAGTGAGATACTACCACAAAATATCAAAGAGTTGTCAGGGGCTATGGGATGGTAAGGTAGGGTGAGGAGGGAAAGAAAAGGAGGAGGAAGGGTGGACGAGGAGAGAGAGAGGAAGAGGAAGATGACCATTGGAGCTATGACTCACAATAGCGCTTGCTCTAAACGCTTACACCTCTGCTTCTGTCCAAAGTCAAGCTTGTGCTGGCTTACTTTAATCTAAATTTTTATCCCGGAATATACCAACCTTCCCAGTGTTTAATCGCATCCTCCTATATCAGGGCTGGAGAGATGGCTCAACCATTGAGAGCACTGGTTGTTCTTCCAGAGGACTTGGGTTCAGTTACCAGCAACCACATGGCGGCTCACAGCTGTCTGCAACTCCAGTTTTATGCCAATGCACATGAAATGAAGTTAAATAAGTTTTTTTTTTTTTAAAGAATGTCAAAAGCACAGGCTTCTAATGACGTGGATTTTCCTTTCTGACAAGAGAAGATGGGAGACTCTGTGTTGCTTAGTGTGAGCCAGCACTCTTCCAGTCTAGTACAGGGGCGTGAGGTGCTTATGGGGAAGAGCAGACAGGGACAGAGAATGAACTGGCAATAGATAACCGTTTTTTAAAGAAAATTAGAGGTGTTAGCGCAAGGTATTGAACCCAGGACCTTGCGTTACTAAAGGAACACTCTCTCTACCTAAGCTAGACCCTTTTTACTTTTTACCTTCAGGTAAGGTTTCAGTAGTCACCCAGGCTACCAGACTGCTTTGAACTCGCTCGGGAGCCAACAATAGCTTTGTAGGTTTGATTCTCCTGCCTCAGTCTTCCCACAGCCGGAAAGTCAGCAGCTATCAGATCTGGCTCAAATCTTAAAATTCTTAAATGAATGAAATTAGGCCAGACCAAAACTTGTCTCATTTCCCTGTGTGTCTACTTCCTGCCGAAGGGCTGGATATTTTCACAAATGCTCCAGCCAGAGTGCCAAGGCCCAGAGCGATCCTTCACGTAACTACCACTGGTGGTACTACCATAGGTGGTAGCATTTCATGCCCGTGAGGAGATTCTCCTCTTTCCTGGACAGGAGATGAGGTGATCGGTCCCAGAATGCAGCTGATGCTTTGGTTACAGCAGTATTTGAAATGTTGTGAGAGGCACTTCTGTCTAGAGAGACCAGAGAAAGGGGCCAGCTCAGTCTACGAGTCAGGGTGTTAGGGGTGACCACCTTCCATTTCTAACACAGTCGTCTTCCTAATTGCTTGTTTGTGCCTTTCCCAAAAAAATTGCTACCTTTGGGTCTGCATGTGGGTGAGATATTTCCCAAAGTTCACCTGGGTGAGTTCTTTTTAAGCCTTTTGTTTTCAATTACATCCGTCCTTCTTCTGCTCAAATTACGTACAAGCCACAGACTTGCTGACTTTTGCCAAATGGGCATGATAAACAGTAATGAAAGTAATAAAGATCTCACCAGACTCAAAATCCAGAGCGTTTATTATCCAACAGAAATATCTTTCTCTCCTCTTCCCTCCCTCCTTCCGTCTCCCTCTCTCTGTTTCTCTCTCTGTCACTCTGTGTGTGTGTGTGTGTCTGTCTCTCTCTGTGGTGTGTGTGTGTGTGTGTGTGTGTGTGTGTGTGTGTGTGTATCTGTCTGTCTGTCTTTACAAATGCCACAAAAACATTTTATATTCCAGGACTTCTCTTTCTTTGGGAGACCCCCTTTACTGGGATTAGCTAGACATTTTCTAAACAATTTTTTGGATATGCCCTCAAATCTTTTCTTCCTCCAGGCTTTTTCACGCGGGCCACTTGCATCATTAGACCAGCAGTCAATTAATGCTGAGCCTGGCTCCCCTAGATCCTAACAGAACGCTCCAGGATGATGGTAATGACCTCACTGTGGCCTGCTTCAGCCTGACAATTGAATCTGCCATTTACCTAAGCGAGCGCCAGGAGGAGAGCGTGTACTCCGTTTCAGGAAACACAGACTGATTTGTTCAGGTGTGCGTAGTGGTTTCTCAACTGCCTAGGCATTCCAGTTCGACAAGATGTTCCAGGAAAACAGAATTTTGGAACCAGTCAAGGGGAGACTGCTTAATTACTCTCAGGTGGTCCGAACAGGCCCGACAAGAACATGGCCTCAGCTCCCCCAACAACCAAGGGTGCATAGAATAGGAAGCCCCGTTTTGAAGGGTAACATGGGGAAGGGGAAGAGAGGAACGGGGCGGGGTACGTTTCACAACAGAAGTGACTGGAAAGTTCCAGAACGAAGTCATGGGCAAAGAAGGAAAGTGCGAGGCGGAGGGCATAGCAACCCTGTACCCCATCTGTCTCGGATTCCTGGAGATCTTATCGCGGCCTGTCCCTGAGAGTTTTCTCTCTGCATTCCTGCCTCGCTCCTGCCACCTTCTATTACTTTATCTCTCACTTGAAAAGGTTTCCTTCTTTAACGATCTGCGGCATTTCTACTAATGAATCCCGTCCAATTTTCGTCGAGCTTGCAAGTTAAGTCTGCCTTACAACTATTTTCGCCTTCGTTTTTTCTCTAAATAAACACAAGCAAGTTAGGGTGTCCTGGGAGAGAGCCACCGAGGGACGGCACAGCCTAGCTCTGGTGAGCCGTTCAGTTACATTCCAAAAACTGTAGTCCATTTCCAAACTTTCAAAGCTACATTTTATTTTGTAAAAAAAAAAAAATCACTCTCCTCCCAGCTACGGTTCAAAATTGAATCCTATTCTGAACTATTCTGAAGGATTATTAAGGGCCAAAGAAAGAGAATTCGAATTCCAGGACCTGATTCCAGGGTCCCTGGAAGAAGGTCAGCTTACCAAGTTACTGATTTTTAAGTGAGAGAGAGAGACAGAGACAGAGAGAGAGACAGAAAGAGAGAGAGAGAGAGAGAGAGAGAGAGAGAGAGAGACTCACAGAGAAAGAGAGTGGGGGAGAAAAAGAGAGAGAGAGAGAGAGAGAGAGAGAGAGAGAGAGAGAGAGAGGATATCTGAATTTATGTACTGAGACGCAGACAGAAAAGTCTTGCAGTGAGTGGGAAAGAAGAGAAACACATCAGCAGGGTAGAGGGAGGCATTCTCATCCCTGGCCAGGATTCCTCCCTCCCAGATTTATCAAGAATAAGGTTCCAAAGAAATCAGAGCTAGCTGAGATATACTGCCCTCACTAACCGGTCTGTCTGAGGTAGAGAATGTGTGCACAAACTACTTTGACTCTTTGACATATAAGAAAATCGCTTTAGGTCTAAGAACAGATTAAATTCACAAGAGCGTTCTCCTCCCCTACATTCTGCCAAACAACTGGCTTAAATGACTTTTTTTCCACTGCTCTCTGAGTATAGGACAGATAATCATACACATATTACGAGCACAAAAGAAAGGGAATGACGCCTGGAGAACACGGATAAGGTTGAGCCAAAGCCCACAGCACTGTTGCTTTGCTACTAAAGGGCAAAGAAGCCCTGGAAAATAGAGCAAAGGCATTCAGCATTGCAGCACTGGATCTCAGCCAAAACACCAAGCACTGTTTTCTTTACAACATATTAATAATATTTGTTATTTACCTTACAAGGACATTTTAAAGAATAAAGCAGTGGTCTGAACCCACAGGCAAGAGAAGCTTAGTAGGTGCAAAATTTTGTAATAGTGGCTATTTCCATATCAAGATTTCATTAGCCCAGTTTAGATTTATACACCATCCTTTATGTTGCCAAAAGAAGAATACAGTAATCTGCTGGGAGAAAAAAAGGGGGGGTGAGGGGTTGGGAGGATATTTGAATTCATTTCTAAAATAAGAGAAACATTTCACTCATTCAAACAACGGGAAAATTTGGTCCTAAGCAGAATTCTATACAGCTGATGTTGACACTGAGGTCTTTTAATTAGCATTTACCATCAGAGAAGCTGTTTAAAATAGATTTTTAAGACTCCTAATAAAATTACTTGCAGTATAAAAATGCTTCTAATACAAAGATGTTTAACAAAACATTTTATAGTGGTTGGGGAGAAATCTACTATCCCTTAATAACTTGGTAAATTCTGTCACAAATTCACTCTTTATTGCATGCTTCAAAACATTGTGTTTCTTTCCCAAAAGTTAGTGGAGAAAAATGCCTGTAGTGTAATGTGATCTTGGAAGCAGAATGCTATTTACATACTAGAAAACGATGTGTACAGTATCTCTGCACAGATGCTACAAGATTAACATGGGTGAAGAAAAACAGTCAACGCAAAAATAATCATTATCATGCTAGAATGAGATGGAAGGGGTTTCTCTCCGGTTAATGTTATCCATTCACTTTGCATTTTTCCACTTTTAAAAGGAAATGTAGGGCTATAGCTCTGTGACAGGAGACTGCCCAGCATGAGTGGCGTTTAATCCCCAGCACTACAAACAAAACCAGACAGAAACAAAACGAAAAACGTTTAGTCCCTAAATCACGGGGGAAAAAAAGAAACAAGAAGCATTTTGAACATGGGAGCTAGAAATCATCTCCCTATCCGAAAAGTAGCCAAACCGAAAATGACTTCTCTTCCTGGAAAGTCCAGCTGCGAAAACAGCATCTAACCTGGAGACCGCGGGCTGGATTCAGGTGAAGTTTCTGATTGATCTGGGCTGCAGCGTCCTGCCCTGGTTTCAGTTACTGTCGTTGAAAAACCACCTCCAGGTTGTAGGAAAATGAGAAAGGGGAAGCTTGGGCTTCTGAAGAAAGACTTGAAAAGTTAAATATGTTTCGTCTGGGACAAAGATTCCAATCTGATCTCATTTCAGTGTTTGGATACTGGCAGCAGATACACTGGGCCCAACGAGGTGACCTGTCCTGTCCACTCAGAAACGATAGGAAACTGCAAAAAAGAGGGGGCTACATTAGAAAGAATTCCTCTCAGGGATAATTAGAGGTTTATTCCAGTTTTAGTCTGAGTGACAGGATTACAGTCCCCTTCCCATCTGTAATTCGGGGAGAATAATGTCTGCCATATACATCTTAATGACTACAACATCTGTAAAATCCGTTGTACCTTTGAGCTCTTCAGATGAAAGATGCTATGTGAGGGCAAAGGATTACTGTTATTATTTTTGTCTCTTGTCTTCCCGATTGCAGGGAGTCCTCCTGGTGACATTTATGAGACCCTCCAGCCAGCCAGCTGCTCCGTCACGTGGAGCTCCGTGATATTTTAAATCCTTCAGGTGGTGCTGATTGGATGCAGAACAAGAGACTCTGGGATGTAAATTGTTTGTCCTGAAGGAAGTGGAGGTAGTCACAGCATTTGTCCAGAGCTCAGGGATCAAGGCTTTTCCTAAAGTTGACTTCAATGGGTTGACCTCACAGCCGCGGCATGTTTGATGGCTCTTGTGTTTCCATTGCTTTTGAACATCCTCGGATGTCCGGCTCTTAGGCACCATTCTCCTCCTGTCTTTTGTGATTTATGAGTTTGCATTTCGATTCAACCAGCACACGTGAGGTGCCTCTTCTGTGGGTACCTGGGAGAGGATATTTCCGGGCTTTTGATATACATTATCGTCTCAATTTTTGTTTTGTTCTAATTCTCAACAAAACCTTTTCCTTATTAAACAATGGCATAGGCTTACTTTTTAGTATTTTATTTTGGGTGTTTGTGTGTGCTTAAGTGTGAGGGTGGGCATGTGCCATGGCACACTCGTGTAGGTCAGAGGACAGCTAGTAGGAGTTGGTTCTCTACCTCCATATGGGTTTCCCTTCCACCGTGTGGGTCCAGGTTAAAGGCTCTCAAGCTACAGGGCTTGGCAGCAGACGCCTTTTCCTATTGCATCATCTCGCTGGCCCTACATGGGCTTTGTCTTTTATTTTTTTTTAACTTGGAACATGCAAGAAAGTTTTTAAGATTTGAGGGAAAAAACCATAAATTTACAAATCTCAATATTTTAAACAATCACTGTGATTGAGGACTGAGTCTACTCCTTCTCGGGATTTATCTCTTTTTACTGTGTGTGTATAGCTATAGAGCGTCCTTCAACTCAACGTTGTTTTATAAATATTTTTGTTGATTCGAAGCCTTTCTGCACAAATGCAACTAAACAGAGTGGCTGGCTGGACGGCCTGTCCTGGAGGGGCCACAGGCCTTCACACTTACCCTTACCTTACTTTGGTACCTTTTGCACCTGAGATGAATACATTTACAGATGTATTATTTAGAAGACATTTACTCTGGATCTCTTGATGTTTTCTTGGTGCTGAAGTCAATGAGATGGAGAGAGCAGATGATCTTACTGATGCTACAGATGAGAGAGACCCAGAAGGACGAAGTTACCTGGTCCAGGTTCAGACATAAGCAAGATGAAAAAACAGAAGCCCAGTGTCAAGCTGCATCCTGCCTCAGTCTCTCCCATGACAAACTCTCTCTTTTATTTATCTATTTCCATACTGGTACATACTGTATGCCGAACACACTCTCCTCATAACCTGCTCTCCCTGCCTTGTCTTCCCAATTGCTCCCTTTGACCTTTTAGACAATTCCATTCTACTTTCACTTAATATATGCATGCATCATTGTGTGTGATCATATAAAATCTAGGCACCACAAAAGATAAAAAGCATAATAATTGTTTATTTTATTTTTTTTTTAAAAAACTACATCCCATGTCTTGACTTCAGTGAGCAACATCAAATACTGAACTTCTGGATGATTTTATTGTATTCCACAATGATGATCCAGACGGAGACTAATTGGGGAGTGGGGTCCCTTAAATAAAAGCAAGTAGACTGTAGGGATTCATAAGATGATGGCATCACTGCCCCTTCCTAAACACTTGCACCCATGTACACTGCCCCTACTTGATTCACTATCAAGCTGGGGCTTAGAGAAAGCCAGCAACTTATTAGGACCTCTTGAGAGCACACAAACTAATTCCTTTTCGGCTGTGTCACATGGCACAGAGTCACTGCGATCTGTCATGTTCCAGCGCTTTATGGATGGTTCCAGCATATCATTTTTTTTTCCTCATTGCTCTGTGATAATTGTCTGACTCTTGCATCTGAGTTTACCAGCATTCTATATTTATAGTGTTGACCTGAAAGATCATTTCCCTTCCTTAGAACTCATCAAATGTCTGGGAAAACAAATGTCAAGGAAACTAGCATCAAAGCCCATCCCTGGGAGAGCCATGGCAAAGGCTTCATACATAGGATCCAATCGACTCTCCCAACAACTCTGATAGGTAAGGACTATTATTTTACTTTCTTCCCTTTTAGTTTTGGGCAGTGTCATACATATGTACAATATAATGTCATTAAATTCATCCCCAATTACTCTCTCTTGTCCCCTTCCTTTCCTTCTTTTTTTTTTTTGTCCATGAGGTTTTTTCTTTTATTTTTTATTGACTTTTATTGAGCTCTACATTTTTCTCTGCTCCCCTCCCTGCCTCTTTCCTCCCATTCATCCCTCTCTCAAGGTCCCCATGCTCCCAATTTACTTAGGAGATCTTGTCCTTTTCTACTTCCCATGTAGATTTTATCTATGTAAGTCTTTCTTAGGGTCCTCATTGTTGTCTAGGTTCTCTGGGATTGTGATTTGTGGACTGGTTTTCTTTGCTTTATGTTTAAAAACTACTTATGAGTGAGGACATGTGATAATTGTCTTTCTGGGTCTGGGTTACCTCACTCAAAATGATGTTTTCTAGCTCCATCCATTTTCCTGCCAATTTCAAAATGTTGTTACTTTTTTTCTGCTGCGCAGTACTCCATTGTGTAAATGTGCCACATTTTCCTTATCCATTCTTCCATCAAGGGACATTAGGTTGTTTCCAGGTTCTGGCTATGACAACCAATGCTGCTATGAACATAGTTGAGCACATATCCTTGTGGCATGGTTGAACATCCTTTGGATGTATACTCAAAAGTGGTATTGTTGGGTCTTAAGGAAGGTTATTTCCTAATTTTCTGAGAAATAGCTATACTGATATCCAAAGGGGCTGCACCAGATTGCATTCCCACCAGCAATGCATAAGTGTTCCCTTTTTCCCATAACCTCTCCAGCATAAGTTGTCATCGGTGTTTTTGATCTTGGCCATTCTTACAGGTATAAGATGGAATCTCAGAGTTGTTTTGATTTGCATTTCTCTGATGACTAAGGATGTTGAGCATTTCCTTGGGTGTCTTTCAGCCATTTTAGATTCCTCTGCCGAGAGTTCTCTGTTTAGGTCTACACTCCATTTTTTTCCCATTGGATTATTTTTCTTTTCATGACCAATTTCTT
The DNA here is from genome assembly GCF_982192425.1 of Myodes glareolus. NCBI lineage: Eukaryota > Metazoa > Chordata > Mammalia > Rodentia > Cricetidae > Myodes > Myodes glareolus. Next base: position 20,333,113 of record NC_142026.1, read on the forward strand.
GAGTTCTTTGTAAATTTTGGAGATCAGACCTCTGTCTGATGTGGGGTTGGTGAAGATCTTTTCCCATTCTGTAGGCTGTTGTTTTATATTGCTGATCATGTCCTTTGCTTTACAGAAGCTTTTCAGTTTCAGGAGGTTCCATTTATTAACTGTTTATCTCAGTGTCTCTGCTGTTGAGGTTATATTCAAGAAGTGGTCTCCTGTGCCAATGCATTCAAGTGTACTTCCCACTTTCTCTTCTATAAGGTTCACTGTGGCTGACTTTATGTTGAGGTCTTTGATCCATTTGGACTTGAGTTTTGTGCATGGTGATAGATATGGATGTATTTTCATTCTTCTACATGCTGTTATCCCATTATGCCAGCACCATTTGTTAAATATACTTTCTTCTTTCCATTTGATATTTTTTGCTTCTTTATCAAAAATCAAGTGTTCGAAAGTGTGTGGATTAATATCTGGGTCTTTGATTTGGTTCTCTTGGTCCTTCAGTCTGTTTTTATGCCAATACCAGGCTGTTTTCAGTACTGTAGCTCTGTAGAAGAGTTTGAAGTCAGGAATTGTGATGTCTCCAGAAATACTTTTATTGTACAGGATTGTTTTGGCTGTACTGGGGTTTTTGCTTTTCCATATGAAGCTGAGCACCATTCTTTTGAGGTCTGGGAAGAATTTTGCTGGGGTTTTGATGAGCATTGCATTGAATCTGTAGATTGCTTTTGGTAAGATTGATATTTTCACTATGTTAATTCTACCTACCTACACAAGAGCATGGGAGATCTTTCCAGTTTCTGGCGTCTTCTTCAATTTCTTTCTTCAAAGATTTAAAGTTCTTCTCATACAAGTCTTCCACTTGTTTGGCTAGAGTTACTCTGAGATATTTTATGCTGTTTGTGGCTATTGTGAAGGGTAATGTTTCTTCGATTTCTTTCTCAGCCCATTTATTATCTGAGTACAGGAGAGCTACTGATTTTTTTGAGTTAATCTTATATCCTGTTACATTACTGAAAGTGTTTATGAGTTGTAAAAGTTCCTTGGTAGAATTTTGGAGTCACTTACGTAAACTATCATATCAGCAAATAGTGAGAGTTTGACTTCTTGTTTTCCAATTTGTATCCCCTTGATCTCCTTTTTGGTGAGCTAAGACCTCAAGAACTATATTGAATGGATAAGGAGAGAGTGGACAACCTTGTCTTGTTCCTAATTTCAGTGGGATCGCTGTGAGGATCTCTCCATTTAGTTTGATGTTGCTTGTTGGCTTGCTGTATGTTGTATTTATTATGTTTAGATGTGTTCCTTGTGTCCCTGCTCTATCCATGATCTTTATCGTAAAGGGATGTTGTATTTTGTCAAAAGCTTTTTCAGCATCTAATGAAATGATCATGTGGTTTTTATTTTTCCGTTTGTTTATATGGTGGATTACGTTGACAGATTTTCATATATTGAATCATCCCTGCATCTCTAGAATGAAACCGACTTGATCATGGTGGATGATGGTTCTGGTGTGTTCTTGGATTTGATTTGCCAGTATTTTATTTAGTATTTTTGCATCAATGTTCATGAGTGAGATTGGTCTGTAATTCTCTCTCTTAGTAATGTCTTCATGTGGTTTGGGTATCAGGGTAATTTTAGCCTCATAAAAAGAGTTTGGCAATGCTCCTTCTGTATATATTTTGTGGAACAATTTGAGGAGTATTGGTATTAGTTCTTCTTTGAAAATCTTGTAAAATTCTGAGCTGAAGCTATCTGGTCCTGGGCTTTTTTTGGTTGGGAGACTTTTGATGACTATTTCTATTTCTTCAGCAGTTGTGGGTCTGCTTAATTTGCTTATCTGCTCTTGATTTAATTTTGGTAAGTGATAGTTATCCAGAAAGTTGCCCATTTCCTTTAAGTTTTCCAATTTTGTGGAGTACAGTTGTTCCTCATGGTACAGTCAGTGCCACAGTTCTAGTTTCCCCTTTGGTCACTCTGTGTTCCTGGAGGTCGCTCAGCACACCTGGGGTTTGCTCTGCTCCTGTGGAGTTTGCTGTCTCAGGCCTGCTCTCATCTAGGTTGCTGGCTCAGACCTGTTTCTGTAAATATCCCTGGTCTGGATCTGTTCCTGCAGAGATTCCTGGCTTGGGGTTAGTCTTGCAAAGGTCTCTGGCTCCGATATTTTTCCTCAGAGGTCCCAGACTCGGGTGTGCCCAGACACATAGAGATCCTGGCTCAGATCTACTCCCTCAGAGATCCCAGACTCATACCCAGACCCACAGAGGTTTCTGGTTACTGCCTATTCCCTCAGAGGTCCCAGACCAATGTTCCCAGAACCGCAGAGGTCCTGGCTCAGGCCTACTCTCTAAGAGTTCCCAGACAACCAGAGATCCTGGTTTAGAGCTAGTTCCTCAAAGGTCCCAGATTCACATCCAGACCAGCAGTGGTCTCTGTCTCTGGCCCACTTACCCAGCAGTTGCTCCCCTGTACCTGCTCCTGTGGAGTTTGCTGTCTTAGGTCTGCTCCAGCCCAGGTCGCTAGCTCGGTCCTGACTCCTCAAACGTCCCTGGTATGATCCACTCCTGCTCCCATGGAGCTCGCTGCCTCAGGCCCACTCCAGCCTAAGTTGCTGGCTCAGTCCCATTCTTGTGTAGCTTGCCTCCTCAGGCCTGTTCCGGCCTAGGTCACTGGCCTAGTAGAGCATTTCAGAATTTCTAATGCTCCAGGAAGCCCTAAAGAACTCAGCCCCTCATCATTAGCTTTTGGATTCCTTGGGCCATCCAAAAGCAATTTTTTTTTTACCAGTTTTGGAGGTCTGCATGAGACATCCAACAGATTCAACAATCAGTGATAGGTACACATCTCCCCCACAGAAACTCTGTGGCTATACTTCAGCCCATACCCTTCTTAGGTGAGGCAGTCATATCTTGCCTCCTCTGTCTGGGTGACAGCTATGGACTCCATTCATCTGTTCTTTTTATTGTTTTTATTGCGCTATATACTTCACCCCTTCCTTCATCCCATCAATTCTCCCTGTGGCTACACTGTTAAAGAGGGTGATGTCTCCTGCCCCTCCGTAACCTTTCACAGTCAGGAACTGCTCAGGAAGTGATGGAGCTGCCGGGGCACTTTCCTTACCCAGGAGGCGATGTAGAACAGCCCAATCTTGTGTACGTATCCTTAATTTTACTTTCAGTTTTTTACAAATTACAGTGGTGAGAGGGTAAAAAAGAACAAATAACTTGCCAAAGAATTAGGAAGTTGGGCATTCTAGGGAGGCCACGCTGACCCTTAAACATCAATGACCCCACTGTACTTCATTGTGCCTTCACTCCTAAAGTGTCTTTTGATGAATGCACTTTCCTTAATCTCAAAGAAAAAGTAAATGCAGGATTTTCAACCCTGTTTGCAAAAGAAACTAAAGTAACCCTAAGCTTAGAATCAAGTGGCTAGAGTAATTGCTATGCATTGAATGTCTGTGCACACACACACACACACACACACACACACACACACACACACACACATCCTGTGTTAAAACCAAATCCCTGATGGGGTGTTAATAGGAGATAGAGCCCTTGAGTGTTACAGGGTTGTGGAAGTGAAGCACTTAGGAGTTGGATCAGTGCCCATCAAAAGGGCCAACTGGGGCCAGAGATCATTCCCCTTGCCAAGTGGGGACACAGCAAAAAGGACTCGTCCATAAACCAGGAAGTGGACACTCACCAGGATGCAAATCTGCAAGTTCCTAGATTTTGTTCTTCCAGCCTCCAGAGCTGCAAGAACTAAGTTTTTGTTGCTTAGAAACCACTCAGTTTGTAGTACTTTGTTACAGAACTACAAGGGAACTTAGGACACTAAGAAAAAACTCTCAGTTTCAATCTGGTCTCATGTATACTGTTAGGTGAGATGAGAGATAGACAGATGGAAGACAGACAGACAGACAATAGAATGACAGACAGGTGGGTAGGGTGGATGGATAGACACAGATAGATAGTTGGTAGATATAATAAAAGCAAATGGATAGAGGTGGAGATACAGGCAGAATATTGATAGATATGCAATCTTATCGTCTGTTTTAAACCAGTTCAGAAATCAGCCATGAATTTTGGCTGTGGTATCTCTACATACAAACAGCAAAGGACTAGAAGGTAAAGAGCTCTACAATAAAAGCATACTCTTCGTAGTCTTCCTCGCTTCACAAGTCAAAGCCCTTTAATTCCTGACCCCTGATGTAATAAGTAGTATATTGGTCAAGTTCCTACTTCAGCGAAACAAGACCATATAAAGAAAATCAGACAGAACGATTGAAGCCAACAAAGAAACAATTGAGGCCATAAGATAATTGTTGCACAAAGATAGATTGAATTTCATCTTTGCAAGGAAAGATAACTGCCCTCTGCTCGCCTTTTCCTTCTAACTGCTGGATCTCTAGGTTCTTAGCCCCAATGCCTGTGAGACTTGACACAACCTTTCAACTAATTATCTGATCTAAATGTCATCAAACTACTCCACTAGCCATGAACATCACCATCCCGGGTATGTGTGTTGTGGTCAGTGACTGCCTTCCAGGATAGTCCTTTTCTGTCTTTTTCCACCTTACATTTTGAGGCAAGGATTCTCAATGAACATAGCGCTTCCCATTTGGGCTGGTCTGGCTGGCCAGCATGCCCCCAGTAATGTCTCTGTTTCTGACTCCTTCCCACCTCATAAAACCCAGCACCAGAGTCACAAGGGGGCGGGGACACCACGTTCAGCTTCTACCGGTGTGTTTGGGATCTGAATTCAGGATCTTCTGTTTGCAAGAATGTTACCTCCTGAGCCACCACTCCCGCCCGTCCGCATCATCTTTGCAATCATTCTACATATAGGTGAAAATGAAGCTATCTACGGTCTCCAGTGCTTCCTGAATTCATGAGTCCTTGCAGCAAAACGTCATTTCTGCAGGGCACTGGCTCATTTCTCTAGGTTCTTCTCATCGACTCTCATCCCTTGTCCCCACTACATGGACTCTACTTTCCAGTCTTCAAAAGTCCCAAGGAAAAAGAGAAGGAGGTGAGGAAGGAAGATGGTCAAAGTTTGGGGGCACACACCACAGGCTATCCTGTTCATTAAACATCTCAAACAGGTCCAGAGATTTCTTTCATTGTCTGGGAATTTCATACATGCATGTAATGCATTTTGATGAGGTCCAACCCTTTTCCCTTCCTCCCGACCCCTCCCTATCATTCTCAAGACTTTTCCCTCTCAACTTCATGTGTTCTTTTTGCTGTTGTTTTTGAACGCCCATTGAGTCCACTTAAGCCTGTATGTGCATGGGTGTAAGACCATCTACTAGCTCATAGAAAGCCTTTCAGGCATCATATCCCCAAAGAAAACTGGCTTTCCTTCCCCTAGAAGCTATCATTTGGCAACAGCTCCTTAGTCAGGATGGTACTTCATGAACCTCTCGCTAACTCATGTGGGGATTTTTGCCTTAAGTTGATATTTACATGCAATCACAGTCATTGTGTGTGTTTTGTGTGTGTGTGTGTGTGTGTGTGTGTGTGTGAGATGTCATGTCATGTTATGCCAGGGTGCTGTTTCATCTGGCAAATACTTTCTCCTTGTAGACATCTGCTATTTCTGGGTATTAGTGATCGTTTCACCCACTCTTCTGTGATTATATCTGAACTTCGAGGGGACAATATAGACAACCAGTTCAGAGCTCTGCAATCTCTTTGTCTCTGCATGTTGGCCAGCTGTGGGTCTCTGTCTTAACTGTCATTGACTGTAGGAAGAAGCTTCTCTAATGAGGGCTGAGAGACGTGAGGCAGGATGGCAGAAACAGATTTATCGAGGCAAGTGAGGAGCAGCTACAGACCTTAGTAACAGGACTGACAGACAGAGGAGGCAGGAGGAAGAGCAACATCATTATGCAGAGGTAGCAGGGCTTGCAGCATGCAGTGACCTCCCGAGAGCAGCAGGAACACACTGTGCTGGTTCTGTCCTGGCACCTCTGATCCCTCTCACGGCCAAGCCATTGCCTCATTCTGCTTGCTTGCTTGCTGTCTAAACGTGTTTTCTGCTGTCAAAATAGGAGAGCGCAGACCTGGTAAAGATAAACAACAGACAGTCACTGGGATTGGGCTTCTGGAGGCTGCGAAGTTCAAGAGCAATGTGTGGGCATGTGATGAGGGTCTCCACACGGTGCTACCGTGTGATAGAAGGACAAGCGAGAGAGTAGAAGACAGAGGGCAAGAGGGGTGAGAACTCACTATAAATTCACGGACACAATGACTAACACATGTCTGCAGTGCTCCATTAGTGAGAAGAGAGTCCTTTGCGCAAGATTCTGAAGAGGACATTCAAACCACTGTAGTCTCTACGGTTGCTTTTAAGTCATTTGTTTTCTACTCTTCTTTTTCCTTTTTTAAAATTTTATTTTAAAATAAAACTATCTTTTTTTTTCATTTTACATGCCAAATCCATTTCCCACTCCCTCCCCTCCTCCTGCTCCCTCCACCTTCCCACCCCATCCCACTCCCCATCCACTCCTCAGAGAGGGTAAGGCTTCCCATGGGGAGTCAACAAAGTCTGGTACATTGCTTTGAGGCAGGGTCAAGGCCCTCCCCCACTATATCTATGCTTAGCAAGGTATCCCTCCAGAGAGAATGGGTTCCAAAGTGCCAGAACAAGCAGTAGGGATAAATCCTGGTCTCACTACCAGTGGCCCCACAGTCTGCCCCAGCTATACAACTGTCACCCACATTCAGAGGGCTTAGGCTGGTCCTATGCTGTTTCATTTGCTGTCAGGCCAGAGTTGGAAGGTTTCCATTAACTCAGGAAAGCTGTTTCAGTGGGCTGTCCCCATTATGGTCCTGACCTTTTTGCTCCATTAACACTTCAGTAAGACTTGTCTTCCTTCCCTAGCCTCTGTGTCTTCCTCCTGGAAGTGCCAACAAACCTCTTTTGGAGGATTTGCCAACCCAGATCTAGTGCTCAGTTCTTTGTCCCCATCCCGGTCTCATAAAGGATGACCTCAGAGTCCAGGCTGACAATCTATCCGGGGAAATCTCTGTGGTTCCAATAGTAGCCTCTCACTGCGGGACCGTATTCAAGATACTGATGTTGTCCAGATCACACTCCCAGCCCCTTTGCATTGTTAGCTCTCCATGACCATCATCAAGATGTCCAGACATCCCTGAGCTGTCCAGTTTCCCAGCCCTTCCCATCCGCTTCATGTTCTCTTGGTGTCTTGCTTTCTTGCGTAGTCAGCCTATGCCACATCAATCTTTACCTCAACTACTTGGTTGTCCAACTTCATGGAGAAAATGTGATGAGACTTCTGAACACATACTCCCTAAGCTTCTCATCTCTATCTAAAAGGCTATATGTTCATAAACCTCCATCAGCCAATGGGGAAATGCCCATACTTCCGCATCAGGCTAATTTCCTGATGTCACCCACCCCGAATGTTCTTGCTACATTGGTATTCTCTTATGTCTCTTTATTCTCAGTTTTTCACTTCCGTCTAACTCCTTCCTGATAGACAGTCAGTAGAACAGAAAATCTCCTGTTTAAGAACACAGTCATTTCTGCTTCTTGTTGATCAGTCTCCGCCCTTCTTCATTCTCACTCCAAGCAGATTCTTGCAAAGAATAACCTAAGATTTATTTCCAACTTCAATTCATGCATTAATCCGAGGTTCCTGTTCAAATGTGATTACAACTCATAAGGAGACTAAGAGAACTTTTGTCTGTAGGTCTGTTGGCTTGCTTGCTAACTTACTCAAGACATTACTCATGGATCCCAGTCTGGCTTCAAAATCTATGTGCAGCTTAGGATAACCTTGAACTTATGACCCTCTTGACTCTGTCTCCTGAGTGACTTACACTGTCACACTCAGTTTTTGGGATTTTGATGATCAAAGCCAGAACTTCAGCATGCTAGGTAAGCACTCCACCCATGGAGTTATGTTCCTAGCTCAAGAGCAAGAATAGCTTCTAATGAGCTACCTTGTCAATCAAGTGGAGCAAAGTCTACACAATCCTCTCCCATTCAGGTTTCCCTCAGTCCATCATAACCTGGATTCTTCCATCAGCACCATGTCCCCACCCTAGCAATGACTTCCTAAATGTCAAATCCAATGGGCACATATCATATAACTTTATAACATATGGGGACAGAGCCACACTGCCATTTGGGACCTGCTTTCCCTCTCCACGATGCCTGAGATCACTGTGTTTAGATCTTGGGACTTCCTACCAGAAAAACAAGGAGGTTAAGGGTTTGGACTCTGAGCTTCTATTCCAGTTTCAATCCTTTGCTTCTTAAACATACATTTATTTGGGAGAGGTCTTTGTGTTATGATGCTCCTATGGAGGTCAAAGAACAACCTTTGGAGAATTGATTTTTCATGACAGGGTTTCTCTGTGTAGTCCTGGATGTTATGGAACTCACTCTGGAGACCAGGCTGGCTTCAAAATCAGAGATCAGCCTACCTCTGCCTCCTGAGTGCTGGGATTAATGGTGTTCACCACCAACACCCAGCTCCCCTTTACTTCTTAATGATGTGCCCTAAGGCAATATGTTCACTGTTATCAGCCTCTTGTATGTAGTAGCATTAGGGCTACAAATCACAAGAATTTAATTTCTTTGTTATTATGAGAACAGAAATAATTAGTATAAAACTCCTACCTAAGCACACAGTGCAAATTCCATTATTGCGATCTTTAGCTACCACAGTGGCTGCTTGCTCATCCTTCAGTCTCCCCTGGAGGAGCCTTCTCTTCCCTCTCCTCTCTTTCACACCTTCCCATCTTTCAAAGATCATCTCCAGGGGAATGTTCTTAAATTTTTGAAAGTTGCACATCTTGGTAAATTTGAAATATAAAATTATATGATTGTAAAGCATGCCTCAAATAAAGTATATCTTTAAAGGGGGTCTTCAAAGCAAATGGCTTTGGGTTAGTAGGTTAGTCTCCTTCAATTTACCTACCATACCACCTCTCCTCCTCTATTCCTTTCTGGTGCTATTTCTTGTCTCCTCTCTTCAGCTGCTACTTTTTTGAGGGTAGAGACTTTGTATGAGATCTTTTCATCTTCTGCTCCTAGATTAATTCAACAAGTGAGTGAGCGGTTGAAGGCAAATCCTGCAGAAGGAAACATGTAAAAGGCTGGAAAGACAACTTAGTGTATAAGAGTACTTACCGTGCAAGCATAAGACCAATTTATTGCCTATAACCAATACCAAGATTAAAAAAAAAAGGCAAGAACAAGCATATTTATAAACTTGTAGCCATAATTGGAGGTCAGAACCAGATGAATCCTGGGAGATCGCTGGCTTCGATCAGTCAGTCTTGCCTCAACAGAAAGCTTCAGGTGAGAGAACCTGTCTCAAGGAAATAAGGCAGAGAAAATACAGGAAGAGGCAGATGGATCTCTGGGAGTTCAAGACCAGGCTGGTCTACAGAGTGAGTTCCAAAACAGCCAAAGTTACACAGAGAAACCCTGTCTAGGAAAAAAAATCCAATATGGGTCCTCTTTTATGAAGCCCTTTGGTGCTTACATTATTCTAGAAACGTTTTAAAATTGTGGATATTGTGGGTATTTATATGTTTCTGTGTCCCCAACACCTTAAGTAAAAATCTTTAAAGAGTACACCTGAGTCTTCTTTCTGCCTTTTATGTTAGATTCATGTGTTCCAAACCACCACCTCTGTTTGCGGGCTTTGTCCTTTAGAGGAAGAGTACCAGTTTGCTTTTCTTTATAATATTTTCACTTCTTTGAAAGTTCTATGCGTTTCCTCAGTGCCTTTCAGAAACTTCGTATCCTTTAGCTTTGAAATAATTGTTTCTATCTCTTACTTGTGTGGATGCGTGTGTATGAAATATGTGTGCACACATGTTCGTGTGTGTGAATGTGGGTCATGCACATGCCACAGCATGCATGTAGAGGTCAGGAAGCAGCCCCCAGGGCTTGCTCTCCCCTTCCAGCCTGTTTAAGGCAGCCTCTCCTGTTCTCTGTGGCAGATATCAGGCTAGCAGGGCCCAGGCACTTCTGGGGATTCTGTCTCCACTCTCATCTTCCTGTAAGGAATGCTGGCATTGTGGATGCATGGCACGATGTCGGTCGTTACATATGTCTGAACTCAGACCCTTGGGATGTGTAGTAAGTGCCCTAACCACTGCCATCTCCAAGTCTAAGTATTGTCTAATAGAAGCATGCAAGCACAGTAACATCTCCAAAATCAAATGTTTCCTAACACCATTTAGTATCCAAAAGTTTCACTTTATCCATTTTTATTCAAAAAGAAATGTTTCTTTATATTATGTTTCCTTGAATAATGGCCGAATCAAGTCCCACACATTTTATTGCATGGTTCTGATGCTGTTTCTTATCAGAAGTTAAAACAGTTCCCTGTCTTTCTCCATGTTGCTCATTTGTTAAAGAAACTGGATTTCTTTATTCTGTACAGTTCTTGACATTCTGTGTCTTGGGTGTTATCCAACCTGTACCCCTGCCCTTGAATTTCCTATAAACATATGGTTCAATCTAGATTATGTTCAGAATGATGACTCGACCTGGCAGCTCAGGCTTGTAATCCCAGCTACTGGAGAAATTGGGGCAAGACAACCACAAGTTCAAGCCCTGCCTGGGCTCCTGAGAAAGCTCAGATAGGTAACTTAGCAAGAACATGATTCAAAATGACATTTAAGACAAAAGGGTTGGAGCGTGGCTCCAGAGTGGAGTGCTAACCTGCATAAGTTCCTAGATTTACCCAGCAGCATTGTGGTAGGAATGTTTATCCTCCAAAGGTGGAAAATCAGTTCGCCTAGGTTTCATGAATGCTGGAAGCAGACACGAGATCTTGAGTCCCTTATAGAAGAGAGCTGTCACAGTATGGGCTGTACTCTCAGTCTCAACTGCTAGAGGGTGATAGGAGAAGGGAAACTTAGAAGATGGTGGTTCAAACGAGCAGTAAGATTTACCGTTTGGAGTTAGAACAGTGAACGCTAGCATGCTATGCTGGCTAAGTTTTACGTCAGCTTTAGCTAGAGTTGTTTTGGAAGTGGGAACCAGAATTGAGAAAACGTTCTCACCAAATTGGCCCATGAGCAAGTCTATGATACATTTTTTTTTGGTTGGTTGATAACATAGAGTCCAACCCATTGTGGCTGGGGACACCTCTGATCAGGAGGTCCTGGGGTGTACAAGAAAGCACAAGCAATGGGAAGCAAGCCAAAAAGTAGCACTACTCCATGGCCTCTGCTTCATTCCCTGGCTCCAGGTTCCTACTCTGAGTTCCTGCCCTGACTTCCCTCAGTAGTGGACTATAAGATTTAAGATGAAATAAACTCTTCCTTCTCTACATTGCTTTTGGTCATGATCTTTTTGTCACAGTAATGGAGACCCCAACTTTGCCACTTCCTACTAGATATTGTTACATGTCAGTACATAATAGTATTCATGCTATAAAATGGGCTCTTAGTAAGTAAATAAATAAATGATCTTAGTAAATAATAAATCTATTAATGGAATGTCTAATACATTCTGAGCATCTTATGCTTTGTATTACTTAGTCCCTTTAACAATCCTGTATCTTAAGTACTAGTGTCTTAGTTATTTTTCATGTCTACCATGAGAAAACCCAACTAAGCAAGTACCTTGCCTGAAATCAAGGAAGGTGCAGAGCCAGAATTATGACCTAGGTGCCAGTGGCATACAAGCACCCAGTGTGCTCCAGGGCATAAGTGCTGTTGAATACATGCAAATAGTCCTTTCTTGCTGTTGCTGCTGCAAAAAAAAATGCCTGGCAAAAGCAATTTAAGAAAGGGTTGATGTTGACTCACAGTTCAAGAGTACAGTCCATGACAGAAGGGAAATCATGGAGGTAACAACAGCCTCCTTGCATCCACACTCGAGAAACAGAGAGCAGTGGATGCCAGTACTCAGAACACCTTCTTTTTATTCAGCCAGAGACCCCAGCCCATGAAGGGGCTGCCCGCAGTTAAGATCACCCCAATCCATGCAATATAGATAATACCACACAGGCATACCCAGAGGTTAATCTAACCTCAATAACGCCTCACAGGTCTTCTAGGTGGATGTTTCTAGACATTGTCAAGTTGACGATCAAAATTAAGCATCACCATGCCTATGTGAATGAATGGATTGCCTTCTTTTCTTGGATAATGACTGTTGTATTTAGGAGATCTGACATCTCAAGCAAGAGGTATGAGAGCTGCTTCTCTTCCGTGAATGGAAGGACCATAATCTATTCCAATGACTTGTTGAATGTTTTTACAAATAAGAAAGTTCAAGTCAAAAACAACATGAACCGGGGCTGGAGAGATGGCTCAGTGGTTAAGAGCATTGCCTGCTCTTCCAAAGGTCCTGAGTTCAATTCCCGGCAACCACATGGTGCTCATAACCATCTGTAATGAGGTTTGGTGCCCTCTTCTGGCCTGCAGACAACACGCAGAAAGAATATTGTATACATGATAAATAAATAAATATTAGAAAAAAAAACCAACATGAACCTAAGTGACATGCCCAAGCTACATGGTTAATTAGTTACTTCGAGTCGGTGGGGAGGGTAGGATGGAAGTAGCAAAGTGCAACGTGCCAATGAGAACCTGGGACAGAGCTTTGATGTTGCTGGTGAAGTGCTGGGAAACAAATATGGCTTTTCTGTTTCCTTTGAAAATAAATTATTCCAATTTAACTGCAAAGCACATGTGGACTTCAGAAAGGAAGGATGCCTGCAGCGCAAACGTCTCTCGCCTTGCTGCCGCTTGCCCTCTCCGGAAGGTGGCCAGGGTGTGAAAGCGAGCCCTCCCCCAGGCCCCAGTACTTGCAGAGGCCACTTTGAGGGGTTTGGTGGACCTGGCTTCCTGGTCTGAAGGAGGAGTAAGGAATGAACGCATGAGGAGCAGCCGTTAGTCACCACGACCCACCCATGAGCACGAGCACTCCCAGTGAGAGCCAGATGCCCCTCCTATGTACACTCAAATGTGAAACACATGTGCTCCACATTCCCAGGCTGCCTTCAAGAGCGTCACAGGGCAGAGGCCATTTTTGGAGACTATTTAAAGTCTAAAGACCTCAGTTGCCTTTGCCTTCTGGCTGCCTGCTAGTTTCTTTTCTATTTGCCCCTCCTCCTCTGCAACTTCGGACTACCTGTTGCACACGAGGTGGAACACACATAAAATATATACTGTCTGTTTGTCCACGCAGTCACTGAACACATGTTTTGCATGCCCTAAACATGCCACTCCCTATGTTGGGTGAAGAACATCCTAGCAACGGCCAAATCAGTGTCACTTGTCTTTATGAAAGGAGGAAGGATGAGACAAATAAACACACCAGGATCAAAGTTTAAAGAAAAGGGGCGGAATGAAACAGCTTAATAGATGAAATCAAGTGTGCATCGCGGTCTAGGAAGAAGCCAGATTGAAATTTAATCCCCAGACCAAAACTAGTGATCTAGGACTAAGAGAATAATAGAAATATATAAAAAAAAATTCTGTGTGAGAAACATTAACCTTTTGTTGCAAACAAATGATAATAACACAAATTAAGAGATAATGAGCAAAAGTGAGGGGCAAGTGACGCAGCACTTATTCCATTGTATTATATTATTTTACATTATATCATATTATATAATATATTATATATAATATTATATATTATGGGAAGCAGTTAGGAATTGGTTAGCCTTTTGTTGCTATGACAGACTACTTGACTAACACCTGTTAAGAAAGAAGGGGTCAACTCTGGCTTCCAGTGTAAAAGGATCATTAGATCAAGGTGGGGCAGACATGGCAGTAGGTATGCGAAGGCATAGCGGTCGGAGCAGAAAGCCAGATGACCACATGCACTTGCAGGAAGGAAGCAGACATTGTAGAGGAAGCAGGGCCAGACTACAGAGACCCACGGCCAACCTCCAGTGAGCCACTCCCTCCATAAGACTTCACATCTTGAAGGTTTCACCATCTTTCCAAATGGTACCACCAGCTATGGGCCAGGTATTCAAACACATGAGCTTATGGGAGGGCACTTGATATTCAAACCTTGGCAGCTATCACCCAACTGTCACCTACATGCCAAGCCCCGGGCTGGGTATTCAAGGAGAAGTTTAATGGTGGGGAGTCTCTTGAATGGCATGGTGACCATGGGTCACTCTCTAGCTTCACCAATCCTTTCCAAATCAATAGTTATGCCCAGAAGACTGCGTTAAACAGGGAAACAGGCAGAAATAAACAAGGATGCTGGTTCCGTGTAAAATCCAGTGGCAGCGTGTAATTTCATCTCATAATTCACCATAGGAAAATGATAACAAAGTAGCTCCTTATAAAGTCCTGATTTGCAATACTGGGAGAGCATGTAACCTGAAATATTAAAACGCAATTATTAAATAACAAACTTCGATCAGCCACAGACATTAATTGATGTCACTACTCCAAAGCATACAACATGATTAAATTGGCCATGGCTGGCTAACATGGTGTTTTCAAATGTCCTCACAGGGAATTTTGTAAAGACACACCAGACCGTTATCGGAGAGGACATTGGATTAGTCTGTTGGATACGAACCTCCCCCATCTCTCTCCTGCGAATATCACCTGCCAGGTTTGGGAGGATCTCCATCTGCCCCCTGCATTTCCTACTGTGTTCATTAGAACTGAAGGATTGTTCGCCATCCTGAGTAATTATCTCTAAGACAAGCCTATGGGCTAAGTGGTGTCATATCCAGTTCTTTACTGTCCTTGTTCCAGCTCTCTCTCTCTCTCTCTCTCTCTCTCTCTCTCTCTCTCTCTCTCTCTCGGAATTGGCAAGCTATCCAAAAGAAAGCCATCGGATTGGGCTCTGATGGTGCTACCATTGCTGGAAGCAGATTCCCTTCTTTGTGAAAGGCTACGTAGGTAAGAGAGAGTCCCAAGAGCCGCAATGCCCCCTTCATGGGGACTGCTGATCTAGAGAGAGAGTGAAGGTCTATAGCGCCCTGGAGTAGCCCTGGTGGCTCTTTGTCTATAGCTCGTGGATGGATGAATTTTACAGGGCAAGCATTCTTACACCAACTAATACCAGTGTTAAATGTCCCCATTTTATACACATTGCAAACGAGCTCTACCTCTGGAAACCTATTGGCACCTGATGAAAAGTACAAATCACCTTCACTGTGGTAAGCCCATTCATGGTGCTGGGCTCTTCTCTACTAACACAGTTATGAATAGCAACAAAGCACACAGATCCTGCCCTTACCGGGCACAACCTGGAAGCGAGAGACACAGCTCTGTTTCGAAACCACTGGGAAAAACAAAAATACTTCAGAGTATAATAAAGTGAGTGCTATTGCTGTAGGAGATAAAAGGTGTCTCCTAAGGTCAAGAGTGGGATCACCTGATGCATCATCAAAAGGAAGCAGAGCTTTGCCAGCGTTCTGAGTAGAGAGAAAAGTCCTTACCAAACATAGAGTTATGGGTTGGAAAGACGGTTCACTCAACAAAGGACTGGCTACGCAAGCAAGAGGACCTGTGTTTGGCTCCCTAGTACCCATGTTAAAATAAATAAATAACTGGGCACAGGGCCACATGTCTGAAAACCCAGAGCTGGGGTTACAGAGAAAAGACTGGGGCTTTCTGGTCAACCTGTCAAGTCACATCAATTGACTTCAGTCTCAGTGGAAGATTCTGTCTCAAAAGTAAGGTTGAGAAAAATAGAGAAAGACACAGAACATGAACATCTGGGTGTTCTCTCTCCTCTCTCTCTCTCTCTCTCTCTCTCTCTCTCTCTCACACACACACACACACACACACACACATTGCTTATAGACATGGTTATGGAATTGCAAGAAAGTCTACAAGTCTTACAATTTTTATAATCTGTTTTTTGTTCGTGAATCAAAGAAGGCAGAATGTTGCTTTAAAGTGATATGAACGTTTGCATTATGACAAACATTAGAAGTAGCAACAAGTGAAGACTGGGCTCCATGATGTTTACAGGCTCTCTTATATGGAAACCACATAACCAATTTGATTCCACTCACATCTAAAAGAATTTGTGCCAAGGCACTGTCTTCTTTGCCTCGAAGATAAAAATGAGACTAAGATTCAGTCCCCGTAAATTCCAAGAGGACAGTCCTATAAAGTGAGTACACAGGGGTGCAGATATGCCTCGGTGCTAGAGTATTTGCCTAGCACGTACAAGGCCTCCATTCAATATCTAGAACTGCAATAACAAGGTAAAAATAAAACAGCAAAGTACCGTTAAAAGACACTTCCCTGAGACATCAGTCAAGATGTCACAGAGAAGACAGGCTTTAAAGTAGACCCTGAAATTCACATCTGTAGAATTTCCCCAAGCAAAAATGGATTGTAACACAAATCCTCAAAGTGTGGCAGGGGGTGTCTGTGAAGGTGGTTCAGTGGGCATTAAGTGCTTGCCATGCAAGCATAAAGACCTAAATGTGGATTCCCAAAATTCATGAGAAAAGCCACACGCCATAGTGCATGCCTATTACCCAGTATGGGAAGAGCAAGCACAGGTAGATTCCAATCTAAGCAATTAGTGAGGTTCAGGTTTATTGAGAGACCTGTCTCAAAAAATAAGATGGGACATGCTAGTGGAAGACACACAGAGTTGACATCTGTCTTCCACATGTGTGTGCATGCATGTGCACCTATGTGTAAGAATACACACTACACACAGACCACACACACACACACACACACACACACACACATACACACACACACACACACACAAATGTGATCTAGGGACCCAGAGGTGTCACTAAGATCCTTTCAAAGGGATCGTGTGTAAAGTAAGAAATCTTTTTATGTAAGTACTAAGTTATTGTGCTTTTTCTCTTCTCATTCTTTTGTAAGGATGCCATGGAGTGTCCTACAGTGCGTTAGGAAAATCTGCCTAACTCAGGGAGCCAGTGTTTAAATGGTCATTGCATAATGTGACAAAACTATGCACTGGTAAAAGAATCTTTCAAATTGCAAAAAATGCCAATGAATTTTGATGCAATGAAAGAGAAGTCTGTTGACACGCTAGAGCACACTTTTAATCCCAGTATTTGGAAAGGAAAGGCAAGCAGAACTCTATGAGCTCAAGGCCAGCCTGTTATAGATAGTGAGTTCGGGTTAACCATGGACACACGGTGAAACTCTACCTCAAATACAAAACAACAACAATTAGAAAGAATCATAGCCCACATCACGATAACTTGCAAGAAATTACTAAATTCAAGAAGGTGCAAGGACACAGGAAGAGTTGCAGGGAGGTGAAGGGGGCAGCAAGGACACAAATACCATGTACTCATGTCTGAAACCCAGAAATATAAATAATACATCGTTATAAAAGTAGAAAGAAGGAAACTACAGCTCACCACGCTATAGAGTAGGAATCAAAGAGAATGTTCTTCTTAGCTGAAATGGTTGCCAGCATCCACCAGTTAAGAAAACTACTTTTCCTATAGATATTTCAAACAAGGCAATAATTATCCCAGCAGATTGGAAAACTAACTTAATTTGATTCTATTAAGTCAGATGTTAAAAAGAATTATAAATATAAAGCCATGTTTATTTTCTAACTAAATTTATTTTTAAAATAGAATTATTTTTCAAAAATATGCCTGAGAAGATACACACTGAACTATGTTCCCAAAAAGATCTGCAAATACCACCCCATGAATAGGGCCTTATTTTAAAATAGATTTTATATATGATCAAATTAAGATTAAGTTACTTGAATTGCTCTTAATCTTGGTTGAGTGATGTCCTTATAAAAAGGAATTTGGGCACCAAGTTAGCACAGAGGGAATGGCATCTAAAAACCAAGGAACACCTGGGAATGCCAGAAGCTGGAGAAGGGCTCACGGGAATCTCCCCTAATGCCTTAAGAACTAAGCCCCTTGTCAATACCTCCATTTTAATATAAAATTTATAAAACTATAAGTCGATAAATGCATGCTACTTATACCACCCAATTTGTCCTTTATTATATTTTTATTATTATCATCATCATTATTATGTGTGTTCTCACATGCGAGTGAACACATGATTGGGGGAGCAAGGCATGTGCATGCAATGCGTAGAATATATGGATGTGAGGACAACCTGCTGGCTTCAGTTCTTTCCATCCACCATGCGGTCCCAAGGACCAAATTCAGGTCCTCAGATTTGGCAGGAAACACTTTTAATCACTGAACCATCTTGCCAGGCCAGTTTGCAGTCATTTTTAAACAACTGTAATAAAACATGCCATTTCTTTACTGTTCTTAATGAACTCATTAAGTACTTAAATTTGATATGAAGAAAATATAAATCATGTTAAAGAAAAACTCCTTGGGATTTTAATGATTTCTAAGACTAGAAAATGATCTGGGACTAAAACGTTGAGGAAAATGGGATTAGCAGACTGGTTTCTATGTGGTCAATATAAACCAAGCCGGTAGACACCAAAGACAGTGTCTAGTGCCAAGCACAAGTTACTTGCCATACTCACCTAATTGGAGTCTCTATAGTTCTGTCCTAGGCAATTGCATTTTTTACAAGATTACTGACTAGTCCTAAGGACAGGAGAGAAAATGTACCCGGAACAGTGATTTCAACCGTCTCCGTGGGATTGCGGGAATGGAGATACACTCAGGTCAGCTCAGACACTAAAAGGAAACGGTTGTAGAAGCTAGGCCTAGGATGCTGGGGTTAGTTCTTACAAGAGCTCACAAAAAAAGGAACCTGTGGCTCTTGATTAGTTCTGCCATCACTGCAGCTAACGATGACCACAGGACTTGGCATTCCACCGTGGGCTCCCCTCTGACCCTCTGCCAAATAGCTCTTTCTCCAAACTCCTTCATGCTTTGGCTCAAATTCACCTCAAGGCAACTTTGCAGTTTCTTCTTGATTGCCAACTGGCAGATTCTTTTGTCTTTCTTGATTTCATTTCCAGAGACAGAAATTCTGATTGATCTAGTTTGTCTCCTAGAACCAGGCCATGGTCAAATTCATTGGACAACCCACGCCTTTGCTGATCTCAAATCAAATTCAGATATCCGCCTTAACAATCAGAGTACAGGGCTTAGATTAACAACGTATACGGCATGAGAGCCAGTGCAGCCGACACTGTGGGCAGGGCGTTGTCCCATTAGAAGTGGTGCTGGCAGTAGAGGTATTATGATTTCGTCATCAAAATAGTGATTTGTTTTACTTCTAAAGAACAAAATACAAAAGAAAGAAGAATCCACTTTTATCACGTCATGTGATTTTTTTTTTAATCAACTCATTCCTCTTTTGATTTAAGTACTGATGAACTGAAAGACAGTTCTAATGGTGGTGAGACATAAAGATTCTAGAAATATGAGCTATGTATTTCTTTCTTCTTCATTCATGTATCCAGATATTATTTGCTACGTAATGCAACACTAATTACTCCTTTTCTCCTCCATCATCTGCATGGCATTTTACCGCCCTGCTCTTGCCTTCCTTCCTGCTCTCCCGCACCTGCTTTGTAGTCTTATTAAAACAAGAGGAAAACAAATGATACTCTCCACACATTCTAACTCACTGGCTTTGCATCAGGGTTTACTTTGGTTCTAGGACAGCTTTATGAACTGTCTTAGTCCCTTGATTGGTTTTTAAAGGGGGAGAAGCATGCAAAAATTAAATTATTTATTGTAAACGAAACAACCAATGCATGCTTCACTTTTGGGGGTTGTCACTTTAGAGCACGCTCCAAGTGTTGAGACAGAGCAGAGGCCCTGTTTCTGTGTATCAGTACCCATGGATTTCAGCATGTGTGACGGTTTAGTTTTGTGTTTGGGTAAATTATTTGTGTGTGTGTGTGTCATTGTATAATTTCTGCTGTGTTTGTGTATGTATGTTTGTAGTTTTCTTAGTATGTGTGTGTGTTTCAGTGGAATGAGATCACATTGTTTTCTTATGTTGCACTGTATATTTTTCATTTGTTGCTGAGAATTGAAAGAAGGCAGCTTCTATTTTGACTAAATTGTTGCACTGCCCAAAAAAAAAATGAGAGAGAAAAAAAAAAACAAGCAGAAACATCTCCAAGATTTTGTTGAATCCAATTAGTCGTATGCAACTTGTAGTGCATCTGATTCTTATTACAAGCTTTTGTGTTTTCTCCAGTAAATCAGTTGAAACTAAGTGACTGTGGCATTTGACCTACTTAGCGAAGGTGTAGATTTAAATTTGCATGTTTTATTGTTCTCTGTCCTTTACACACGAGGGGTTCCTCTCTGGACACTTAAAATTATTATGGCATCCAACAGAGCGACGCGTCGGCTCTTCTCTAAGGGGTCCGGTTGATTCAAGTTCAATTTAATCAACTCGTGTTTCCAACTCAACTGATTCATTTGTTTGTAAAAAGAAAATACTGATTCACAAACTCAAAGTTGAGGAAAGAAAGAAGCTTCAGGACAGATTTGATCAAGATAGCAGCCCAGGCTTTCTGCAATTGTCCAAATTCTGTCTTTATCTTCGAATCACTTTCTTCCATTGGCGCAATCGGCGAGTGGATATTCAGCCTTGGTCCTGTTGCTGTGTTAGTTTGAGATAGTGAATCTCAGTATGTAGCTCAGGGTAGCTTTGAACTCACAACCGTCTGTCTCAGTCTCCTGCATTGTAGGATTACAAGCCTGTACCACCACACCCAGCATATCCTTAGTTCTTAGAACCTGTTGCCCAAAGAGGACAGAACGTATGGCCTTAAACGTACTGAACAAAAAGTTATTGCTTCTCCTTGATGCGGGGGTGGGGACAGCTTTAATCATGTGACCACTAACTCTAATCGGAACTCATCCCAGCAGCCAGGAAAATAAATTTTGGCTGACTACGTTCTTTAACTTTCATTTCGTAATTAAAACTGACTTTTTTTCTCATGGTAGTAGAATGACTACCCAGCAATCCCGGACATCACATCCATGTAGAAGAGAGAGGAGTCCTAATTTTTCAAACACCAAACAAGAAAGGTTATGCTTTACTTGCAGTCACTTGTGTCCCCTCACCATCACAGCCAGGAGGGCAGAATGCCTCTGAGGTCCAACCTTCCAGGTCCTGTGCTCTACATAGCTGTTGCCAGAAATCAATCTCTCTATCACAAACACAATTATATGGAGAAGATATTCAAGAGCCCAGGCATCATGCCCCATCTAATTAACCAAATCCCACTACACACAAGGGGATACTATTTTCCTGCTACCATTTGCTTTTTTTTTTTTTTGCAGCTGTAGGTCTCCAAGACATAGAACCTTCCTTAAAAATTCCAGCCTTCCTAAGTATACAAGATTGTTTGTCTATCAAATTTATATTGTCTATCAAATGTATTTGACTTTGAGTTGACTGTGAGGGAAATGTCAGGTCAATCAAAGCCTTTTCTTCCCTCTGAAGACTAGGAAATATTCTGCCCAGCCTAAGACAGCCTAAGACGCAGCTCTCCACATGTCCTATTGCCTTGTCTATGCTCTTGTGTGATGCTTTTCAAGTATTTCATTTCTACTGATGTCCAGTTTGATTTTGAACATTTTATTTATTTCTGTAATAAAATGTGGGTCATGGTAAGTACATCGGAATACTTCCAAAACCTTCCCAATCAGGCAATGCTTCGGCAGCCATGTCTTAGAATAAAGCTGTTGCGTACTGAAAACAGCCTGGTATTGGCATAAGAACAGACAGGAGGACCAATGGAACCGAATAGAAGACCTGGATATTAATCCACACTCCTTTGAACACCTGACAAAGAAGTAAAAAATATAAAATGGAAAAGAGAAAGCATGTTTAAAAAATGGTGCTGGCATAATTGGATATCAGCATGTAAAAGAATGAAAATAGATCCATATCTATCACCATGCACAAAACTCAAGTCAAAATGGATCAAAGGCCTCAACATAAAACCAGACTCACTGAACCTTATAGAAGAGAAAATGGAAAGTACATTGGCACAGGAGACCACTTCCTAAATAGAACCCCAGCAGCACAGACACTGAGAAAAACAATTAATAAATATGACCTCCTGAAACTGAAAAGCTTCTGTAAAGCAAAGAACATGGTAAATAAGACAAAGCAAAAACCTACAGAATGGGAAAAGACCTTCACCAACCCCACATCAGACACAGGTCTGATCTCCAAAATACACAAAGAACTCAAGAAATTGGTCCCCAAAAGAACACATCATCCAATTAAAAAAAAAAATGGAGTGCAGACCTAAACAGAGAACTCTCAACAGAGGAATCTAAAATGGCTGAAAGACACTTAAGAAAATGTTTAACATCCTTAGTCATCAGAGAAATGCAAATCAAAACAACTCTGAGATTCCATCTTACACCTGTAAGAATGGCCAAGATCAAAACCACTGATGACAACTTATGCTGGAGAGATTGTGGGGAAAAGAGAACACTTCTGCATTGCTGGTGGGAATGCAAGCTGGTACAGCCCCTTTGGGTGTCAGTGTGGTGATTTCTCAGAAAATTAGGAAACAACCTTTCTTAAGACCCAACAATACCACTTTTGGGTATATATCAAAAGGATGTTCAATCGTGCCACAAGGACATGTGCTCAACTATGTTCATAGCAGCTTTGTTTGTCATAGCCAGAACCTGGAAACAACCTAAATGCCCCTCGACAAAAGAATGGAGAAGGAAAATGTGGAACATTTACACAATGGAGTACTATACAGCAGAAAAAGTAACATCTTTAATTTTGCAGGAAAATGGATGGAGCTAGAAAACATTATTTTGAGTGAGGTAACCCAGACACAGAAAGAAAATTATCACATGTACTCACTCATAGATGGTTTTTAAACATAAAGCAAAAAAAAAGCCTACAAATCACAATCCCAGAGAAATTAGACAACAATGAGGACACTAAGAGAGACTTACATAGATCTAATCTACATGGGAAGTAGAAAAAGACGAGATCTCTTGAGTAAATTAGAAACATGGAGACCTTGGGGGAATGTTGAAGGGGGAAGGAGAGAGGCAGGGAGAGGAGCAGAGAAAAATGTAGAGCTCAATAAAAATCAATTAAAAAGAAATAAAAAAGAATCAAGATGTTGCGAATTCTCCAAGAGCAATTGGAGGTGCTTTGCTTCCTTGAGCAATCCCATGGGTGCACAGGAAAGGGTGCTGGCCAGCAGGCATGGAGGTACCAAAGGAAGGGACATCTCAGTCTTCAACATAATTGACATTTACGTGGGGAAAATGTCATTAGAAAAGGTTCAGCTAAAGCCCTCTGCATCAATCCGACCAGATAAGGCACCCTACCCCCATCTCCGTCTCTTCAATTGTACAGGTTCTGAAACAGGTTGCGGGGAGCACTGGGGAGAAAAAACTAACATTCTCTCAACAGCCATATAAAGTGTTTCCAAGAAAATGCAAAGGTTTAGAAACTCTTTCCATTCTCCCAAATCTTCCTAATTACACAAAATACCAAAACACTTCAGAAACCAGTAAAAGTCCTAATGACCTTACATTTCTATTTCCCAAGTGGGCCCAGGGGTTGGACTTTCTCAGAGCCCCCCAAGGCTTCGCTGGAAAGGTCTCTCCCAGACACCGGCTAACTGGCACATTTCCCGTGGGGGTCAAGAAAAACAATCACACTACTACTAAAATAAAATATTTTGCGGCCATTTTCACTGGTAAAAGACAAATCAAAATATCCAGAAATATGTACGTGCTGTAAGTTACCATGGAAGAGTGACAGAACGCTCCACCAAACCAGTCGATGGCTCCGAGGCCCTCTCCACTGCCTGCCCAACATGAGCTCCCTCCCCACACAACATCCATCGTGGTCTCTCATTTCCCAGAACAATCCTGCGTAATATCTTTTCATGTTTGTTTTGAAAGCAAGATGTTGTTTTCTGTACGCTATGTTTCCCACATGGCATGCGTGCGGCGCGCTGTGCAACTTGAAGCTTTTCGGCTAAGCCTTCCACTGCACAGGTGGGTAAAATGCTGGAGAACGGCACCCCAAGAGGACGTGTGCTTAAGCAATTCAAGATTTCTGAATGTGGAGATTGTGTCATTATTCGAATTTCCATTTCGGGGGAGATGATTAAATCATTCCATCCTGATGATTGTTGTGTAGCTAAGTAAACTTCCCAAGTGTCCTTGGTCTTTGCCTAAATTGGTTGTGAAAGGCAGATCTAGTTTCTCTCTGTAAAGAGTTTCTTTCAATCTCAGAAAACAATCCAAAAAGTGGAAAATTGGGAGCAGAAAGCTCTAGACGTCTTTAGACTTAGCGTCAAGGGGTGAGGGCTGATTGATGTGTCTTTAACGAAGAACAATGGAGAATACAGGACTCAGACACTGAAAATCAAGATAACAGATTAGCTGCTCAAAAAGAAGGGGAAGCAAAGAGAGAGAAAGACGAAGCTATGGAAGCCTTTTGCCTTAGGATTATGACTAGATGTGTCACTATTTTACCTTGACAATACACTGCCAATAGTTTGGTCGCCACAGCTAGGCGAATGAGAACCCACTGACTAGCAATAACCACAAGGTATAGTCTCTGGCCTCGACAAGAAAAGTAGATGTGTGTGTGTGTGTGTGTGTGTGTGTGTGTGTGTGTGTGTGTAGGGTGGGTGGCAGCCACACTATGTCCCTTCTCTCACACTCACCCTCCACATAGCCCCTTCTTCCCTCCACATTCCCAAGAGATGACGGAAAGGAGACACTGACAAAGACTCCTCCCCCCCATAACCTCCTATGTGATAGACTCAAGAAGCCATAGAAAAAGAGGCCCCCCTCTCATCCCCTACAAACAAACACTAGATTATCACAAAAGATTTCTCATCTCCATATCTCCAACCTGTCACCAATGCTAGAGGCATGCTAACTTTGAGAGATGTTTAATAAAACAGAATTATGAAATGGAGAAAGAACCCAAGAGACAGTAAGATGAAATTGCCGAAAGGGAAAGAAAAACCACCAAAGAAATCACAGAATTCC
The DNA here is from genome assembly GCF_982192425.1 of Myodes glareolus. NCBI lineage: Eukaryota > Metazoa > Chordata > Mammalia > Rodentia > Cricetidae > Myodes > Myodes glareolus. The sequence continues at coordinate 20,358,038 of NC_142026.1, forward strand.
TTGATAGTCCCTACAAGATGGCATCATAATGTATCCCCAGACCTCCCACTTGAATATTTTTAAACTTAATATCTCAGACAGTAGGATCATGGAGGACAGAGACGTTGGTGCCTATGTATCCCCCCCTTCCTCCCTCCCTCTCTCTCACACACATACTCACACACACACATTCACACTTGCACACACACATACACACACAGATGCACAGTGAGCACGCTAGAAAGTAACATGATTAAGGGCAGGAGGCCAGCATGCCAGACACAGGGTCTTCCCTCTGGTAACTAATTAGAAGAACATGGCCGTGTGGAAGAGGGGGCACCAAGGGAAGCAGATTCCAGTTTCCCTAGAACAGATCAATCTTAACAATTTACTCTCATGGATTAAAATCCTATTTTCCTCTATGAGGCACTGCTCACTCAGAAAGCCATGTGGCCCCAATTTGAAAGAAATGGGAAAAAGAATCCAGCCCATGTCCGCTGAGAGTCTGAGGAACAGGCTGTCCATGAGCAGAAGGAGACCAGCATGTACTATGCTCCGAAAGTTTAATAAGGCTTAAGAAGAACAAAAGGGAATACTGAAATAATAATTTGGAGCTTTGGGGCTGTGACTCAAAAAGATGCAATATTGAATTATAGAGATATGGGATATTTGCCAAAAACTAAGTTCTTAATTCTTTTTTAATTTGGCCTTAAAGCCATTTAACTGGACAATTAGTTTAAAATAATTTGTGCATTGAAATGAAAGCTCACAAAACTCTCTGAGCTGAAACGCTATAGAGAAGGCAACTGAAATATTAGATAAGATGTGGCTTCTAGCCTCCTGAATGTGCCTTAGATGCCTACGGTCTGCAGCAACTGTAAAAGAGAGTGCGCACATAGACGGAGTGAGGAACCAGCCTCTACTAGAGGAATGCTGGAACGTGGTGTTTACCAGGATGGCTGGAAAAGTGTCCACAATCGCTAAGGCAAAGACCACACAGTGATGGCAGCCATTCTCCCTGTGAAAAAGTAGCTGTGAAGGGAAGCTAGATATTGAGGTAGGGAGCCCACTTCTCCTTTCTCTTCTTTCCCTCACATGGCTTTGCGCCTCTTTTGTTTTCTCTGGTGTGTGTCCAAGGTAATAAGACCAGTTTCTGCAAAAACACGTTGAAAAGGCAGCCCTGGGATTTTGGGTTTGCAGGCCTTGGGTTTACAGAGGGCTTGTGGAGCTGCAGCAGGTAGGCCTTATTGAGCTTTACAGAAGGAGGACTGCAGAGGCAGTGTGCCAAGTCTCAGCCCCGCATTCCATAAATATGCATACATTAGCATCTAGGATCTCCCTGCATGAATCAGGGATTATTCTATTCTGAAGCACATAAAATTTCATGTGAATTCCCATTTGTGTGTGACTTGAAATGTACCGCTTCACTGACAGTACATTTCTCCTGTGAAACCCACAGTAGGATTTATTTAGCATTTAACAATATCATGATGATTGACTTGTTAATAAAAACTATCACTTTTCAGATGGGTCATAAATCAGACTGAATCTTTGAGGAGTTGTACAAACTGAGGGGTTGGATCCGAGACAGGTGTACACTTCTCCTGAAATGAATGAACATTTCTAGTCTCTATTCATTTTGGTCCCTGAAACTGAGATGTTACAATCTGGGTTAGTACTTCAAGGTGAAAAGGTGTGGATTGGCTCATTTTACAAAAAAAAAATTAAAAATAAAAATAAAAGATAAAATTTCAAGTTCATAATATAGCCCCTTGGTTTGTGTATCTAGTGCATATCAACTGCACAGTCTTGAACACTTTCTGTGACTGAGACAGGAATCTGCCTAGGAAAATAGACACTGAGCAAATCTGAAGACTTGGTTAATCTAGGGAATCACCTTCCCCAGTGTTGGGATCCGTCGCTGTGCTGTTTAGTTTTCTTTAAGAAACTAAGCACCTTCATGGCAAAATATGTTAAAGAAAGCTGCTGAGTTGAAGTGTTTCTTTACCACCAAGCTTCTTACTGTGTAGATGATTCCCAACATGATCAAAAAATTCCCTTCTTGGCCCCCTATTTTTGTGGGCCATTATTAATCCTTTCCATAAAAATGAATGAATAAAAATGGCAATTGACGCTTAATTGTGAAGTTTGGTTTTCATATTTTTAACAAATCTCTTAAAAATCCTGAAAACAAATCTTGAAATTTATTTGCATGACTTTTAAGAGATTTATTTTATTTCTCTCTCTCTCTGTCTCTGGGGGGGGGCTTGTGTGCTCAAACGTGTGTGCACATACGTGTACAGGTGCCTGTGGAGGTCAAAAGAAAATGAGTGTGCATGATTCGCTGGAGTTGAAGTTACAGAGTATCGTAACTTGTCATGGGTCCTGTGGTCAAACCCCAATCTTCTGCAAGAATTACAAGTACTCTTCCCTACTGAGCTATCTCTCTAGCCCCAATGTTTTCATGATTTTAAACAATGCTTCCCAGCTGGATTGTACCCTTTACCTTCCATTGTTATTTGAACGTGAGATTTCCTACCCTCCAGGCTCATGTGCTTGTACATTTGGTCCCCACCTGTTCAAGAATGTTATGGAACATTTAAGTGGTGGAGGTTTGTGGTAGAAAGCGGATTACTGGGGTCCACTTCCTGTTTTCTGACTGCTGAATCAATGAGAGCAACCATGTCACATTCCAACCACCGTGCCTTCTGCTCCATAATGAACTTGGTCCCTTTAAACTGCAAGCCAAAATAAGTCCCTCTTCCCTTAAGTGGTGTCTTATCAAGAACTTGGCGACATCAATGAGAAAATTAATATACACCTCTCTTTACCTCCAGGCACCTGCCCTCAATTCCGACTCCCACCCCTCCCCCACTCTAGTCAACGCCCCTTGGGCGAATGAAGCCACTTCACCCTGGTCTTTTGCATTTATCCTTCATGCACTCTAAACCTTGCTCCCAAACTACCTGACTCCTTACATCCAAAGTTCTGATAAAAAGTTAGTTTCTTGTTTCCTTTCCCCTTATCTTTTGCTACTTCTCGTTATAACATTTTAAGTCAGCCTGACATCTCATCACCTATCTACCTATGCATTTGTTGACCCTCTCCATCCTCCCCTTCCTTAGGTTCAAAAGGAAGAACAGAGAAAGCAAGTTGAGTGCCAGCGTTCATGTCTCCCTGCTTCCTAAGTACGGATGCAATGTGGCCAACAGCCTCACACTCCTGCTTCCAAGCTCAAACCATAAGCCAAGGGAGATCTCCCCTTCCTTAAGGTGCATTGTGTGGGGTGGAAGCAGCAATGAGGAAAGCAACCAATATAAATATCCAGTTTCTGAACTGAGTTATGGATTAGTTTTCGCAAGCAAAATAGTAATGACAAAGAAGCACGTTGGTAGAATGAGTGTGCATGCTGCCAGCTGGATCTGAAAGAAAGGAGGCATTTGGATAGCAGTCAGATGGCTGGAATAGGTCCTAGATGCTGAAGCCTTCTCCACTCTCTTTTTTGTTTAGATGGAAGCTATAGGCAATGTGCTGGGTCATAGAATAGTGAAGATCAACATAGGAGAAGGCAGCTTTCTCTGCTCACCGTCATAAGAAAATCATTGACCTCCCTGGGTCTGCTTCTCCACTGTTTACCGGTTAAGTAGATCCATGGAAAACATGAGCCTTCTACATGCATTGATGTCACTTGTGTGAGCTAAGTGCTGATGTGATGTATTAACAGAGATTTGATAGATTCGGGGTAAGAAGCAACAGCAGGTTGTAATTACAGAACTTTTCAGAACCTTTAGTGCAGGGTCATACATTAGGACTCTCCATCGTGAAGGTTCTAGAGAGTAATTCACCAAATTTCTTTAACCAAAAAAAAAAAAATACTTTCGACATCTCCTGAAACATGACTCCATGGAATAACAGTTTAGGAGACACTAGAAAGTATCTCTGCTGGCATTGTCTGATCATGACATCCATGACATCATCGTATATAGGATAATTCAGGCAGATAGGAGAAAGGGCAAAGATACTTTCTGCCGAGCCTGCAGATCTGAATTGAATGCCCAGATTCCATGGTAGAAGAAGAAATCTAATCTCTGAAAATTATCCTTTGACCTCTATCTGTAGGACAAAGTATATGTGCATAAGTAAACAAATAAATGAATAAATGTTTTTAAAACAATGTGGTCAATCTGGGCAGTGGTGATGCACACCTTTAATCCTAGGCAGAGGCAGGCAGATTTCTGTGAGTTCAAGACCAGCCTGGACCACAGAGTTCCAGGACAGCCAGGGCTACACAGAGAAACCCTGTCTCAAAAAAACCAAAAGAATAAAAGTAAGTTAAAAACCAGTATGGAAAGAAAGCACGAAAAAGTGGATGTTAGTAAACCTTTTGCCATAAACAGATCACAAATGATGATGAGGCCTGAGAAAAGGTATAGAACATCATCAGTCTTAAAGGAGTGCAAACTTGAACTAGAGTGAAGACCCACTGGACCAGCCACGATCAAAGACTTAATCAGCAAGTGTAGGTGAAGGTGGGGAAACAGGAACATTTACACATGACTGATGAAAAACGAAAACAGAAGTCTTCATAAAGTTAAACAGGGTGATGGGATGAACCAGAAACTTCACTACCTGATGTCTACTTACAGAAAATGGAAACGCAGCCCCTCAGAAAAAGTTGTGCATAGATTTTCAAAACAGCGTTATCTAACAATGCTAACATCTTAGAGAATACAAAGGTCTATCAGCTGGTGAAGGGGAAAAAGGGGTATCCATAAAAATAAACATAATAAAAAGTAATAAATGACAGATCCATACAACAGCATGGGTGAGTCTGAAAACATTCTGCTAAGTGAAAGAAACCAGACGCTAACCTAATGAAAGATAAATGATTACAATGCATGTAATGCCTAAGACAGGCAGAATTATAGAGACAGGAAGATATCTGTGGTTATCTGAGATGGGTGCACAAGTGGAACCCAACACAAGTAAGAGCAGGAACACTGGATGGGTTGAACAAAAAGGAAATAACATGACTAAGGGGATGATACACACTGAGTAGATACCAAAACTTGTTGAACTGTTCACTCACAATGCATGAATAGCAAATTTGCTTATTACATGTGATCTGTATTAAATTATTCAGCCATAAAAATAAAAGGTTTCAGAGACGTTTAGAAGAAAAGAAAATGTCAGAGATGCTTGTGTGTGAGGAAGGAACCAGAAATAGGTCATGCCCATGAAGTGTTTATTATGCTTTAGATTTGGGTCATCCTTTCTACACACTTGGCTATGTACACACAACACACATGAACACACACTGTAGTGGTGCTTACCTGCTTAAAAGCATTCCATAGGTAACTAGTATGAAAGCAAAATTGGGGCTGAAATAAAAATATAAAAAGTAATAGCACTATTATAAAACTTTATATACATATAGAGCATACATGTATGTATCTGAGTGAGAGCGTGTGCATCTAAATGCCTCCATATGAAGATATACAGTGAACAACATACAAACAATCATCTGAACTCACTGTTATTGTTAAAATGATTTAAAAAAAAGAATGGGAGGAATGGTTACTGAAGACTCACAGCACTCAGTCTCAGAAGTCATTGTGTTCCTAATTTGTACTTGAAGTCTCCCTCCAATGAATTAACACTTGAGTTGGAGTGGTGATGGTGAGAAAGATTCATGGATACCAAGATCAAGGAGGAAAACATTCCATGGTGAGAGAAGAGCTAGTGCGAAGGCCTTGCAGCTGGATCAAGTTCAGGGACTAGAGAAACCATCCCATTGCAACCAAAGCTTGCCTGACTTGGCCTGAATATTGAGGAGGGGGTCTACCACGCTGGGCTTTGCAGACACTCATGTAACTTGAGGACTTTGTTCTGAATGCAACAACAAGAGCAAAAGCTAATGGAATGGAGAGATGTAGTTGGGGATGGGCTTTTGCAGATCCATTTTGCCTGCTTGGAGGAAGGCAAGCATGGCAAAAAGGAGAACAGAGGGGAAACTGCATGCAGAAGACCAGGTGAAAGGGTACAGCCCGAGCAGATGTGCTTAGAAAAGTCAAGTGGCAAAGGACAAGGATGAGGGCACCAGAAACACGTGGATATTTGGGATAGGGTCAGTGTTCCAGAAATGCTAGTCATGATAATGATGGCACTTCAAAAGTTCATCCTCCAATTGTGCCATCAACCAGGATCGGGTAGTCGGTGTTTGAAGATGCCTTGCAACTTCACCTTAAACCACTGGAATGTACCCACAGGTATGACGGGAAGTTTCCAGTAGGGTAACTTATCTTTAATACCATCAAGGTGGTTTCTGTTTGGTGATTTCTCTGGCAATACAAGGACATGCTCAACTGGATCAGAAGTTGACCGTATAGCCAGAGACAACAATTAGTCAACAGGGGATGCCGGTTACAGCTGATCCTGCTGGGCACTCTACTGCTGGGTAGCTCATTTCTGAGGCTTGCTGTAAGCAGATCAGTGTCCAATGTGACTGAGCATCAGTGGGTCCCAGGACATCCAACTCTGACTCCTGCTTTCCTGTCTTCCTTGCCTTGCTTCATATCTGTTTCCTGGGATCACATCTACTGCCTTTGACCACTTCTCCCATTTCTTCACGTTTATTTTCTGGGAGGGGTCACGAGGATCTGATCCATGCCTATGCATTCATCTGTTTTAGAGCAATCCCAAAGAACGAAACTCAGCTGTGAGTTCTTGTGTAACCTCAGGAAGACAGACTTCTTAGCTGAAGACTGGATAATTGGAGAGTCAACTTTCATGATTATAGAACTTATTTGGTCATATGCCACACAGGTTTAATTTGGCCATATGCCACACAGTCTAATCTAAGTTTGCAAGGGCTTTGGGAACAAGGACATGTCAGACATGGTCAGGCATAGCAGGTGGTGTTTTCTAAAGACAGGTACATCTTTGCCTCTCGTCTTCCATGCATCCGTATGCAGCACCTTACCAATTAACGTGAACAGAATCTTGCTCCCTCCCTGGAATTCATGCAGGCTCTGCAACGGCTTAGTTAGTAGACATCATAGGAGTGACCTGGTCCCCAAAACAGGTGAAAAGTTAACTAGCCTGGCCGTGTCCTCTTCCTGTCTTTCAGAAGACAGGTGTGTCAGCAGGGTGGCTCTCCTGACTGTTCCGTGCAGTGTGAAACTTCAAGCACGTAAAAAGAAAATGGCGTCAGAGTGAGGGAAGCGGCCCTTGCTGCCCCAGCTAAACCTATCTAACAGTGAGTCTTGACTCCCCCCCCCCCCACCGGGGTCATGCAAAAAATAAGTGGCTGTTTTAGGAGGCCTTAGTGTTGAGGCAGTTCATTCTGCAATTGAAAATGGTAATAGAGAGTTTAAAGTAGTAATTGATAAAAAACCAAAGAATTAAAAATTCATGAAATGTTATTTCCTAGAATTAGTTTGGCTTCAGGAGAAGGTTGTAGATATCATTTCAGAAAATGTGATGAAGGTCCTTCTAGGGAAACAGAAACAATAAAAGCAGAATTCTATTTGAAGTCTCACTTTTTTCATTAGCTGCAGAGTAATGAAAACCAGCCACCCTGAATATCCAATTTCCCCCAAAACTTTAATTCTTTTCTTAGGCTGGAAGTTTTAACAATTCATTCTTTACTAAGACTTGAAAAAAAAAATACGTAATGATTTTTGAGACGTTTTTGTTTCTGGGCAGCAGACTTCGAAGGTGAAGCTTTAATCACACCCTGGATCTTATAATCACTGCTGGTTTCCAACGAAAGTATTACAAATTGGGCCTCAGTTCAATTCAAATCGCATGGGGCAAATCCATCCCCTTGGTTATTACGGGCAACTCCCATTGAAGTCATTAGGACTTGTACATGTGTAGCTGAGGAGATAATGCGGCCATATGGGCTTTTGTACCCATGTGTCTCTACACGGGGCAGGCGCAGAGGCTGGGACCATCTTGGGCAATTTGGACTAAGTTGTCCCTTTGTCATCTTGCATTCATGTCACCATGATGAAAAGAAAATGCAAATTCAAGGAGAAGCGGCAATTCTTTCCATCATTCTCAGCATCCTGATGGTTCCTGGGGGCTCTGACTGTACAGCCACTGCTCAAGTGGCAAACCTAAGCAGGTCCCCCTTGGGCCCTCCTCGGTGCCCTCTCCTGAGAGACTCTGCCCCTTCTCCAGCTGGGTGGACGAGCTCTCCTTCCTGGCAAAGTGTTCACGTTCGGTGGAACACATGACTGGTGTAGATGCAATGCACACCACTCATTGAACATTTTAGGGGAGAGGGGAATGTTGATTCCCGTTGTCAGTGTGACTGGATTGGGGAGACAGGCCACCAAGTGTGTCTCTTAAGGCATTTCCAAGGATGCTTACCTGAAGAGGTAAGACCCACCCTAAAGCTGGGTAGAACCTTAGGCGGGTTAAGGGTAGAAAAGAGACTGAGTTAAATAGGAAATGCAAGAAAGCCTGACAAGCCACAGGATTCATCTCTTTCACCCTCTAATCTCCAGAGCTGGGAGCAAGCAGGCTCACACTCTTGCCTCTGTATCTTCCCTCCCACAATAGACTGCACCCGCAAATCATGACCCAAAACAAACCCTTTTCCCTTAAATCGTCAGGTTTTTGGCCGCAACAAGAAAACAAAATACTACAACGACAGATGCTTTTCGTACATTCCAGAGCCTATCAACACTTGGAAGCATCTGAAACAACCTCACTCAGTTTTTATGCAGCCGCAGAACCACCAGCAGGTGTGTTCAAAGATGGCATGCTAGGTCCCACTCCTACCATTTCTGATACAGTAGGGCTGGAAAGGAAGTCTAAGAAGTCACAAGTCTACCAAGTATATGTGGAATGCTGACGCCACTGGCCCAGATAGTGTCAAGTAAGATCCGGGCTTGAATGGACAAAAAAAAAAATGCTAGTGGGGCAAATAAGAGAGTGAAGAAACAATTTGTGGTCACATACGCATTATCACAGAGAAAATATAGGCATCCTGGTGGTCCATTGGTTTGTTTAGATAAAAAAGGGGAGAGACTGTATATCATTTAGTGATCAAAGAAGCCACCTGGAGTGAACATGGGTTGTTTCTCTCTGCTAGGATTCCCTTTATTCTTTTGGTATCAAAGAGATGGGTTTCCATTCTGGAACCAACTATCCCTGGCCTAACGTAGGTTTGTCTGCATCTGCAATTGGGTAAACATGATCCAAGCTGGCCATCCATGATTCTTTCCTTGGGAATGACCATGCGCTAGGAGGGGGTGCATTTCTCTTACTGAGAAGCCAAGAAATAAACACCAGGGCTGTCTGGAGCTTCTGCCGACCTTCCTTTCACCCCTGTGTTCAGAGTCGGGCTGCGAGGGAAACCACGGCTGATTGGATTTTGCAAGTATGACTTCAAAAATGTCTCTCACCCACATACTCTTCCTTGACATGCCTCCTGTCAAGGTGGGTCTCCATGCCCTCTCCGTGAATCTGTGAAATGGCAGAAGTGGAATTGTATGATGTCTTATATGAGCTTATAAAAGGCAGTGCAGGCTTCACCTGGCTGTTTCAAGAATCCTGATCATGGGAACCACCCACCATCCTGTAAGGAAGCCCAAGCAGCCGCACGGAACTGATAGAGGTACGTAATCTGTTCAATAAATCTCTAACATCAGTTGTCATCCATGTAAGTCAAGGAAACCTCAGTTCTTCCCAGGTTTCAGTCGTCACTAAATCTCCAGTCTTTCCAGCTGAAGTGTAGGACATTTAGACAAAGCAATGCAATTCTACGGTACCTCTGTGCCTTCCTGACTCACAGAATACTGTGGGCCCCATGGATAGTTCATGATCATGGAGGGCATTGGGGCTGTCTTTCAGAGGCCCACATGTTAAAGCCTTGGAATCCAGTGTGTTACTGTTGAGAAATTTTAAGATGCAGTGGGCGGTACTCAGGTCACTAAAGCATGTCCATAAAGGGTCTCTCTCTCTCTCTCTCCACTTCCTAAGAATAAGTCCTGCTACATGGAGGCCTACACTAATAAAAGTATGCTTCTCAGGAAAATAAAGGTAAGGAAAAAAATCCCAAAAAGAGAAATTGTGAAGTAAAATAATAATAACAAGGAAATTATTTCTAGAATATCTTTTCAAACAGATTTTTAACAATTTTAAAAATATCCTATAGCTTTTGAGGCGTAATTCTTTCCAGTGGAGGAATCTTTTCTGCCTTTTTTTTTCTCCAGGGACATTGAAGTGTTCCAAAAAACTAGTCACTTTTCCCCTTTTGTGTATGACTATTCTCAATTATATCGCCTGTGGAAAGAACATGTCCGAAGAAGAGCAGATGAAGACTTTTGGTCTCCTTAGGCTTCCGGTCTCGCTGCGCCAGTTCTCATCCAGGTGTCCCGAGACACAAGCAAGGGAATGTGTTTGAAAGTTTACAAATGGAAAGAGAAGTCTTACAGCAATCATTTCCCCTGTACTCTGCGAAACACAGTCAAGTCAGTCTCTTTAAACATGCTGTGTTAATTACTGTGATTAGCCAAAGAAGCAAAAAGAAAGACAGAAAAGAAAAAAAACGCTTTCTTACGCAGTCAATCAGTTAGAGGGAATGACTCTGTTCTCTGCATGAAAGAGGAAATAGAACGGTAAACTTGAACTTCCATCAACAGATATATTACTTTGGACAAATCTCTTAACTTCTGGGAGAAAAAAAAATGCCGTCATCTATGAAACCCTTCATCCCACCCCATGAATGCTAAGTGTCTCAAAAAGAGCAATAACAAAATACTTCACCAACTCTTAGTCTTTTACACTGGAAATACTTATTCAAGTTCAAGTTACACAAGGAAAGTCAAACATATTTACATTAGATGACCTTAACATACTCCATGACTAACCTTCATCAAAGGGAGAAGTATTTAATGTAAATATTACTTAGGTTCACATACCTAAAAGTCTCTCTTAACATAAATCTGAAAAGAAGGATCAGGAAGCATTGCTTCATGAAATCCTCGAATTAGAAGCCCCAGAATGAAGACTGTTTTAGACCCTTTTTTAAAAGTACATTGAAATTTTAACTGATAAATGAAAATTAGTATACTCTTAAGGGACAATACATGCTATTTCAATAAATGCATAAATAGTATTGTTGTTAAGGCAGGTTATTCATACCTATTCTCTCAAACCTGAATAGCTCTTTATGGCAGTGGTTCTGAACGTGTGGTCATGACCCCTTAGGGTTCATATATCAGATATCCTGCATATCAGATATTTACATTACAATCCATAACAATAGCAAAATGACAGTGATGAAGCAGCAATAAAATATAACTTATGGTTGGGGTCACCACAGCATGAGGAACTGTATTAAAAGGTCACAATATTAGGAAGGGTGAGAACTACTGCTTTATGGCGAAAGCATTCAAACATCCTTCTTTTACCTGTTGGAAGGTCTATCACACTTCATTGTCTATAGTCACCTGAGTGGAATACACCAGAACTCTTTTGCTATTGTTTTCATCCATTCTTAATCCATTTATCAGTTTTGGGGCAGCAACCTTGCCAAAGTCAGTTCTTTCCTTTTTCCATGTAAGAAAGAGAAAAAAAAAAAAAAAAACCCAGGGACTGAATTCAGGTTAACAGTCTCGGCAACAACTGGCTTTACCTACTGAGTCATTCTGCTAGCCACTTAATTTTTGTCATTAAACTGCTTCATGCAGGAAAATCAGCAGCTGTATTTGTAATAATGTGATATTCCTCTAGCAGAGTTTATTAGACTGTCACTCAACAAATTTTGTTCAGTAATTGCAACTCAATTATCTCCAATTGCAATCAAGGGCAAATGACATCTTTTTCAGACTTCAGTTTTCTGGTGGCAGGTGCCTTTAACTCCTGACTATTCCAAGGGTCTTAATGATGCATTAGATTAAATCATCCATTATCGATCTGCATTTATTTTATCCCTCTATCCTGTAATATGGTGACCAGCATCTTTTTGTACCTTCATGGCCGGTCCTCTGTTTGCCCTGTTTACTTTAGAGAATGTGGTGTTTTTTATTAGCTTGTTGTATTTCAAATACTTCATTCGGCCTTTAGAATGTGACAAAGGAAAACACAAGGGTTCTAACCCCTCAAAGGGTCCAACCATCACCATTGCATCAAAGAAGCCTGTTGCCTTTGTTTGGATATTTCTAAGTACAGTGAAGTGGGCTTGGGGAATTTTTTTTTGACAAGAAGTCAGAAAACATTGATAGTTATAAACATTGGTAGCTATTAAACAAAAGCAGACCGTCAGAGGATCTATGGTATACGAAAGGAACAATTTTCTCTTTGTGTGTTTTTGTTTGTTACTGGCCATGGAATAAATGATTCAATCCCTTTCCGAACTGCAGCAGAGTCAATGCGTACTTCTTCCCAGAGAGATAAATCTGTCCCTTGTTTAGCGCTAGGTATAATGTGTCTGTTGAGAATCAAAAATGTGTTGGCACTCTTCGGGGAGAAAACAAAGAAGAGTGTTTACTGTGACTTCTAGCCTCATATTTCCTTTCGCCAACTGCCAACCCGATCTTTCTTGGACAGCTTCATCTGGCTAGGATAGAAAGCTTCGTATAAATACCTTCCTCCTGAGTTAGCAGCCCGAGTCTCAGCTTCCTTCCAGCATCTGCCATGCCTCTCCTTCTGATTTCTGGAGGAAGACGCTGCCACCGGCCTCCCTTCAACATATCAAGGGCAGTTGAAAAATTCCTAATGCACTAAGCTCTTCAGAGAAAAGGAGAGGATAAAGCGAGAATTTTTACTACTGTCTTGCGCAGCAGCTGCTGCAGCGGAAGAAATTTATGGCCGCCGTAGCTTCCACTGTGTTGAAAGGAATCCATGAAAGGGTCTTAGCTTTACATGATGCCAGACACTGACATTAATCAAAATCATGACAGTCTGTTATCAGCAGTGCAAGTGCATCACCAAGAAGCTCTTCAAGCTAAAATCAGCCGTTATCCCCCAGACCTTCAGCAAACCGCTGCTTCTCCACACGCTGCTATTTTCTAATTTCCTTCCAAGTTCACTTAATTTTCTTTAAAAGTTCGTTTTCAGCAAGAAATGCTAAGATTCTGTGGCTTGGTGGATAACTGTTGCTTCCTATATAGAAACATCAATGTCGGGATCTTAATTCTGGCATCTCTCTTCTCTCTCCTTGCAAGGTTGGAGGTGTAAGGAGATCCGATCAGAATGAGTCACTGCCTGGGAACAAAGGGACAGCCAGATGTGTAGCAGGATCTTAAACTGAGACTTTAAAACCAAAGGCAACTCTGAGGATGGTTTAATGCACATACCATATGCATAAGCGTATAACCAAAATTTACCAAGCATTCAAATTAAGCATATACAACTCATTACAAATCTCCTACATAACCATATCTACAAATAAACGATGCATATGTGAGTTTCATTTAGATTACCCAGACTTCCCTAGCTCAGAATTAGAAACAGTCGATAAAGCCTTTGGCACTGCTCCGCTTGCAAGGGTCTAGCTCGGTTGAATGTCAAGTCTAGTTGGCGAACTCTTTGTGCTTAAGACACAGGCAACAGCATCGCCTTCCAGCCAGCTGACAAACACATCCATAACAAGGGGTACAAGGCTCGCAGCATAGTAGCCATGTCCTATCATCCACAGTGGGGCCACTCAAGATATGCAGAATACATAGGAATGCAAGTTTTATAAGACGTAAGGTATTCTCAGAGCTAAATTACAAAGCTACTCAGAAAGCTTGGGCTTCAGTCAGCTACACGTTTCATGGGCTCCACTCCAGGCTCTGGTTTTCCCTTCTGTGTCCGTTCCTACACTACTTAGCTCTCAGTCCTGATGGAAGAGGCTACTTAATACTCTCACAGGAAGCCCAAGTATAACCTCTGGTGAACAAGAGAAATCCAGAAAGGTAGAACCTCCTGAGCATAAATTCTCCATCAAAAATATTTTTTAACTCCAGGCAACAAGTGCTTCTAACAGGGCCTTTTAAATCAGACTGTTCAAAAACAATCAGTGTGATGGGGGCTGGGAAGGTGGCTCAGTGACTGGAAGCTCATGAGGCTCCTGAAGAGAACCCAGGTTAGCTTCCCACTCCCGTGTGCAGAAGCTCAAGCCCCCTGTTTCTACAGTGCCAGGAGATTCAACAACCTCTTCTGGCCTCCGCAGTCATTTGTGTATGCCCACAGACACTTTTTTTTTTAAATAAAGTAACAATATTTTTGTCTAAAAGTGGTGTGATGAAACCAAAAGGCATGCTCCACCACATATGGTCCACCATGTGCCACCGTGTGCACTTCCCGAACTTGCCTGGAGTTTCTTACCCATAACACTGGTTTGTTTTCCAGTCTTGGAGATTTGCTGCTGTTTTTGTTTATGGGTGTTTTTTGTTTGGTTGTTTTTGTTGTTGTTATTTATTTTTGTTGTTCACTTTGGTTGGTGTTGTTGTCTTAGTTTTTCAAGGCAGGGTTTTTCTGTGTCGCTCTGGCTGTTCTAGAACTCACTCTGCAGACCAGGCTGGCCTCGAACCCATAGAGATCTGCCTGCTTTTACTTCCCAAGTGCCGGGACTAAAAGCGTGTGCCACCACTTCCCAGGCTGTCTCGGAGCTTCAGTCTAACCACAGGCAAAAGCAAAAGGGAGGCTGAATGGTCTAGAGTTGGCACCTAGATCTAGTGAGAGGCTCACTAGATGACGGTACCTGCTACTTAAACCTGACAACCTGAGTTGCATTGCCAGAACACACATGGTAGAAGAGGGATACCAACTTCCACAGGTTGTTCTCGAATGTCCTCATGTGTGTGTGACATGTATACACACACACACGCACACACACACACACACACACACACAAAGAGATGAATAACTGTAAAAAAATTAAAATCTAGAGTTAGTGTCTACTTGGGGACAAACCTCAAAGCATAAGAGATAGTTGATAGGTAAAGAAATATTTCTGCCTGGGGCTGGAGAGATGGCTCAGCATTCAGAGCATTGCCTGCTCTTCCAAAGGTTCTGAGTTCAATTCCCAGCAACCACATGGTGGCTCACAACCATCTGTAATGAGGTCTGGTGCCCTCTTCTGACCTTCAGGCATACACGCAGAAAGAATATTGTATACATTTCCTGCCTTTATAGCTCCTAATTGTTTTCTCCGTAGTCTTCCAGAGGGTCCTGCAGACACTGAATCCTTTTCCCACTGTGATAACCTCCATCATTAACATCCCTCCTTCCCGGTCTCCCTTGGCAAGCTCCTTCCTATATTCCTGAGATTATTTCCCAAATTAGCTCGTGCACCCACATCTTTGTTTCACATCTGGTTAGTAGTAACTCCTAAGTGAAAAGCTGAGTAAAACTCTCAATATGAACCTATCAGAACTGGGGAGAGAACAGAGGATCGCTCAGTTCCAGGGACCCAGCTGCTGAGTCAGGACAGAGAAAACTGGCTTGCTGGCAGTAAATTCCAGGCCCAAAGCTTGCCGCGGACACAGCGGTACTGATAGAGCTGGGCTTTCCTAACACTTTCTCAAGAAAGGACAGCAGAGAGGCTAGAACTGCCAGGAGAAGACTGCTACTCCCAAGTTAAGAAAACTGGTTTTAAGCAGCTGGGACAAGCAGGAATAAGCCAGAAGCAGAAGCTAATTGAAGTAGATGAATTAATAAGCTTTCTGTCTTCATGTCATAAATTAATGACACTTCCAGGGAATCTCAGCCGAAAGCAGAATCATGAAACTGGATTTCCCCCAGAAAGCCAAGTTGCACCAGAGAAACTTAGCGCCTGATCTTACTTTGTCAGCAAGATGAAGCCAAGCTTCCTGAATATCTCAATTCTACAGTCGGATATGATTCCTTTGACGCTTACAGGGCAGACTTGAGTCTAGATCTTCCGATTTTCTGAGTAAAACATTCTGTTAATTTACTGGTATTGTATTTTTGCACACTCATACCTGTCTGTCATCTCAGAAGCCTGGGCATCTTATCTGATAATTATGTTAAATGCGATGAAATGAAATCATCAGAGGCCAATAGCACCCACATCCTTTTCAAACGTCCTCATATAAGTAAGAGTGCTCCGCGTTTACTGATGAAACAGTCCAGTTATATTTCTGTTATTGTCAAGTGTAGAAGATAATAAAATAGAAAGGCTGCTTCCACGGGGTGAAACCAGCTCATTGCCTCTCCTGATTGCATCAGGCGTTTCTTGCGTCTTCCCAAGGCTTGTGTTCTTTCTATTGAGTTTGATGTGCCAGGTCCCAAACTTGGGAATTGCAGCAAGACAAATATTTTTTAAATAGAGTAAGTATTATTGGTTTCAAGTATGATTGTCTCAAATATAAACAACTACGCAAATTCAAAACATGTTGGGCGAAATGGTAGAAGGAAAACAAAAGACGAGGCAGAGTAAAAATAGAAGCTGTGTACACAAAGGCATGGTGTATGAAGCCGAGAATTTATCCTGGAATTATACGAAGCCAGTGAAAAAGATATCATTTGAAACACAGCATTGTGCAATTCTCGTCAGTGCGAGAAGCAATCAGAATGTTTCAAGGGGGCTGAAATGTTTGAAACATGAGGACACATATTGGCCCATTCAATACCTTAGAGGAAAGAAAAACTATGGGAAAATTTTTTTCCAAGAGTATATGCATGCGCCAAATTCTTCACTCGCATACTTGTATATGGGACCCAATCCTGCGCTTGGATATTTGTGGCAACTTTGCATTCTGCAGACTTAGAGCTCGTGTGAAACAGGAGTCTGGCACATGGCAAACTCCAGCTCGCGTGGAGACACAGCTTCTGTCAGCATTAAGCAGCTCATTAGTATGCAATGGAACTCTTTAAAAGGAAAACAGCATTAATGACTATACGGCATTTGTAAGCTATTCCGAAAGTTGGAATTTAAAGTAAGATGGAAGAGCATAAAGCAATATGGCCATGATCCCCGATCCCAGCCACCGCATCTCTCTGCTGGAACACATGATACAACCAGGCTCATTAAGCATAAACCCAATTTAGCATCCTGGCTTATGTTTCGGAGCTGGTGGTGAAGCAGACACACATGGGAAGATCCGGGGACTCGGCTCATCGTCTTATCCCATTAGCTAAAAGCTGTCTAGCCCTTGAGGATGGAGAGAAGCTGCCTGAGTGGGCGAAGCTCTGCTCTCCCTTCACCTCCTAGGTAGTGAGCACTGCTTAGCCATCGGGAAAAGAGATTTCCCTTCTCCGACAAAGCAGGTTTGTTTCCTCAGATTCAAATCACTGTCATCTTGTCCAGACTACAGAACACAGAGCGAGGCTCTAATGTTAAAACTCGGAAGGTTTTGAAAGAAAAAAAAGCAGACCACTCCTCAGAATAGTCGGGCCATCCCTGTGTTTCCTAGTCACAGTTTCTCAAGCGGGTGGAGTGGTGACCCTGGTCCCCTTCCTCTTTTTTCATAGGTTCGTTGTATTTGGACTTAACCTATAAAAAAGACATAGATATTTGTACAACGATGGATCTCTCCAGATGTGTTCTTCCTTCCCACCTCAAAAAACAATTGCTTTGACAACTGTGGAGTATGCAGCAAGCAATGAACAGAGAATCTTAGACTAAAGAAATTACTTATAGCCATGCTGATCTGGGGTAGTATGGACCACAATGATTAAAAAAAAAAATTAAAGTAGAAGGGACACAGAGATTTGTGGCCATTGTCATTCATTCTGGATTGTTTATTTGCTTATTTGTCCCTAACAACAAAAGCAAAAGCATGGGCCTTAATGCTTCAGCAGAGACATACTCCACACCGGGGGCAGTGGAGGGAATTGGCACATTTGGCTGAGCCCCGAGCTGGCTGCCAAAGGGACAGAGTGTGAAATCAGAACAGAAGTCCAGCTTGAGCTGCTTAGGGAGGACCAGACATGGAAAAGACAGTTGTCCACTGCACGACAATTAAACCAAACACTCTTCATTTCAGAGACGAAAGAAGGAGCACACGTGTGCTAAGAGCATGGTCCGCAGAACCCCAGAGCCTAAGGGGAAAATTACCCGAGGAGGGAGTGCTAAGCTGCCCCACAAGCCACAGAAAAGCTAGATTATTTACTCAAGAGAGGGAGCTGAAGAGGGTCCACAGAAAAGGCAGTGGGAACAAAGAAACTCAGTCATTGGACATGCCAAGAGAAATAAGTGGTAGCAACAACATTTTAAAACCCCAATTTAGGGGAGAAAGAAGAAAATGATCGGTCTTAGCCAAGAAAAATAACAGTTCCACATAGCTCCAGCCCTTGGATTTTTGCATTCCTCCGTGCATGTCTGTGGTCTGTGATTCCCAAGTCATTTTGTGAGCGTGAAAACTTACCTCCTCCAACTTCTCGCTGAGCCACTTTTCTCCTCCCAAGATGTGGACGGGATGTCTACACTCCTGCGCCAGCCAGAGGACTCGGGCTCCCAGTGGCAGCATCCTTCCCTGTGAGGACCTGAGAGTCCTTCTGCCTCAGAGCTGTGTTCATCACCGTAAATAAGAGGGGAGGAAAGCGGTGTGGAAGGCTGGGAAATGGCTGTGTCCTTTCATCAGAACAGAGAAAACCCTGAAACTAAGCAGTAGCCAGGAACCCAAAAAGGTGTATTTCAGCTTCATCTGGAGTTTCATTTTGGTTGGTAATACTGAAGACAGACTCAGAATCCTTCTTTAATGCTGGATGGCGGAGTCGTAGATTTAGTGTATGAGTGCGTGTGTGTGTGTGTGTGTGTGTGTGTGTGTGTGTGTGTGCGCGCAGGTGAGCATGTATACATGTATACGTGTCCCAGTACATGTGGAGGCCAGAATCAACCCCCGACTCTCATTCTTCAGGTACCACCCACCGTATTTCTTGAAATAGCATCTCCTACCATCTAAAGTGTGTCAAGTAGGCTAAATTAGTTAGTGAGCCCTAGGGTCCCACCTCTCTCTACCTCCCCAGTGCTTCCATGCCAAGCACATGCTCACACTTGACGTTTTTCAGTGTGGGGTTGAACTGAGGGACTGAACTACCATTTTCACGCATGTTAGGAAAGTACTTTACCGAGGAGTCGCCCCAGCACCCACAGGTGATTTTATAGAATATTTTCACTGTATTTTTGAAGTAATTTAAGGAGTAGCTGAACATAGTGGCGCATGCCTTTAATCCCAAAACTCGGGAGGCAGAAGCAGGTGGATCTCTGGGAGTTTGAAGCATCCTAGTCAACACAGAGAGCTCCAGGCCAGTCAAGGCTACATGGAAATAGCCTGTTCCCCACTCCACGAAAAAAAATAAAGAAAAATTATTTTAAAACATTAATTGGGAAATGTGGAGTGCAAGGTTAACAAGTAATGACTGTGGTCTCTACCAGCAAAATTTGGGAACTGAGGAAAGAAATGCACAGAATATCAAAATTACCAATAATATCAGAGGTTTTTAACTGCAGCCACAAATTGCCACCATGTGAGAAGCAATTTTTAAGAATACCAGCCTTGAAGTCAAATGGTAGTTGGCCAGGGAAACGGTGGCTTCGGGAAAGAGTAAGGTTCTGGGCAGCAGTGGAGGCAGCATGGAGGAGGAATTTATGACCTTCTGACCACAGAGGAATAAAACAAATAGAGAAGACAGACTCAGTTCTAAAGTCCCAAAATCAGATTGAATGATTGACTCATTCTGATTCCTCTTGCTTTAATCTGAAGTCATTTGCAGTTTTTCAGATAGGTTCTGAAGTGACAGATGAAGAAATAAAAAGGCGGTCTCAGTAGCTGCATCCCGGCAAAAATATCGTTGCCTCCCGGCAAAAGCGAAGATGATGCTGAGGGAGCACCGAAGGCTTTGGAAGCTGTGGACAAAGCTCACAAGTCGCTCCTGGATCGGGAACAAAAGAAGAGGACCCTGGATGTGATTGAGGCAGGAAAAGAATATGTGGAACACATTGTTAAAGAGCAGAAAAAAACAAGTAAAGAAGGAAGGAAATCCTACCAATATAGAGAAAGCTGATCCTGCGCTGTTCCAACAGGCAGTCTACAGACCACGAAACTGTTCGCTGAGCTAGCCATGAAAAGGAAAGAGAGAGAAGCTAAAGAAATGCACGAAAGGAAATTGACAAGAAGGAGAGGAGAACGAAGCTCGAGAAAAAGCCAAGCGAGAAAGGGAGGGGCAGGAAAACTTAGAGGAAGCATGGGACAGTTGACTGGAGAGCTGGTGAAATTTCCAGGCAAACACAAAGGGGAAGAAGGAGAAAAGGCAGACCTCCTGCGATAGCCTAAACTAAAGATGGAGCAGCCGCAGTGGCCAGCAGGACCACTGCAGAGACTTCCCCGGCTGCCTCCGTTCTGCTTCAAGGACTCATTCTTTCTCCACGTCCACCCCAACACAGAGCAGTGTTTGCTTTTTAGTCTCTTTTGTTTTCAATGCAATTTAATACCAATCAAAGTAATTCTTTGTACACTGAGAGAAGAGGCTTGATCTAAGCTTCCCCCATCCTCACCCTTGAATCACTACAATCTGGAGGTGCCTCGAGTCCTGCCGCCTTCTCGTCCCACTGCCTGTATAACTCAATGTTTTATATTTCACTGAATTGTGGTGGCTCAGAGGTCACATACAGTTTGTGAAAATCCTCCGACTAAATGTCCTGCTTGCAGTGGTGTGGCCATGACTCCAGACCAGCCTGGGCCACCGTGGGAAGAACCTTTGATTGTTTCTGGGTGTGCCATCCTTAAAGTCCTAGATTCAATAGGTAAGGCATTGTGGGCTCACGAAACAGTCACTTGATGCCCCAATGGCTTGTGGTGTTTGGCACAAGTCCTTCTGTTTGACTGACCAATCAGTCAGAGTGGCGTAAGGCTCCCAGCGGTTTAAACCTGCTCACTTTCTGAAGAGTCAGCCATGTTCCTACCAGTCTGGTGTATCCTCAGTAGTTTGCATTCAATAGTGCTAATATTCTTTTATGTACAATACATTTGTATACCCAAAAGAATACTAGCCTTGTATATAGTTCACCTGGGAGAATTTGACATGAGAATCAATAAGCGTAGGATTTCTTTCCCCAATATGCTTTGGTAGTTCTGACGTATAGCCAGAGTCAACAATGACTCTCATCCTCTGGATGGTTACCTTGTTCTAATAAGACAAAGTCAGAGAACACACAAATGAAGGGCCCAAAGCAGATTAGAAGAGCAGGAGACCCGGGTTCTAGACCTACGTCTGCTAAAAGTTGAGAAACTTAAACAATTTATTTAATTTCCTTATTCTTTAAATTAAATAATTTCCTTATTCTTTTACCAAAAAAATTTAAAAAAAAAAAAAAACCACTGCCCTAAACAAATGAAAGCATCTGATTTTTGTCTCCAGCTCAGTATAAAACGATGGAAACATTTCTGCTGTGGTCTATAGTTGGCCGATTGATCTATAGCAGCATTTTTAACAGAACTCTCGACTTCGCACTTCTTCTGGCTAACTTGTACTCAACTGACTTCATGAAAAAAATGCAGCATATAATGCTTACTTTAAATCACTGTTACTGTAGCACAAAATCTCTCACTTTTCATCACCATGAACCAGAAGGACAATCCACAATGAATCAAGATAGCCAACTGGCCTTACTGGAACTATGTGTCTTCTGGTAGATAAACGGTAGATATATTTCCAAAGATCATTGGTAAAAGAAAAATCTTACAAAAGTAATTTATTCCTTCAGTACCTATTGTCTCAGCTAACACCTGGGAGAAACATTAAGGATTTGGGATTTAACACTCATCAAATCGCCCTCTCTATTCCCTCGCATCTCAGCCTCTTACCTATGCCACAAATCTGTCAACTCCGTAAAGATGACCAGTTTGCCCACATGGACCCATGTGGTAAAGTATTCTGTTGGTCTGGGGGCAGTCTCACCGGATAAAAAGGGAAATGCTTTAAGTTGCTTATTTTACTCAGACCTTATATAAAATAGGAGTAACTTTCTCTCTCTCTCCTCTCTCTCCCTCTCTCTCTCTTTCTCTCTGTCTCTGTTTCTCCTCTCTCTCTGTCTGTGTGTGTGTGTGTGTGTGTGTGTGTGTGTGTGTGTGTGTATTTGTCTCACTCACAGGTTACCAATTCAAAGGAAAAACGTGACCTCAGGAACACATACAAATCAACATCGTGGTGCCTTGCAATATGACCTGGAACAAATGGATTAGCAGCAGGGGTTTGAGAAACCTCAATAAACGCCCTGAGAACCAGAACTGGACAGTGAATGAGGAAGAAGGCCTGCCACTGGACTGACAACCTGCTTTCTACAGAGGATGATGACAGACAGCATCCGCTACCAACCCCAGCTGGAATCACGAGCAAGCATCCCTTCCACTCTGATGTTCTGTGAGACCTGCGGAGTTAGGTGCAGCAGACCAGTCGAGATTTGGGAATAGGGGAATATGAAAAGAACTTGTGTGTCTGGCCACTGACCTACCTACTAGGGCTGAGGAATAAGTCAGAGAGGGACCCAGCTGTGAGCCTGGCATCACAAAGCTAGAAAGGGGCCAGAGGAAAGGATGGCGAGCTGCTGATTTACCTGAGTGCAGATTTGGAACCACGAAGCTGTCCTCTGACCATGCTGAGTACCGGAGGCTCTGACCAGGCTGGAAGTTTTGATTAAGTGGTCTGTCTAGGTGGATATGGCGGTAGATGACTATCTCAGTCCTGACACTCAAGAGGCTGAGGACTGTGAGTTCAAGGTCAGTCTAGACTGCTTCACAAGCCCTCCATCTCCAGGGCAAAACGAATCCTTCCCATGCAAGTAAGCCGGTAGAAGAATAGCCAATTTGGAATTAACTTTATTTATGTTTCCTTATTTGAGGAGGTTGAAGATAAGAAAAATGAAGTTGAAGCAATGTATAGCAAAAGTATGAATTATGTAAGACTATCATTTGATAGAGATTGAAGAAAGTGAAATAGAGAAGACACACAAGTCAAAGGATTAGAATCAATGAGTGATTCGTTAACCAAGGGCCAGAGATAATACTGAAAAGATGGAGAGAAAGCAAGAGCAAGGGGCCAACATGATCCACCCAGGCAACTTGGAATCCCTGGAAGATGGCTACCTCCCATTAATAATCTATCTCTTTGATTTTTTTTCCTTAGTTTTTAAATTTATTGTGTTGTGTGCATGCTTGTGTGTGTGTGCATGTGTGTGTATGTGTGTGTGTGTGTGTGTGTGTATATATGCATGTGCATGCCACGTGGTGGTCAGAGGGCTGCTTGTGAGACTTAGAGCTTTTGTTACACCACATGGGTCCTAGGATCAAACTCAGGTCACTAGGTTTGGGAGCAAGTGCAATCAGGCCAGTCCATGTTTTTACCCTTTGCTGTCTGCCTTTCCCACTGAAGAAGCAAAAGGAGACTTTGGTGGTGTGGTGATTTGAATGAAAATGGCCCCCATAGGCTCATAGGAAGTGGCACTTTGGGGAGGTGTGGTCTTGTTGGAGTGGTGTGGGTTTGTTGGAAGAAATATGTCACTAGGGATGGGCTTTGAGGTTTCAGAAACACAAGTCAGACCCAGTGACTCTCTGTCTCTTCCTGTTATCCATTGATCCAGATACAGAACTCTCCGCTATATCTCTAGCATCATATCTGCCTGCATGTGGTCATGCTTCCTGCCATGACAATAATGGACTAAACCTTGGAACCATAAACCAGCCCCAGTTAAATGTTTTCTTGTGTAAGAGTTACCATGTTCATGGTGTCTCTTCATGCAGTAGAAACCAACTAAGACAGAGAGTGGATCTGTTGGAACTTCTCTCCTTATACCCTACCCCACCACACCGATCATCAAAGATTCTCACACATGCCTCTAGAGCTGGTCTATCCCCTCTGGAAAACTTTCCCTTCCCTCCCTCCACATGGCACTTCATGTGTCCCCATGGCTTCACTCAATGTGGCTAAATTCATCAATGAACCTCTGACAGAAGCCGCCACTCCATGACAGTCACCTGGGAGGCAATCTCTGCGGTAGGCAATTAATCTTTGAAAATATGTAAGGATGTGCACAGGTCAAACTAGACATAAAGAAGACATTTGTTCTGACACACCATTTTTGAACAACCATTTCCCATTGTTTCTATTTCTGTTCCTTGTTTGCACTGGTAAGAGTCACAGTTCTGCCTTCTGCCTGTCTTTTTTTTTCTTCTATTTTCCTCTCCCTCCACCCCTGCACCTCTCCCTCCACCTTCCATTCTTACTCCCTGACAGGTGCTTGTTATGTAACCAAGGCTGGTCTCAAACTCATAATCCCCTTGCCTTGCCCCTTTCCCCACTGTTGAGACTCTACCATGTGCCATCTTGTGCAGCCAAAAGCTTATGGGTTCAAGTAGAAGATTTATTTAGGAAATTCTGTTTAGGTCTGTAAAGAAAGGCAAAGAAAGAACAAAACAAAATCTCGTAGGTCACACACCTGATTTCTTCTCAACACTCATGATTCCAACAAAGATGTGAAACTGACAGGAGGTTGGTTATGATGGAGTCGAACCCATTATATTGATCTTTTAAGATAAAAGATTCCTGTATTTATTATTTATTTAGACTTTTAGCTTATATAATGAATTTCTGTGGTGTGGACAAGTAAAGTTCATTGCTGATGGGTAATCAGACACATTAAAATTTTTATATTAATGTCTTTTTATTTGACACGTACATACCAATACATAGAAACATCACACACACACACACACACACACACACACACACGCAATTAAATGTTAAATAAGTCTTTGGAAAGAAAGTTCTTACTGGAAAATGAAGCTTGATAACATTTATGTCAACCTTTCCAAAGCTGAAAGAAAGACAATGACGTCCACCTTCAGCAAGCACCTCTCTTTTACTGTCCAAAGAGCTTGGGATGTTCAGTTGGTTCACCCTTGGTCTGAAAGAGTTCTGGGCAGAACTGAGGCTAGACCCTGGAATTCTGGACTCCTGAGGTCATGTGTTCACCCTACCACATTGCGTCTGTTTTCCAACTCGAGTTCTCCAGGTCCTGGGTACCAAGTCTTGAGACTGTGGACTTGGTTATGACTTCTCTTGGCGTCAATTCCTAGTATGTGAAGTATGCTAGCTGTGCATTTGAAATAAACTAGCCACTAAGGTCTGTTGACAATGTGCACCCAAAATAGCCTTGTGCAATAGAATTAATGCTGTGTAAAATTTTCAGTCCTTTAAGGAATGCTTCCCTGCAAACTCTGGAAAACAGTCTTTTTTTAAAACAAAAAAATTCCAACTCAGTCGTCAGCATTCCAGCTTGGAGAATTCTTTGTCTGTCGGTGTTTTCATAGGGCATGAATTAAAATGTATGTAACAACTGTTATTTTCCCACACCATTGAGTGGGAACTTAACAGTGTTGGCCTGAGAATAGTGATAATTGTCATCCAAGCTATAATCTTTCCATGAAAATGTCTAGCAACTGTTTAAGGTGCTACATATGTAAATTAATTAGGTTTATCCGCCCAGCAGGGAGTCTCCATCCATACCAATGGACAGAGGGTAAAGAAATCACTGTTTTTGAAATAAAATAGGATGAGATTATGCGGTCAGGGGAATGAGAGGAGCTAGAAATCAGTAACTGAAGAATGAGAAACGCCATGAGCAAGCACAAAGGCAATGGAAACAGCTCGTTCTCCTTGTGCGTGAGCTGAAGCTTCTCTGGCCTGTCTTTCGTAGAGTCTAGGATCTCTAAAGGACTCGCATGAGCATTTCTAGTGTGTTTGCTCTGTTCCTCCACATCAGGTCAGCAAGACCGTGTCTGTGATTGCAAAACACAGACAGCATCTCCTCTCCTGTGTTGTCCATCTCCAGGTCACCAGGGGACAACACCCTTCCTGCAGGTCTGCAGCAGTAGTTGCTGAGGAATCTAAGGCTTACTGGGTGGGATGGGTATCTGTGAACTTCATAGCCTATTTCTGTTGTCACCTAGAATTGGTGACAATAGAAAGGATTCTCAGAAAGGGGACGTCACAAAGACAACCGGTGGAAACTGCAGTTGTTTCTTTCTAGATACGAAGGACAGTTTTAGACTGCCTTCTCTTATGACTGGACTTGACTAGAAAAGCCATGGGAAGCCCTCTCCTACTCAAATCTTGCCAAACACTGGAGAAAAAGGTAGTGGCTTATCTGGAAAGGGAGCTATACACCCTTAACTACTTCTTTCCTCTCTTTCTAGAAAGATCTTATGCAAATGCAAGTGAGTACATGGATACATAGATATACATAACTATATCTGTGTACATACAAATTCATTTCCCTATATCTCTACTTGTTTTTCCTTGTTTCTGTAAATAGAATAGAGGTATCCTTCACTTCTTTCCTTTTTCTCTTTCTTTCTTTCTTCTTTCTTTCTATTTCCCCTTACTTCTTTCTTACCTTTCTCCCTTCCTCCTTTCCTCCCTTTCTCCCTACCTTCCATCTTTCCAACCCCAATCTCTTTTTTTATGGTGCTGGAAATCAAACCTAAGGTTCATGTATGTGTATATATACACACATGTGAATATGTGCATGCATACATACAGGTGTGTATTACATGTAATATAATATTATACGCAAACACACATGTGTGTACATATATATACACATAAACAAACATGTCTCACTTTTTACTATTGCAAGTATATTTCAAAACAGCACGTATAAAGCCACTTCCCATCCCTAGCTGATTCCTGGTATTCTGCTCTACAGAAGCACAATAATTCTTTTATGTAAATATTTATGTTTATAATTTGATGATTGTGTATACTTAGTTAGAAGATCATACTTGTACTTGGTGTGTTAGATAATTGGATTTCCAAAATTTTGATTGCCACAACTGAACTGTCTTCCAGAAATATTGTACCATTTTGCATATTCACCAACAGCCTCTGTCAATGATATCATCAGACACATTACATTTTAATCAAACCTTTAAACATTACAATGGTTTTTTTTTTCAACTAAGTTGAACCTAATCACTCTAATTTGCACGTGTTAACTATGGATAGAATTCAGATCCTTTCTTATATTTATGAGCTGTTTATATTTCCTTGATAATGCTTGCTTACTTTCCTATTGGACTGGTCACGTTTTTCTGACTGGTATGTTGAAGTCTTCTTTGTATGATGACAAATCCTGCCTGAGTCTGCTTATCATTTGTCTTCGGTGTTCTTTACCCAGATATCTGTATCTTTACATACACATACATTTGCTTTTTTTTTTTTAAATTGGTGTCTTACTCTTTTTCTTATGTCTTTTGAATTTCCTGAAAGTTTTTTAAGATGAAAAAAAGTAAAACCGGATTTAAGTCCAATTCAATTGTGTTTTGTTTCTCGGGATTTAAAATCTTAGTGTTAGCTTCTCTAACCAATGCCAATATTATTTCCTTATGATAAATTTCCAGAGGTAGCCCACCATGGAGATGCAGAAAGAAAGCAATTACCTCTTTCTGAGGATGTTGTTAGAACCAAGTAGGGCAAGACTACTCCCTGCCCTCCCCCAGAACTGGTTCCTCTGTGTTGATGAGGACACACTTGGTCTAGAAACTAAACAAACTCTGTCCTTGTTAAGGAGGGAACAGAGAAGATGTCATCTAAACCAGAATAAGGTTTTATGTTGTTCTCTCAGAAAAGGATGGTCTGCTTACACACAAGAAGCAAAAGGGAACGGCGTCCTTACTCAAGGTGACAGAATCCTCTGTCATACGGTTTATATTATAGGAAAGTGTACTGGACAGTGACTGAATGTTTGTAACTCTAGGCTGAGCATGTAGCCCAGTTAGTAGAGTACCTACCCAGCACTCGCAAAGCCTTTATGTAACCAGAAATCAGTTACGGCTGAGAACAACCCACACCCAAGAGCCCCCTTATGACCCCACTCAGTACCTACATGCCATCCTCGAGGAAGTATCTACCCCAGTTTCTCTCATCCCCATCAATTATTTCAGCTGCTAATGAACTTTACACACAGAGCCTTGCGCCCTCTGTGCACACCAAAGGCTTGCTTCTTCTGTGCACCAGTTTGAGATCCGTCCATGTCCTTTCATACGCTTGTAGTTAATTCTCAATGCTCTAGGCAGCTTTGTCATATGAATTTATCAACTCTACTATACATGGCATTTGCTTTATATTCCAACTTTGTACTATGAACATTTTGATATGCATCTTTTAGGAAACTTACGTAGAGATCGCCATATGTTTATTCCTAGAAAGAAAAACAGAGGAGGCATGTGACTATCTTGAGTGGAGCTGTTGTCAGGCAACTATTCAAATTGATACTCTCTACACCAGCACATGAGAGTACCAGGTAATTCGCATCCTCATACACACGTTGCTTCCTCATTTCTTTTAGCCTTCAGAGGCCCACAGCAATGTGGTGGGAGAGTTTCAGTTTGAACTTGGAACACACACACACACACACGGTAGAGGGCATGGGGCTGTATCAGCTGCTTCCCAGTGCTGTGTGACACTCAACAGAGTTCAGTAGAAGAGCATGAAAACACGACAGTTGCCAAGCAATGCTATCCACCTCAACTGACATATAGATATAGCCATGTGCACACACATATACAGAGAAAGGGCTAGCTGATAGATGTGTAGATAGACATGGATGGATGAACAGACAGAGAGATGATAGATAGATAGATAGATAGATAGATAGATAGATAGATAGATAGATAGGTAGGTAGGTAGATAGATAGATAGATGATAGATAGATAGATAGATAGATAGATAGATAGATAGATAGATAGATGATAGATAGATACATACATACATACATACACACACATATATACATACATACATACATACATACATACTTTCTTAGTCTGTGAAGACTGCTTCAACAAATTACTATAAACTATATGTCATATGAGCAAGTGTCATTTATTTCTTAATGTTGGAAGACTCAATATCAAATAAGAATCACTTCTAGTGGCACCGTCTTACCATATCCCCATCTGATAGAAGGGCCAACGAGCTACCCAAAGTTGTGTGACCTAACTTCAAGCAGCCCCCCACCCAGCCCCTTGGGAGCATGAACACTTGAAAGAGTTCCTGTCATAGAGCAAAATGCAAAGTGAAGTCCAGATACACCAGAGATGGGAAAGCCTTGTGATCAATGGCACACATGCTCTAATTTATTTTTTTAAAAAATGATTATTTGGGGAAAGAACTTGTTTTTGAACTTGAAGTATCACATGATACTCACAAACATAATTACAAGGTGACCCAGAGGAAAAAGATCCCAAGCGCAGGCAGAAAGCTTATTACAATTTGTTGTGTCATGTTCATTTGATATCCCTAGGAGGCCTGCTCTTTTTTTTTTTTCAGGGAAACAGAGGAGGGGTAGATCTAGGGGCTGGGGGATTGGGAGGAGTGGAGGTGGGGGAAACTGTGGCTGGGATGTAATGTATGTAAGAATAAAAATTAAAAATTAAGCATAACTACAATATTCAAAACTCTCAATAATTCTGTCCCCAAAGCATTAAAACCCTTCAATCTGCACAGTGTTTCTCTGGTTTTAAGAAACATTTCTATCTGTATCTAAATGTGGCTGAAGCATTTACCCAGAATTCACCATTCCACAAGACTGTCACATCATGTTTTCACCCGTGGATTCCTAAGGAAGCCAGGTCAGTCAGATCTCCTAAACGGGGAAGAAGATGTGGCTTCCTGGCTTCCTGACTTCCTACTGGAAAATGCTATTAGATTTCTAAATTTTAAACTTTTCGAGTACTGTCTGCTCATTCATCCCCCCACTGCATCTCTCACAGCCCATTGTAAAGAGCTTGGAACGTTGTGTCACGTTGTTCTTGTAGGATAGAGGTCTGGACGGTCGCTTGTCTGTAGGCAGAAAAATGTCCCCGCGTGTGAATTGTGTCCTTCTGCTGCTTTGTCACGCATTCTGTTGACCTGACAGAGAAACATAACTTCTGTCACACCTTCACAAGAGAGCAGTTTACTACTAACAACGACTTCCGTTTGGAACTCCATTGCTATTGCCACAGCCAATGTTGTCTCCATCTTTCATTCCCTAAAAGAAAAGAACACATCAGACCTCCTCAGCTAGGGCTGTTATCAGATGCTATACCAAACATCACAAAGCTAAATTCTGCTCCCTTACATTCTAAAACTTCAAACCCAAAGAACAAAGTCTGTTTTGTGTCTTGTCTGGGCCGTTGGCTTTTATGCGGAGATGCAGCTTTGTGAAGCAGGCACTAAGCATCAGTTCTTATAAGACTTACCACACCTGTCCGTGCCCTGTGAAGGAGTGCAGACTCCATGGGCTGCATTAAGTAGGTCGAGCCTGTGGGTTGTCGATTACTTGAGTCCCAGCATAGCTATGGATGAGGCCTGACAAATCTGCAGATGACAATGTCACAGGGTCAAACGGTGGGACATCCTGGGCTACATCCATCTCTCTGGGCCACATTTACCCCTAGTGGTATTTTCTGGGATAGCCTACATTAACCTCTTGGTTGTTGTTTGGACTCTTAGGCTCCATGAAACTCTAGCAGAGGTGTTGCTATGTTTCGGTACACTGTGTTAAACCAAGATGTAAGCTCCCTCCTTTAGGGAACCCATCATCTTCTCTCTTGTTCCCCCATCTTCTTTGAACACTTCACATGGAGCATTCCACATTCTACTGAAATGAAAAAAAAATGCCTTCTATCTGACAAAGCTATAGCTGCCTTTCTACACACACATGCATACATAGGCAGATAGATAAATAGATAGATAGATAGATAGATAGATAGATAGATAGATAGATAGATAGATAGATAGATGATAGAGGGGGAGAGAGAGAGAGAGAGAGAGAGAGAGAGAGACATAGATAGAGAAAAAATCTAGTTGGTCGTAACCCATCAGCAAAAATATGGGCTTTCCATCAGATAATCTTTTCCTATGCATACAGTACTCACTGTATCACAGTTTTGCCACAGTTTTGCTTCTTCCTTAATAACATGGTAAGCCATGTAGACTGCTTAGGTTGCATATATGTGTGTGTGTATAACATATGTGTGTATAACATATATGTGTGTATGTGTGTGTACAACAATTATTAAAGAAATAGAGGCTGTGAATGTGACGGAGAAGAAGGGGTACATGAGAAGAGTTAGGGGAGGAAAAGAGGAAGAAGCAAAAGATGCAATTAAATTTTAATTTAAAAATGCAAACATTTAAAATTAAATAAATTGAAAGGTTGGGAAGAGACGAGGCCATATGTTATGTACATATATGACATTGTTAAAGAATAAAGAATACTATTTAAAAGGGAAATAAAATCATCAAAAGCAAAATAGAGCCTAAACACTAAACTTAGAAATGAGTAAAACCTAAGGAAATTTAAAATCTCAGAACAGAGGGAACTGTTTACTCTGTACAAGGTCCCTTTAAAGTGGCCGTGGTCACTAAGTTTTCCTTGGTCTTCGCTTCAGAAACCAAGTTTCCAGAGAGGGAGAGAGAGAGAGAGAGAGAGAGAGAGAGAGAGAGAGAGAGAAATGACCAAACTTAGGACATCTGTCTTTCCTTAGCTTCACAGAAAGAAAAGCAGATTCCTTCCCCAAATTAAATTATCCACAGGAAGGGTGCCCCCAGAAATGGCCATTGGCGTTTTTTAAAGGTGAGACTCGCTGATAGGTATTCTCCAGTGTAAAAAGAACTTCTACAGGCCGTGCCTATTTCTGGTCTCTTTTGTCATCTGTAAATGGTAGGGTTGTGGAGGGGTCTCTGTGGTGCTAACCGGCTGCAGACTCAAGATGAGGGAGGCAAGGAGGTGGTTTGACTCTACATAACTCAGTAGCTGATGTTAGTTCAAGCTTCTGGATTCTGACCCCGAGTAATCTGTTTTAGACACATTTAAGCACGACACAATTTGGTCAAAACTATCCTGGTGATAATTAACTCAATTTTCCATGCACAACAAAACTTACATAAATCTCCTTAAGAAACAAAGTAAGTTAAATACAGATCAGACATGAATAGTCAAAATTCTTCCTAAAGTCCATAAAGATAGGTTCTATAGATTGGCTGAGGAAAAAACAAACTTAAGAGAAGGGTCTCAGGGAGGATCCAGCTTTGGAAAAGTTTCTAATCACATAAGTGCAAAGGTCCCCCAGGCTAGGAAGCGCTTCCACTACAGCAGATAACAGGTATTGCATTTCTTACCTTAAAGGAACAATGAAGCATTTAACTAACTATTCTTTATCAATAAAAAATTGGGCATCAGATATTGGGTGATCAGAGAAGCAGTTAAGAAGCCACCAGTGACCTCCTAGCTCTTCTGTTCCGCCATCCAAAAGGGCTAAGATCCCCTCCTAAGCCCCACCTTGCTATCTACTCAGTCATCCACAACCTCTATGGCTATTTTGGTCAGTTAGTAGCTAACTCTTCCCTCCGAGTCAAATCAAAATGCCATCAATAGATCACACAACAGAACAGCCCTGTGTGCTTACCATTCCAGGGTCCTCTACGGTGGTGGTTCTCAAACTTGTGGGTCGCAACCCCTTTGACAAACTGCTACCTCCCAAAATATTTACATTATGATTCATAACAGTAGCAAAATTACAGCAATGAAGTAGCAACAAAAATAATGTTATGGTTGGGGGTCACTACCGCATAAGGAACTGTGTTAAAGGGTCGCAGCATTAGGAAGGTTGAGAACCCTTGCCCTAGTGTTTATCTGTGCAAGCAAAGACTTCCATGCCTCCTACAGGGTTGAACTCAATAATTGGCAAGATCCATTTCAACCCAACAGCCTGGTCTGTGCTGCCCCACTTCTTTCTGTGACAATTGGTTGTTCTCATAGAGACCATCACCAGGGACAGCTACACCAAGGTAGCATCTGAACAGAGGTGGAAACAGCACATGGTCCCTGGTACATGGTCAGGAGTAAATGAAATCTGGGGATGTGGATCAGTTGGTAGAGCATCCTCCTAGAATGCACAGAGCCTTGAATATGATCTCCAGAACCACACAGACTGGGCACGGTCGTATATGGAATTCCAGCACTCGAAACGGCAACAGGAAGCTCTGAAGTTTAAAGTTGCCATAGCCTATGAAGAAAGTTCGAAGCTAGGCCCTACTGAAAGAAGAAAGAGAAAGAGGGAGACAAGGAGGGAGAAAAGGAGGGAGGAAGAAATGGGCAGGGGAGCATTCTGACATCGCACAGATGTGCCTCCCTGTTTATATCTTTGTTCTCAAGAACCTTCCTTTTTTTTTCTGTTTTTACTCAATGCCAGAACAAATGCTCCATCCTGACTCCTTTCAAATGACTTTCTCAAAGCTGTCTCTGTTCTTTGGTCTCCTTTTATACCCAAAATACTTGTTTTCTGAACCCCAAGTAATTTTATTGAACTTTTCGCCAAATCTTCCTCTTCATGGCCTGATGCACTTGAATCATGCATCTAACCAAAATCTAACATGCTAGTTATTGACTGAAGCTAACTTTCCTGTGTTCTTTGTCTACTCTCTCCTTTAAAGAGCTCAGTTGACTTTTCAAAATTAACTATTTCAGCAAAGTGAGGCTTTTGTTCTCATTTTTTAAATTTTAAGTCTTTATTCATTTTACATACCAATCACAGTTCTCCCTCTCTTTCTCTTCTTGCTCGCCCCCTCACACACACATCTGAACATCTGCCCACATCCACTCCTCAAAAAGGGTAAGGCCTCCTAAGGGGAGATAACAAGGCATGGCATATCAAGTTGAGGTAAGACCAAGTCCCTCCCCTCTGCATCAAGGCTGAGCAAGGAATCCCAACATTGGGAATGGGCTCCAAAAAGTCAATTCATGTACCAGGGACAGATCGTCAACCCATTTCCAGGAGCCCCACAAACAGACCAAGCCACACAACTGTCACCCACATACAGAGGGCCTAGTTCAGTCCCATAAGGCTTCCCAGCTGTTAGTCCAGAGTCTATGAGCTTAAGTCAACTGTCTCTGTGGGTTTTGCAGTCGTGATCTAGACCCCTCTTGATTGTATAACTCCATCTGCCTTTCTTCTACTGGACATCCGGAGCCCTACCCAGTGCTTGGCTGTGGATTGTTGCATCTGCTTCCGTCAGTTACTGGATGAAGGTTTTATGATGAAGATTACGGTAGTCACCAATCAGTCATTTTTGTGGATTCCTGGGAATTTCTCTAGCACCAAGTTTCTCCCTAGCCCCATAATAGTTCCCTCTATCAAGATATCTTTTTCATTGCTCTCCCTCTCCATCCCTCCCCATCTCGACCATCCGTTTCCTCATGTTCCCTTCCCCAATCCCCTCCACTCTACTGCCCTCTGGTCTCAGTTTACCCAGTAGATCTCATCTATTTCCCCTTCCTAGGACAATCTACGCATCCCTCTTAGGGTCCTCCTTATTACCTGGCTTCTCTAAGGTTGTGAACTTTTGTTTTCTTAAGCTTGCCTGTCTGGGTTTTGTTTTCAGTTCCTTTCTCATTCTGGATTGAAAAGCTCTGTTGTGACCCGCACGACAGTCATGATTACAGATTATTGCTTTGGTTTGTTTCTGTCCACTTTTTAGCAGGGGCTCCAGAAGACCCTGAGTGTTCTTCTTTCTTCTACACACCCCTTCCAGCCCCTCTACCGTTTTGAGCCAGAAACAGGGCAATCATTCACTGGTGTTTGGGTTCCCTTCTCAGTTCCTTGAATAGCTCAGAGCATTCTCTGGTGTTACTCACAGACTATCTGTGCTAAGTCCTATTTTCTCTTTCAGAAGGACTGCAGTTCTTTGAGCTTTAATTATGGTGTCTTGGATTCCTCAGCTGCTTTCATGCTCACCAAATTTATACTTCCTCTTATTGCACCCTGCTGACTAGATTTCTTAATTCCCCAATCTTTACTCTCTTGAAACCTGACACTTTTGTATAAGTGCATTGTTTGGAGCCTCCATCTCATTACTCTGTGTCTAGGTCATCTGGACATGGAAATTCTTTTGCTACGTATCTGCTACTTAGCATTGTAGTCTTTATGCAGAAACTACTGTCCCGAAGTGATATGTATTATCTCTTTCCAGCAATTTACAGTTCCTAAAGGTACTTGGAACTTTAGCTTTTCATTGAGTCAGAATATTTTTCAGATGTCATTAAAATGCTCTATCTACCACCTTTGTTAGAAAGATGTACCTAGTAGAAGGTCAACCAACATCTGATTCCAATGATTAGCAATCAGTTCCTTGATAAGACATATCAAGCCCAGAAAGAGAGAAATATAGTCACAATCCCACTACCTGAATCAATAGGACAGAATTAGGAGGAAGGCTAGACTTTCAGACAACAGGAAAATGCATATGAAATGCACACACCTCTGTCTTTTCAAAGCAGTGAGCTGCAGAATTAATACAGAATTTGAACGGGGAAGAATGGAGGTTAAAACCACTTCCTGGAACAAACCTAGTTCTTGGAATTCTTTTGGCTCAAATGTGGGGTTATTATCGTAAAACTGGTCATGTAGTGCAACCCTGTACCGACTTCAAAGCGGAGTATCAACAAAGACGATCACTCTCAGACAGGAGAAAGACTATCCTGATGGGAGCCAAGTCAATAACAGGAATTTCGTTGGTTTGCATAGAAAGGGAACCAGTAATTGAGAAAAGGGCCTTAACCAAAAGGATTTGAGTCCATTTGATTAAAAGTATTTTTAAAAGTCTCACAAGAGCACCCTGACTATTAGAGTCTCTGAGGTTTATGTACCACCAGTCATTTTCCAATTAACTGTACATCCTAATGCCCCCGTGCTAGTTCAATGGTTTCGGGCACTGGGAGTTTCTCTTCTTTTCAGAACAGATATTTAGCACTGAAGCCTTCGGACTGTGATTACTACCATTTTTGTGGGTTTGGGTTTGCAATCCCTCAAAGATCTTGTATTTTTTCCAGGTCACTGTTCTGACATCAGGTGGATTCCATAGGTTTATCTGTGAATGTATTTGTAGATCTACAATAGGGTTTCTTCAATTCAATCTCAAAAGAGTTCACTTAATTTCTCTGTGTGTGCTAGACTGATCCTTCATGTGCAATAGTTAACCACAGCTCCTGGATCCCTGAACATAAGATGTTGCAGATGCTATTTAAAGTCTATTTAACAGACAGCTATAAAACAGAGGGTGTGGGGGACAAGCTGAGTTACATTCTATTAAAAAGAAGAGGGAGTGTTTACTGTAACAATCAATAATGTATTTTTTTAAGGCATAAAGGATAAGGATACATCCCAGACCAAAGCAAGCTAAGAAGAAACCAGTTCATAGGAACCGTTACAGGAAAAGATTCCTTATATGGTAAGGGATGATTACGTTGAATTACAAAATTGGATTCTAACAGTGGATTATATTGTACCCATGTAATTTTATGAATCTGATATCTGCACTGTGGTTATATGAGAATATCTCTATTCTTTTGGAAATATGCACTAAACTATTTGCGAAAAATGCTATGATGTTTATAACTTAGTTTCAAATTATTCAGAAAATTATGTATATATAGGAAGATAGCACATAAATAAACAAATGAGATAACTTTTTAAAATTCACCTACTTTTATGTGGTGTTTTGCCTGCATGTATGTCTGTTTGAGGGTGTCATATCCCCTGGAACTGGAGTTACGGACAGTTGTGAGCTACCATGTGAGTGCTGGGAACTGAACCAGGGTCCTCTGGAGAAGTAGCCAGTGCTCTTAATCACTGAGCCATCTCTCCAGCCAGAGACAATTTTTTAAATAATTTTTGATATTTTTAAATAATTCTTGGTGAAGGGCAGTGGGCGTTCTTTATATTATCTTATATCCACATATTTAAAATCAGTTTCAAAATGTCCTTTAATAATATAAGGTTAACCAAAGTAATTGAGATTAAACAATATATTCTGTCATATTCCATTTATAGAGATTTAAGCACCAGGCACAGTATATACTTAAGTGTTAAAACAGCAAAGGAAGAGGGGTAAATGCATGTTATAGTTGATACATGGGCAGTACGATCCCATAACAGAATATCATAATAGGATCACAGTCATCTCTAACAGGAACAGAGGAGCTCACATAAGGAAGGGGCAGTGTTAGCAACACTTTACTTTGCACTTTGCATTGAGACAGTATGGATGCTGGTTTGGCCATTACTTAGCTGGACCTTGACAGTTTCTGATCTTCTTTGTGTGATTTCTTATTTTAAAAGAATGAAAGAGAGGGACAGAGAAAGAAGCAGGAAGAAGAAAACAGGGAAGAGGAAGGAAGAAAGGGAAGAGAAAATGGCAGAAAAGATACAAGGTACACATCTGCCTTTATGCACCTTCTGCTGCGACTCCTATTCCATTCTCACCACTGATCCCCAAATCTCGCAAATGCCCAACCCTTCTCCAAGCTGCCTGACATATAGGAGTCAGGGTATAGACCTGTTATACATCCTTTATCACTACAGGTGATCATACTAACTCCAGAAACAGATAACACTTAGGAAGGAGCAAGGTTGTTAAGGTTCAACTTCAGCCCTGAACAAAGTAGAGACAAGAGACAAGCCACACTGTAAAAGGGGAAAGACAAAGAACCAGACGTAACCCAAGCCAGATGCCCTGCATCTTCTTCAGTCTCTCTTCCCCTAGTGAGAGGCTTGCTACGAGCATGGAGAAGTGTCTTATGGCTGTGTAACACAGTCAGCACACCCAGGAGATACACAGTCACCTTCCCAGCTGTGGCTGTACCTCCCAGCCCCTATAGGCTCCACCATACAATGTCCGTCAGTGCCCAGGTGAGTGTTCCTGCCTCATTGAGCACGTGTTTATCTCCTCTGCCTCAGAGCTGCTCATCTGTCAGGTCA